>NC_133438.1:20967464-21271839 GCF_011762505.2 Arvicanthis niloticus
GCTCCAATAATCTTCTCTTCCATTAAAAAAGAACATTAAATCCGTAGTACTGAGAAATAATTTTATAAAAAGAGTCACGTAACCTAACCTCACTGGTTACCCAATTACTTTTTATCTCCTGGTCAGGTACTAAGTACTTATCGTGCCTTAACTAAACTTATTTATTCTAGCACATTATATTTTTATATTTACATTTTACAAACTTAAGTGTTTTTCATAGTGAAACACCCTTGTTCCTCATAGTGAGCGTGGTAGTGAGTCAGTCAGGTCAGTTCACAGGCAGCCCAGCACCCAGCATGTGAAGAGCATAAAGAGAAAGGTGGAGTCCTAACTTCTCAGATGATGGTGAATAAATAATCAAGGTCATAACCGAGCCCAGAAATGTCACAGTGAAAGGAAATGGATGGCGGTCAGGACTCAGAAAAACCTTAGGCATGACAACTGGAGCTGCATCGCAGAGTCGGCACAGACGGGAAACAACTGTAGAAGCTTTCCTCCAGGTGACGCTTCTTGCCTCATGTGCATTGGATGGACCAATAACATAGGAGTTCAGAGCACATGTCAGACGAGACAGAACAACACTGGACATCTATGATTCAGGGTAGCAACAGGCAATGCCTGGCAGCCTCCTAATTATTATTTCCCCAACTCCTACCTAAAAGTCACCCCCTGAGTTCAGAAGGCATTAATCCAGGATAGCAGATTTGGGGAAAGAACAGGACTAGACAGCTGGCTAAGGAGAAACTCTGAGAAGCAGAATTAGAAGCACAATAAACAGACCTCACTTCACATAAGAACTGACAGTAATTAAGAAACCCGTCCTTCTTCACTTCATAAACATAGTAGGTCTGCACTAAGCTTTTGTCTCACAGTACACATAGTCAGCTCATGGAAATGAGCTTGCCACCTAGACAGATAATAAGAAGGCTGATTTATATGTGTCCAAGCTCACTTGCCTTGTAAAGCTTGGCATGGAATGGATTGAAGCGGGTACACGCATGGGGAACATTAATAACTCTCATGGGTTTGTAATTGGAACGGGTGCCTATCATAAAAGAGAGTAAGGAGAGGAAAGTAAACAGAAGTTTATTAATGTGCATATTTCAAATATACATGAAATACAGGAAATAAGTAACCCTCAAAGAGGCAGCTTAAAGTTCCAGTTGTCATAGCACCTTTGACAAAGAACAAGAAACGTTTACAGAAGTGACAGAGCAAAGGAAAAAGACTTTAGGTCTCTGTAGATAGCACAGTGGTGAAGCATTTATATAGCACTGAATGCTATATAAAGGCTGGTTAGCAGAGCATGTTGATATAGGTACCCACTCCCCTGGTACCCACAGAAGACTGTCTTTGTGAGTCTATAGCTAATGTAGGCAAACAGAGATTTCTACAACGTGCTACCTCTTGCTCGCCCATACTCAACTAAACCTTCACATGAGGGAGGCATATTCTGGCCACCTACCCATGTATGTGTTCTCTAGATCAATATTTTTTTTCCCTCATGATGTAAATAAAGTCTTGGCTCCACCCTCTTTGACTCAGTGCTGAGAACAGCTTGTAAGTTCAACAGATAAAAAACAAAAGATTAGCCAAGTGGGGAGAGCAAACTTCATAATTTCTTAATCCACTTTGTCTGCTCTGTCTGATGTGTGTTATGGGGAGTGTTGGGGGGACCGTACATGTGTGTAAGGGTGTGTGTACACATGTGCAGATACGGAAGCCATGGGTCAATGGCAAATGATGTTCCTGAAGATAACTATCCACCTTGCTGTCTTTCTGGGGATTTGTTTTTATTATTCTCAGTTATGTATAAGTATGTTATATGTGGATGTCCTTAGAGGTCAGAGGGGCCTTAGATCCTTAGAAGAGCTAGATCCCTTAGACCTAGAGTTAATGACAGTTGTGACCCACCCAATGTGAGTTCTAAGAACCAAATTTATGTGCTCTGAAAGACCCACAAGTGCCCCTAAGCACCGAACCTCACTGCTCCAGTGATCTTTTGCTTCTTGAAATAGGGTCTCTTACTGGGGTCTGAGACTTGTTGATTCTGTGAATCTGGCTGACTGGTGAAGGCTAAGGACCTTGCTAATCCCACCACCATTGCTGAGATTTTTAAGCATATCCTAGTGTGCTCATCTTTTTATATGGATTCTGTAGTCATGCAGCTGACATGTTACAAGTCTCCCCAAGTCTCTTAATCTATTTCTACTGTTGTTACAGAATACCACAAACTGAGTAAATTATGAACAATAGATGGTTGGTTGGTTGTTTTGGTTGACTTATTCTTCTGGAAACTGGGAAGTCTAAGACATGTGTCTGGCAAGGGACTAGAAAGGACAAGATTCATCAGAAGTTATAAGCAATAAACCCCAGAAATAACTAGTCCACTCTCAGAATAGCAGCATAAATGCATTCCTAAGGGTGGGGCCTTCTCCTTTATATTTCTTAAGGTTCATTTCCTGATACTAGCAAAGTTGCACATGAATTTCCACATGAGTTTTGAGGAGCATCCCAACAACAGTGCGGGTGTTCACATGGAGCTGCAGCTCAAAGAAACAGCTAGAACTGAGGCCTATATGTCATCTTGGTAGTGAATTGTGTTTTTGTGTTTTATCAGTAAGTTTGAACTTTTAAATGTGGTTATGTTTTTCATGGGGTAGGGGCTTTCTTTTTGGTATTTTATATTTCCTGTTGGCCCTACTTTTTATCAAAAATATCTTTACTGGATAACTCAAGTTTCCTTGTGTTGAAGTTCACACAACTTTTTTGACATAATAAATATTCTTCTTAAATAAAGAGAATGTTTATCTTTATTTTCCTCATTTTGCTATCCCCAGGCTGGTTCTTTGTGATCAAGACACCTTGCTTCCTCTTCTTCATTTCTACCACTCACTTGCATCCTGTTGTTTGGAAATACATTCCCACCTGCCCGTGCTGGACTCAAGAGTTGTGCTCTATCTCTTACCCTCACTGCAAGACCCCAACATAGTGATCACGGCAAAGATCACAAAGGCCCAGAGTGAAGCTGGTATGACTGAGCTTTGGTAAATGTCACTGAGTACATCTTCAGGCCCGTCAGGACTTTCTTCCTCCTCCGGCCACGCACTTTCATCTCCTGGTTTATGCACATCCTTCATCCCTCTACTTCTTCTCACACAGGCTTATTGAGCATTTCCCCTCAGAATTGCAGGAAGTGCTTCCCTGCGGGAGGAATGTCTCTATTGTTTACCTGTAAGAAACATTTTTAGGCAGGCTTCACACTCTCTCGACATTCCAAATCAGCTGTTCTTTCTATAATTTATATATAAAAGCCTGATAGATATAATATGATACAATAATATTACATATAATTATATAATTAATATCATAATATTAATTACACAAAATATGAACACATATATATATATACACATACTTATATAGTATACACACATATATACATATATATGCACATATATACATATATATACATATATATACATATATATACATATATACATATATACATATATACATATATACATATATACATATATACATATATACATATATACATATATATACATATATACATATATACATATATGTGTATATATATGTATACACACATGTATGTACACATACACACACATATTGCAATGAACATCCATAAGCCCATCAATTAGTAGAGAAACAAATTTTCTGCTTACTACTTGCTTGCTGCTTCCTGAGACCCTAATTCCATTTTCCCTCAGAAGGAATAGGTTTCCCAAACTTCATGTCCATGGTTTTCTTGTCTTTTCTGGTTCACATAGGTGAAAATAAACAACAACTGTACAAAGGTAAACAGCTATGCTATTTAACCATTCCTGTTATTAGCCTGATGGCGAAGACTTGAATTGTCTTCTTGATTTTTTTTCCCATTCACTTAACATGTATTGCTAGAATACATTCATGTTGCTTGTAATTCATGTTCTATGTAAAATACCACCCACTGGGGATATGTTTTACCTCTCTGTCACTTAGGTTGTTTATAGATGTTTTGTCTTCATAATCTAATTTCATGTTAATATACTTGCGAGTGTTTATTGATGTGGATGCTGAATTTTTCATGTGTATTTAATTAGGAATGAGATGCCGTGGTAGAGATTGTGCGTATATTTAACATTACATAGCAAAGCTGAATTGTCTTCCTAACTGTCGTGAGAATGGGCTTTAATAACATAGTAACCACAACAAATGCAAACAGATTAAAGGCAACTCTCAAAAGATAAAATACTTCCAATTTAAAAAGGGAGGGATTGTGTGAGTCCTAATGAGTAAATAAATGAAGTTAAGAAGCAATAAGGATGAACTGAGTATTATAGCACAATTAAAACAATAATTTTAGTATATCCATGTGATACGGGATATCCAGAATGACTTCTTAAAGAACATGCAAACCGATGCCTCAGGGGGCTGCATAAGAATTTGCTCTCTGTCAGTAGTTACAGTATCCTGGGCTGGAGGCAGCTCGGGAGTCTGTTATGTGTGGAATTTACAAAGGCACTGGATATTGTCAGGTGGCTAGACAGCCAGTCACAGACTTGGAGCCCATTGAGGATGTACCATGTCTTCATATTCATCCTTGGATCCCGCCTCTTGTTTCCAGGATAACACTAGCAAGTGAAGCAACACTAGGTCCCCTTCTTAATATTTACATTACCTTGTGCAAAGGTAACAGTATCACAACTTTGGTGAAGTGTAGGTAAGGCTACAGAATCACAGAGAGGGTTCCTCCACTGCGAAGTTAGGCATGGCTGCTGTGGCTCACTAAAGGCCTCTTTACGGCTCCTCATGGCGTGGCCCCAATGACAAGAGAAAGTCCATAGGTTTTTACAGGCTTTAATGTCATGGCGGATGGTGGATGGATCTAGATGCACCCCCCTAAAATCCAGGGCAGACCTGAGTTAAATGGGGGGGGGGGGGGGCTGGGGAAAGAATGTTTAATTGGCTCCACCCTCTGGCCTTCAGGTACCTCATTAGTATGTAAATCTCTCTAGGGCCTGAGGCCTGTTCCTCCTGACTGTTGGCCATAGACCTCTCTGTGGAAGGGGTTCTTGGAGGGCCTGGGAGCAGAGCTAACTCCTGTTATCCAATAAGGTTCTGGGGTTCCAAGCTCTTGCTCGACCAAGCACCCAGCTGCTTCTTACAACCCACCGCCCCACAGTGAAGCCCATTAAGAGAAGGAAAGTTGCTTCCTCTTGCTCACAAGAATGGAATCTGAGCTCTACTTCTGGCCCTAGGTGGAGACATGGCATTATAATCTTCCTACACATAAAATTGAAAAGAAATACTATTGTCCTCTCCCTTAAGTATTAATCCAAACAGACCTGTCAATCAACTGGCTATGAGGTCAGACCTCAGAAATTTCCCTTTAGTGAGATAATGAATTCAGTTTCCTGAGATGCTCTTCCCAGAGTGTATTTACTACAGCTCATCTGAGCCTGCTAAGATGTCCTCTTTTCTGAGTTCTAACTAAATATGTATAACTTTTCCTTTCTTTTGGTCTGTCTCTTGTTTTGGTACCAGTCAAAAGCCTAAGCATTCTTTAACTGACACTATAAGCATTCTCTTTCTCTAAAGTAGCCCATCCCCTTCTGCCATGTAGCTGCTTGCTCAGCTACATTCCTGAACATACTTACTTTCTTGGACCTACCTCAAAAGACGTGACTACCTCTCTCCTTAGCCATTACTCTATTCCTAGTAGCTAATGAGATAACAGTTGTTTTCCCTCAAACTCTTATAAATCAACCCTCAAGTTCCTTTCAGGGTTTATTTTTTAATTCTTTTATTAATAATGCTAAGGATAAATAAAATGGAATCCTAATTAGAAGTGACAAATTTGGAATCTAGCATGGGTTATCATTAAGGATATTCCTCTGAGGCTAGAACAGTTGGCCATGTCTTTTGGCTCAAGTAAGTACCTTTCGGTGCTGTTTGGAAGATTCATTCTCTAGACTTTGCCTGTCTAGCCTGAGGTCTGTTTGGTATTGTTGGCTTTGGTATTCTGCCTTCCTGGAAGAAAGAAATGTCATTTCCCCCTCCTCTCCAAAGTTCTCTCCCTTGGATGGGAACAAGACATGGAAGATACACACAAGCCTTTCTTTCTTGGGTTGTTTTTTTATGTATATGTCACCAATGGCCACATGATTGCCTCTAAATGTCACTAAATTTAATCCACTTCCTTTTCTCTCTGGCTGTTGAGACACCAGAAAATCCATTGGTGTGGTTTTAAAGCAGGATTGTCTGTTTTGACAGCTCATTTCTAAGGGTCACAGGTGGCCTGCCACAGAGGTTCACAGACTCTTCTATCTTAGCTCATGTCATCCACAACTAGGCCTGTGGAGTTCATACCATAGGATAATTTTTCATTGTCAGTCTCTCCTTGTGCTTCCAAAACTGCACAGATGCATACTGGATACACTTCCTTGTCTTGTCTGGGTCCTTCATGTTCCTCATCTGCAGATTGTTGAACCAAGAATCTAATCTAGAAGCCAACGGAAAATGAAATCCAGATGATATCTTTTGGTATTTCCAGTTGCAACTGGATTTTTTTCATCTTCATCATGGGATATCATGTACTTTATTTTTCTTAGATCGAGATCGATAAAATTCTTATTTTTTTCTACCTATAACTTTTCTCCATGTATGCATTTATGGGCTTGGCTATAGGATCTCTCTTATTTTCTAAACAATGTGCCTCATGTCACTTCCTTTTTCTACACACACACACAAGTACATATATGCATATATATGTACACACACATATATGTGGTGCTATATATACATATATATATGTGTATATATATATACATATATATATATATATATATATATATATAGAGAGAGAGAGAGAGAGAGAGAGAGAGAGAAAGAGAGAGAGAGAGAGAGAGAGAGAGCTATGATATGTGGCCATCACATATTTTGAAGGAAGTTGTGATTAAATATGTGGGTCTAATGTTTGGCACATGTGTATCCACCTTCACAGCACCACACACACACACACACAAACACAACACTAATAATTACAGCAAATAAAAGAATTGTGACAGCTGTGTTTCCTAGTTCTCTCTTCTAAGACTGGTGGTTGTGAAGGGATTATTCTATATGCTAATATATTAGATAAGAATATAGCTAGAGCTTAGGTGAAGAAGAGAGTCTTTCCCAGTAAGTTGAACCATATTTATTCTGTTACCAAGGCAACTGTAAAGCCTTTCGCAGGCAAATATGTCACCTTTACTTCCAGAAGAATAAAAGAAAAAAAGTCAATGAAAGTGAATAGGGACCTCCAAGAACCACCTTAGAGTCAAGCCTTGAGGGGCACCTGGGGACAGTGCGGCTATCTTAATATCTTAATAATCAGCAGTTGGAAATTAGAGATTTTTCCCATGAGTTGTCCCAATTGTCAGCATGACAAGCCTGTGGACAGGAGAACTGAGGGCGTGAGATTACTGAGATTCAAAAGAGTAAGGTTTTATTTTTATGGTGACGAAATGAAAAATGGAGAACCAGTATTTGTGAAATAGGCAATCAATGGCAAATAATTGATTAAACAACTAATTAAGTTATTAATGACAACTGATCTATTAACCAGCTATTGCTAATGAAAATACTCAACAATGTTAATTTCGTGTCGTCTAAATCATACTTTTCAATCCTAGTGACCAAAAACAACACTCGTGCTTCGAGCTTTACTCTCTTAGAAACACAGCGGAAAATGGCAGAGCTATCGTCTGAACCTCAGTTCTAGTAACAGCCAGTGGGATGCCCAGTTTGAATACTGAGCTAAGGCATAATTGATTCTGGCATCTTCTTGTTTCAGTCGGAAGGTATTCTTAACACTGCTTGTAAATCTTGCACCACCAAGTTGTACTAATTGTCATAGCCAGTCAGAACAAAAGAACTTCCAGGAAGCCATAATAATTCTGCATTTTGGGCCTTCAAATATCTGGCTAGTGTACAGTAGGTGAATAGACAGCCCCACACAGTTATCTACAGCTAGACACACAGCTTTGTCAGCTGTCATAGTTTATGGCATACATGTTGCTTAGCCACTTCAATAATCCAGAAAGAGTTCCAAGAGGAAAGCTGGATTAAAGAACATTCTGTCTCTATTTTTAAAAATTCTTGAATAGAAACCAACCGACATCTTAGGGACAGCGTGTAAAGCTGACAATGGGATAGTGCATTTGCAGCCCTTCTCTCTTAATAAATATGAGTATTTTAAAATAGATTCTTCCCTAGATATATCCCCATACCAATGATAGAGAATAGTCGTCTTCCTGTTTTAGACAAAGGCATAGCCATTTTACGGATTAAAATCAAGGGGAAAAGACTCTGCCTTCTCCGGTCTTAAAGTCTGGACAGCTGCCAATCTAAAGTACTTCTATTTCTTCATACATACAAAGAACAGAAAACAGTTCAGAAATTTGTGATCTCTCGATAACCAGAAAGTCCAGGTTTTAAGTGGTGTTTTAGGTCATTCATAAACTTTCATATCTTTATAACAACAGAGAAATTTCTTAAAGGATCAGCATAAAACAACTGCATTACGTAACTTCCCCTCAGCAAAACCACAGGCAATTATAGTATAAACAGTCATATCCTTCCAACAAGCCAACAAGTGATTGGGAATGTTGTATACAAACTTGGGGCTATGAACAAAGGGAACACTAATTTTGTTCTTTCTATTGAAAATAGGGTTTTGTTTCTCACATATCCTGATTCTGTCTTCTTCTTCCTCTACACCCCTACTTCCTCCTCACCTCATCTCCCATCCAGATCCACCCCTTTCTGTCTCAAATTAGAACTGTACTGGCTTCTAAGGGATACTAACAAGATAAGATATAATAAGACAAAAACTAGCACATCCGAATAAGACAAAACAAACAGAAGGAAAAGAGCCCAAAGAGAAGGCACAAGAAACAGAGACACACGTGTTTAAACATTCAGAAGTCCACAAAAACACAAAATTGAAAGCCATAATGTGTATTCAAAGAATATGTAGAATGAAAAAGGAAAAAAAAATATATCAGTAAAATAAAGCAACATATAATTTTAAAAAGGAAGATTGTAGCAGCTTCAGTCAACCAGGTTTCTCCTGAAAGGAAGGCTGGGAATGAAAGGGGAAAGGAGGCGAGAGAAAACATGGGGCCAAGACAATGTGGATCAAAGCCCAAAGTTTAATATTCAGCTTTCAGATATAAAGGGGAAGCCCCATCCCCACCACCAGAACTCCTCACTGTGGGTGAGGGGATAGCAGCCCAGAGGTATCTAAATGCAAGCTCAGCAGGCGGTCTAGTCTTCTTAGCTCCTGTATCAGACTGCAGGCCACCAAGGGAATGCCTCCTGGGTCCTATTGTTTTTGGTCTACTGTAGTAAATGACTCCTTCAGGCCTGCTCAAGGCTGGGGGAGGGGACAGAAAGTCCCTAAAATGACATTATGCAACAAGGAACTTCCAAACACACTGTTGAGTTCATTTCTGTTGGGCATCTACTGCTGAGCGTGCAGCCTTCCTTTAAGAGTAGATCGTCTCCCCAGGGAGACTCCATTGGAGGGGACTAAACTTTCATTTGCAGGTGGTTATCAATTGGAAATAGCTTCTGGATTACGGATGAGGACTCCCGCCTTCTGTAGAGTGAAAAATTATAAAGACCATTTTATGAAATATATATAGGCTTTTTCTTTACCCTAAACCTGAGCAAGAGAATGCAGGTAACAGAAGGAGGAACTGAATGTAAGATTTCAGGCTTTCACTGCCCCGGGACACATTCCAGGTGGAGAACATTATCCCTGAGTCAGAGGGCACTTGCTGGATTAACATTCCTCAAGCCTCAGGGTGGGGAAGGCCCAAAGCAAGAAGACACATTCCTGACCACAGAAAAAGATACAAGTCATCTAGGTGGGGCTATGACCGGAGCAAGTGAGAAATAGTTAACGTGAAATAGTTGGTAAAGACAGGGTAGAGCACAATGACATGGTAAAACTACATTCTTGAGAAGAATGAGTGTGCAGAATGATTTTCACATGACTCTAAATCATTTAGGGTGGGTTTCTCTGAAATGTTCCACTATTTTTATGTTATGTATCCTTGACAACCGCTCACACACACACCCCACTCCCCTGGTTTGTGTTTTTCCCTTTAAAAACCCTCCTCAGACTGACTGGCTTTGTCAAAATCCTGTTCCTGCGTGGACGAGCAGTTTTGACCTTGGCTAGCCAACTCTACCCCAATAAACCTCTGCTGATTGCATCCAGGTATGGTTTCTTGTGGTTTTTGGGTGGTCGTGATTTCCCAAGACTTGAGTAAGGGTCTCCTGAGTTTGGGGGTCTTCACTTCCACTGGCATTCCCCTACATTGGGCATCGAGCCTTCACAGGACCGAGGGCCTCTCCTCCCACTGATGACAGACAAGGCCATCCTCTGCTACATATTCGACTGGAGCCTTGTGCCCCTCCATGTGTATCTCCTTCAGTCCTTCCCCTAACTCCTCCATTGGGGTCCCTGTGTTCAGTCGAGTTGTTGGCTGCGAGCATCTGCATCTTTATTGGTCAGGATCTGGCAGAGCATCTCAGGAGACAGCCATGTCAGGCTCCTGTGTCAACAAGCACTTCTTGGCATTCGCAATGAAGACCCCCAAACTCGGGAGACCCTTACTCAAGTCTCAGGAAATCACAGCCACCCAAAAATCACAAGACACCGTACCTGGATGCAATCAGCAGAGGTTTATTGAGGAGAGTTGGCTAGCCAACTGTCAAACTGCTCGTCCACACAGGAACAAAATTTGACAAAAGGCCAGCAAGCTGAGGGGCTTTTTTTATAGAACGGGGTGGGGCAAGGGAGGAATTTTCGTGCGGTTACACATGATTGGTTGCATTTTCGAGTGGTTACACATGATTGGTTGTTTTACAAATTTTGAACATCAGCAGGCTGTAACACTGGGAAGACTTCAAGGGGGGAAGGGGTAACCAAGAACAGTGGAAAGTTAGCTAGTTCTTGGAATCACCCAGATGACTTGCATCTTTCTCTGTGGTCAGGAATGTGTCTTCTTGCTTTGGGCCTTCCCCACCCTGAGGCTTGAGGAATGTTGCTCTTCCCTGAATGTATCCCGGGGCAGTGGCAGTAAAGGCCTGAAATCTTACATCCAGTTCTGCTTTCTGGAACCTGCACTCTTTTTGCTCAGGTCTAAGGGCAAAGAAAAAGCCTACATATATTTCACAAAATGGTCTTTATAATTTTTCACTCTACAGCAACAGTGTCTGGGTCTGATGGCTGTATATGGGAATGGATCCCCAGGTGGGACAACTTCTAGTTGGCCTTTCCTTCAGACTTTGTCTCCATAGTTCCTCCTGTGACCCCGCCCCCCACACCCCTATCTAAGAAGGACTGAAGCACGCACACTTTGGTCTTCCTTGTTCTTGAGCTTCATGTGGTCTGTGAATTGTATCTTGGGTATTCCAAGCTTTGGGGCTAATATCCAATTATAAGTGAGTGCACACCATGTGTGTTCTTTTATGACTGGGTTACCTCACTCAGGATAATATTTTCTAGTTCTATCCATTTGCCTAAGAATTTCATGAAGTCATTGTTTTTAATAGCTGAAAACATGAGCATTTCTATGTGGTAAAACCCTAGGCTTTTTTTTCTTTTCCTTCTCTAGTCCCTCAATTGTGCTTAAAAGCATTTCTCCAGGGAGCATCTTAGAATCAGATCACCTCTGTTATGTAAGAACTACAAACTCATATATCTCACCCTATTCCTGTGCATGCTTTTACCATGTAAGGGTGCTTTGTGTTTTGAATGTCACATATTTAACTCCTAACCAAGAGCTATACAATTTGGGGAAAAATTTAATGTCTATTATCTTAGAAATTGTGGACATAAATACCTTTATTAGATCCATAAAATCCAAACTGGCTGTAACTATGGGACTGAACTACATTGTCATGTCGTTTGGAGCTCCTTCTCAGGGTCCCTATGCCAGCCATGAATTTTTGAGCACAGACCCGAAGCTAAGACAGAAGTGGGTTGAGTTGATCTGTAAGGAAGAGTGAGCAGAACATAGGAAGCAAAATGTGAAGTTGGTACGTGTTTGGCATGTTTAAGGAACCCAAAGAAAGCCACGCAACTAAAGCAAGTAAGACAACGGGAGGGCATGCCAGAGTATGTCAGAACTGAGCCAAATGCACAGACTCTGAGAGGCTAAATCTTCTAAGTTCAGACTCCGTTTTAGAGAACCTGTCCTAAGTTTGAACTCAGGTGAACTAACAGGCTGGTACCTAACATTAGTTTCCTAGCTGCCCCCCAACAAAAGCCAAGCCTAGCTCCAGTTTCTAGGCTAATCCCCAACAAGACCAATGTCTCCAGGTTGCACTTTCAGCAAGACCAGTGTCTCCAGATCATTCTTCCAACAAACCTGCAGCCCCAGGTTACAAGTCCACCGCCTGCCGAATGACCACCAATATAGAGGGCAACAGTAGTTAAGTTTATTATATGACTCCAACACCAGCCAATTATGTTAAAGGCCAGAGTAACTTCCCAATTAGATGTGTGCACACTCACTCTACTTGCTGCTTACTATAAAGTCTTGCTCAGATAGATATTCCAGCTCTCCCACCACCAAAACCACCCTGCATGATGGCAGTGCATTGGAGGGGCCCGAGCTAGCTCGAATAAAGACCCTGTTGTAAGTTGTATTAGATTGGCTCCTGTCTGTTTTTTGAGGGGGAGGAGGCAGAGACTACTACACTTCCCTGGCACTGCAATACACAGTGCTCACAAGGGCTCCGCACACTCTTTAGTGCTTGACCTTTGATACTTTTAAATATTTACTGATAATTGCAGCAAAGATTTTGTCTTTTCCTTGTTCAATGAGAAATGTGAGTTACAGTTGTTCCTCCCTCTCCGTGGCTTTGCTTTCTTCAGATTCACTCACTCATGCCCAAGCACCGCCCAACAAATATTAAATGGAAAATTCCAGAAAGATACAATGTGTGTTTTCTATTATCAACCATTGTAAAAAGCATGATGAAATGTCCTATGCTTTCCTACTGGCATGTGAAGTATGAATTGTGCAGTGTACACTTTCAATGCCACCCACGTGTTACCAGAGCAACTGTTGTATTACAGCACTTCTGCTCCAGATGCCCTTGTTTTATTAAATAATGGTCCCTAAACACAAAACTAGTGATTCCAACAATAGGGAGATTCAAAAGGAAGTAATAAGCTGCTTCTTTTAAGTGAAAATATGCAAGTTTGCAGTCGATATACATGTATAAAGAAAAATGCGTATATGGAGTTTCAAGTATCCCCTGGAGATCTTGGAAGGGGTCACTACCATGTGTACCTGGTTCTGGTTCTAAGCAACAGAAAGGACTTGACTGTATTAGAGTTTTAGCCATTGGTCAATTCTAAGAACTTTTACTTTAATTATGGATGAGATGAGAAGCCACTGAGAGGTTTTTAAGAGAGCAATAAAAATATCTGATTGTTTATTTGAATTACTCTGGCTTTTGCTGAGAGAGGTACTGGTGGGTCAACCCATGGACAGGGCAAAAAATAACCAAAGTCTAACTCTTTGAAGATGAAGCAAAACCACTCTGTGAGTGGGAATGGCATGGCGGCACACGCCTTTACTCTCAGCACTTGGGAGTCAAAGGTAGGTGGATCTTTGTGATCTACAAAGGAAGATCCTGCCTCAAAATAAAACAACAAAACAAAATGTGGTGGCAGATGGGAACTAACATGTCAGTAAGACAAAGAGGAGAAAGTCTAGGAAGACTTTCGGTTTGAGCCCTCAGCACTCGGAAAAGTGGAACCACAGAAAATGTGACCTTGGGGTTCCAGAGACCATGAGTCTGTTTGTGGAGCAGTTAAAGTTGAGAAAGTCAGTATGCCAGTGTGAGGATGGGTTCAGACTAGAGAAACACAGTTAGAGATGAGGAAATGCACAGGAATGGGACAAGGATGGGAAGCAGAAGGAAAATTAGAGGAAGTAGTAAGAATCAGAAAAAAATCAGAAGCGGTAGCCGGAGTTAAGAAAAGAGGTGTTCCAATTGTGTCAAGTGACCATGTGTGTCAAAAGCCAACACTTATGAGAAGTCAAATACAACTGGAAAATTGCCTGGCCACTGTAGTTAGCAAATTGGGGATTTTTAAAATGCCTTTCTGTGGCACTGGAGAGGTTGCTCAGTGGTTAGGACCAGGCTGATCAGGGTTCAAGTCCCTGCACCCAGATGGTTCCACACAGCTATCTCTAACTCCCTTTGCAAGGGAATCCAACATCTTCTGGCCTCCTCAAGCACTGCATGCATACAGTGCACAGGCGTACACGCTAGCAAAGTGTCCACGTACGTAAAATAATGAAATAAATAATTAAAAAGAAATAAATAAAATAAAAATCCCTCACTGTGATATTGGGATCCTTTTCATCAAAATGTGAAATTTAACTGTGTCAACATTTTGTGAACTTTCTCATCAATATTCAAATATTGACATAAATAACCTTTTCCATTCTTACTAACACTACAACCAAGTTCAGGCCCCTGTTTCCCTAGGACTGGATTATTGAGTAAGCTCAAACATCCCCTTGTTTGTTCCTAATCAACAACCCATCCTGATTAGTCATTCTGGAACAAAGATCTTGATGAGATCCCAGATTCTCTGGCTTTTCTCCCAGCATACTGAGAATTTTCTCTTACCCATTTCCTCACTGCTATTTCTTGAAAGGAAAAGTCCCCTACATGTGTTTGAACAATTGGTCTCCAGCTGGTAAAGCCATTTGCAGAGGCTGTAGAACATTTTGATCCCAGACCTCAGCCAGCAGACTGGGTCACAGGGCAGGGCCATCTTTCTGCTTCCTGACAGCAGCAGCGATGTAGTCAGTGCCTTATGCTCCCACAGAGGCAGCTGCAGGCTGCTCACTCTCTCATGCATTCTCTGCGGGGGTAGATTGTATTTCCTCACCCATGAGGCAAAATAGATCATTCTTCGTCAAGTTTCTGTCAGGTACACTATCATAGCCACAAGAAATGGCACTAATAAGCCTACTTCACATAGCCACGTCCTTCCGACATGCCACATCTCCATGTATATTTCCCAACACTAACCATCTTCTTTAATTCCACAGAGAAGAGTCCTCCACTACAACCACAAATGAGAGTGATTCAGGAGCTCCCCTCTATTCTCATGTAGGCTCATTCAAGGAGAAATTCAAGTTAGTGAAACGCAATAGCACTAAGAAGAAGGAAGAACCGGTGTTTTCTAAGAAAATATAACCTATTCAAATGGTTAGAGTTAAGTGCGTTTTTTTAAACTGAAAATACCATTTACTGACAAGGACACCCAGCAACTGGAACTCTGATTTGCTGCTGTAGGTTTGTAAAGTTGTGGAGCAGTTGCTTTTATAAACAGCTATTTCAGACAGGACCCGGTGATCTGACTCTTAAGTGTTTACTACAACAGGATTCAAACTTCCCCACCCAACCCTAATGACTATAATAGCAATAGCATTGTTCATAATCTCCAAAACTGGGAGCAATTCAAACAACCATGAAACGGTGAAGAGATAACTAGAATTCTCCTCTTAAATAAAAAGAAGAACTAAGCTGAAGCATACAGGCAACATGCAGAATCTGAAAACAACATTCTAGGTAAAAAGCAGCTGGGTTTAAACTGGGTTTAAAAGGCCACAAAACCCAACCGTTCCCTTTACCTGGCATTGAGGAGAAGGTTGACCTACATAGACAGAACACACACAAGGGGTTGCCAGGGGCTGGTGGGGGGTGGAGTCTGTGACTACAAAGGAAAATGAAGAAGCTCTCCAACAGGCTGGAAAGCACACTGGGATGACAGTCATGGTGACTCCATAACTAAATCAACTGCCAAAGTCATAAACACGCACAAGGCAGGCATTTAGCTGTTTATAAATATTCTAATGCATCTGATTCTAGGAACGAAATTCCACGAGGGCAATGCTTTATTTACTGACCTGTCCGTGGCATCTAAAATTATAAATAAAAAGCATAAAATCATTAATAAGAAAAAAGATATGGAAAAGCAAAGTAAAAGAAAGGGAAGGAAAGAAGGGAAAAATAAAGAGAGAAAAGGAAGGAGAAAGGAAAATCTAACTGTGAATTCTGGTTCGACAAATTTTAAGATTCTTAAATATGTAAATTCTGGAGCTAGAATACAGCTCATCCTATTAGATAAGTTTCAGAGTTTGCGTATTAAACACTTGACTTGAAATTTATCAAATCTGGAATTTGGGGATTTGGTTTTTATAATCTGGAGTACGGAGTAACTAATGATTGTAAGCATAGGAGACATAGGAAAAGCATACTATTTTTTTTTTTTTTTAGGTGAAAACCATTTTTTAATTAGAAGTATTCAAAGAGTTAAAATTTTTCAAAACCTCCTAGCAGACTGAACAGAACCAAGAGTGCAGGTCAGCTTGGTCATGAGCTCTGTGTTTCAGGAACTTGGCTGACCACAAGATAGATGGTTGGTTATGAATAGGCTCTTAGAGAATAGCCTATACAAAATGCTCCCCATGACTGTTCCTTGGACCCTGTCACAAACTGAATAATGGACTGGGACTTTCCACAGGCGCTCTCCAATAACACTCCTTTACTCCCCCTGGGTTGTGTTTTCCCCCCTGAGTTGTGGTTTTTGGCTTTAAATTCTGTCTCCAAAGCCCCGGGGTCAGACACCACTGCCCCTGCATGGGTCATGGGTCTTGACCTCAGTATACTGATTGAAATATACCTCTTGTGATTGCATCAAGTTCCGTGTCTTGTGAGTTAAGTGGTGGCCGAGAATTCCTGAGGCTTGGGTGAGGCCCTCCCTTCGTGGGCACCTTACAGTATAAATAAAACAGATCAAGGTGATTTTAAGGACAAGATTCTTTAGGTAATTGGCCCACTAAATAATCACTAAGTCGTCATGATTAACTAAGGCAGAGTAAGATTATGTAGTATTTACAAAACAAAGAAATACTAGAATTTTTATTCAATGTGAACTGATCCATACAGAAACAGGTGTCAGGAAATGACATTATGGCAGTTCCTTGGAGTATCTGACAGCTTCAAAGCCACTTTGTGCTATTATCAGCAGTTGGACTCCAGACCAAGTCTTCATAGTAAGCCATTAAAACCTACTAATCTGTTTTCCCCCACCACCTTTTTTTTCTGTTTGCAAGATAAACACATTTCTATCACTTATGCATGCATCATTTTCTTCTCTCTTTCAAGTAGTGTTACACTGTTTTACAGATGATGGCTAAGAAGGAGCTTACTCTTGCAGATTTTCCCAAATTAAGCTTTTTGGGAAACCTATATTAAATCATGTATTGAATCAGAACTTGAATAGCTTGTTCTGAGCTAAAGATTAAAAAAAAAAAAAAAAAAAAAAAAAAAAAAAAAAAAAAAAAAAAAAAAAGCTTCAGCATTCTTAAGATCAGTTTTCAGCATTCCTAAGACGAGTTTTCTGGTGTTTTGTTTGTTTTGTTTTTAAGCTCAGATCTAGGTTGAGAAACTAGCAATACAATAGATGCACATAGTCAAGGAACAAGCAAGACAATAAACACAAATAGCCAAAGAACTAGCAAGACAATAAACAAAGTCCTGTGACTTTTCTTTGTTCTAGCCTAATGTCAGATTCCTGCCTGAAGCCCATTTTCTTGTCCTTGGACAATGTCAGGTTCCTGCCAAGCAACCCCAAAAGCTCTCCACATATTCCCTTCTTTTATTTCATAAACAAGACTGAGCCTGTCTTAGGTCATTCTGACAAGAATGCCTTCCTTACCCATCAGGGAATATGTATTATCAAAAGCAATGCACTTCTGTCTTAGGTTGATAAGGCTCTGTGCAGAATCTTACCCATCCTTGGCTTGCCAGCCTGTTAATTTAATAACTCTGTCTGGGGGGGTCCATTTTCAGGTTCAAGCCATGTACTTTGGCTGCCAACATGTTGATGTTGTTAAAGACAAGCTTTAACACGATGGGCAGGAATAAAAGTATTCCCGGGACAAAAAGAGCTAGCACGATCAAGCTATATATGCCATTCTTGAAGCTTGACCAAAATAGAAATACTGACCTCAGGCCATGGATAATTTTATCAGCAGTGTTTATTATATCACACTCAGCAGAACATTCATTCTTGAAATTCATAAGCTGACTGTGTAAAGTTAAAACATCCAGAGAGGTGTTCAAATTATGCCAAATACACTGCAAATGTCTTTAAACTTTTTCATAATTATAATGACTACCACTGTAAATTTGAGAACTAACATGAATTGATTGATATTTGGCATAATTCTCGAGATGGCTCCTTACCCTTAAATTCTGAACCTCCTTCCAATAATTTGAATAGTATAAAGAACATCAATCCATTGTTCCAAACATCTATCTAAATCCTCTTGAAGATTCAACATAATAGTAACTTTTTTTGCTAAAAGATTAACAAAAGTAGCTGTCTTAATTTCTTGTGTACAGAAGCAGTGGTGCTAGCAATTAATGTAATTAAAGCTGTTACACCAGCAATAAACAAGCCTACTATCCTCTTGCTTCTGCTTAAAGCCTGACTCACTTCTTCCAGTACTTGCAAACTTTTTTCAGAAAACCAAGGTTCTGTAATACTCAGGGCAATAAAACAAAAGCTGGTTAATAGACACCCATAACAGACATGCCAGGTTTCAACACACTAACACAATTAGAAAGTGTACAATCAATGCAACTTACATTAAATACTGTAGAAGAATCAAAAGTAATTTTAACTTGACAATTAAAAGAGCCTTAACACATCTACTGACACTTGTTTGAAATACAGATCCTATTCCAACTTTATCTCTTGCTAACATAACATCATAGAAAACTGAAGCTAACTTCCAAATATGTCTCTGAAAATGTCCAGATCTAGTCTTCTGAATGAAGACTGTTATTCCCAATGTTGGATTGATTTCTAGACCAGTATATGATTGAGTCCGAATAACTTGTCACATTTAGGAAAACTACAAGAGTCATTATAACTTCTCTTTTTGATTCTCTGTCCCACAAGGTCTAAACACTTGAGGCAAGGCAGCTTGTCCCATCTGGTATATAGGAAAGTAAAGGTGGGTCAGGAACATATGTCCAATACAGCTTCCCAGTCACCATTGTCAGGGCACTCAGCAAGCTCACAGGTCAACATCATTCCTTGTTCCAGCATTAGCACATCTCACCAATCTTTCTGGTAGCCGCCATGCTCCTTAAGCATCCTGCAGAAAAAAACACAAACATGCCCTCTTCCCCATATTAGATACCTGATCATGCCATATGTCAGTAAGTAGATTCTTCCTTTTCACCTAGGCATAAGTATGCCTAGTTGTAGAATGCCATAGACACTCAGCAGAAAGTTCCTTGCTATCCAAATTTAAAAAATAAATAAATATTTAAATAAAAAGACCATGATTTAAATAAATTTGTGATGTACAGGGATATACCTCCCCATTTTTTATTTTATGGAGACATTGTTTTAACGTTCCATGGGCCTCTTCCACAATACCTTGCCATTGAGGATTATAAAGAATCCCAGTAATATGGGTAATATTAAATTGTTGACAAAATGTCTCAAATGCTTTACTGCACTAGTCAGTTCCATTATCTGTATTATTATTATTATTATTATTATTATTATTATTATTATTATTATTAGATATTTTACTTATTTACATTTAAGATGTTATCCCTTTCCCCATATCTCCCCGAAAGTCCCTTATCCCATCCCCCCTTCTCCTACATCTATGAGGGTGTACCCCCACCTACCCAGTCCCAACTCCTTCCCTCAAATTCCCCCACACTGGGGCATCCAGTTTTCACGGGGCCATGGCCCTCCTCTCCTACTGATGACCAGCAAGGCCATCCTCCATTACATATCCAGCTGATACTATGGGTCCCTCCATGTGTGTTCCCAGGCTGTCAACTTTGACCCTTGGAGCTCTGGTTGGGTTGGTATTGTTGCTGTCCCATGGGGCCGCAAACCCCTTCAGCTTCTTCAGTCTTCTCTCTAACTTCTTCATGTGATTCATTCAATGATTAGCTGT
Source organism: Arvicanthis niloticus (assembly GCF_011762505.2). Taxonomy (NCBI): domain Eukaryota; kingdom Metazoa; phylum Chordata; class Mammalia; order Rodentia; family Muridae; genus Arvicanthis; species Arvicanthis niloticus. The sequence goes on from NC_133438.1 coordinate 20,987,567, forward strand.
GAGCATCTGCCTCTGTATATGTCAGGCTCTGGCAGAGCCTCTCAGGAGACTGGTATATCAGGCTCCTGGCAGTATGCACGTCCTGGCATCCACAACAGTGTCTGCATTTGATGACTGCACATGAGATGGATCCCAAGGTGAGGCAGTCTCCAGATGGCTCCTCCTCTAGCCTCTGCTCCACACTTTGTATCCGTACTTGCTCCCATGAGTATTTTGTTACTCATTCTAGAAGGACTGCAGCACCCACACTTTGATCTTCCTTCTCCTTGAGCTTCATGTGATCTGTGTGTTGTATGTTAGGTATTGTGAGCTTTGGCACTAATATCCACTAATCAATGAGTGCATACCATGTGTGTTCTTTTGTGATTGGTTTACCTCACTCAGGATGATATTTTCTAGCTCCATCCATTTGCCTAAGAATTTCATGAATTCATTGTTTTTAATAGCTGAGTAGTATTTCATTGTGTAAATGTACCACATTTTCTGTATCCATTCCTCTGTTGAAGGACATCTGGGTTCTTTGCAGCTTCTGGATATTATAAATAAGGCTGCTATGAACATAGTGAGTATGTGTCCTTGTTTTATGTTGGAGCATCTTTTGGGTATATGCCCAGGAGTGGTTGTAACTGTGTCCTCAGGTCCTCATGTCGAATTTTCTGAGCAACCGCCAGACTGATTTCCAGAGTGGCTGTACCAGCTTACAATCCCACCAACAATGGAGGAGTGTTCCTCTATTTCCACATCCTTGGCAGCATCTGCTATCCCCTGAGTTTTCTATCTTAGCCATTCTGACTGGTGTGAGGTGGAATCTCAGGGTTGTTTTGATTTGCTTTTCTCTGATGACTAATGTTCTTGAACATTTCTTTAGCTGTTTTTTAACCATTCGAGTTTCCTCAATTGTGAATTCTTTCTTTAGGTCTGTACACCATTTTTAATAGGGTTATTTGATTGTCTGGAGTCTAATTTCTTGAGTTCTTTGTATACATTGGATATTAGCCCTCTATCAGATGTAGGATTGGTAAAGATCTTTTCTCAATCTGTTGGTTGCTGTTTTGTCCTATTGACAGTGTCCTTTGCCTTACAGAAGCTTTGCTAGAATTTATCAATTCTAGATCTTAGAGCATAAGCCATTGGTATTCTGTTCAGGAACTTTCCCCTATGCCCACATGTTTGAGTCTCTTCCCCACTTTCTCTCTTGTTAGTTTCAGTATATGTGGTTTTATGTGGAGGTCCTTGATCCACTTGGACTTGAGCTTTGTACAAGAAGGTAAGAATGGATCGATTTATATTCTTCTATGTGTTGACCTCCAGTTGAACCAGCACCATTTGTTGAAAATGCTGTCTTTTTTCCACTGGATAGTTTTAGGTCCTTATCAAAGATCAAGTGATCATAAGTATGTGGGTTCATTTCTGGGTCTTCAATTCTATTGTATTGATCTTCTAGCCTGTCTCTGTACCAATACCATGCAGGGTTTTTTTTGTTTGTTTGTTTTGTTTTGTTTTTTGTTTTGTTTTGTTTTTTATCACTATTGCTCTGTAGTACAGCTTGAGATCTGGGATGGTAATTCCCCCAGAAGTTCTTTTATTGTTAAGAATAGTTTTTGCTATCCTGGTTTTTTTTTTTTTTTTTTTTTTTTTTTTTTTTGTTTTGTTTTGTTGTTGTTGTTATTCCAAATGAATATGAGAGTTGCTCTTTATAACTCTATGAAGAATTGAGTTGGAATTTTGATTGGGATTGCATTGAATCTGTAGATTGCTTTTGGCAAAATGGCCATTTTTACTATATTAATCCTGCCAATCCATGAGCATGGGAGATCTTTCCATCTTCTGAGATCTTCTTTAATTTCTTTCTTCAGAGACTTGAAATTCTTATCATACAGATCTTTCACTTTCTTGGTTAGATTCACTCCAAGATATTTTATATTATTTGTGACTATTGTGAAGGGTATCATTTCCCTAATTTCTTTCTCAGCCTGTTTATCCTTTGAGTAGAGGAAGGCTACTGATCTGTTTGAGTTGATTTTATATCCAGCCACTTTGCTGAAGTTGTTTATCAGGTTTTGCAGTTCTCTGGTAGGAGATTTGGGTCGCCTAAGTATACTATCATATCATCTACAAATAGTGAAATTCTGACTTCTTCCTTTCCAGTTTGTATCCCTTTGACTTCCTTTTGTGGTCTAATTGTTCTTGCGCTTGCCTTTCACCATCTGCTTATCTCTAATGCTACCTGCACTCACTGTCTCTGACTGGAACCTGTCTTTCCTGTTATCTTGGTTTTGCCAGAACTCCTCAGAGTCCAGCTGTCTCTGTGATCCTGTGATCCTGAAATCCTGAGTGTAAGAGCTCCTGGAAGTCAGGCTGCCTCTGGGATCCTGAAATCCTGGTGTGCCCAATCTCCTGAGATCCTATGATCCTGTGAGCCTATGTTCCTGGGTGTGTTAGAGCTCATGAGAGTCCAGCCTCCTCTGGGTTTTGTGGGATTGGGTGCAGAGATGATGCTCAGTTGTTTTGTGCTACATGGTTAAAGTGAGATCTCGGGCTCTGTACAGTCCCAGGGCATAATGTATGGAGGACACTTCAGTTGATAGCGCACTTAAAAAAAAAAAAAAAAACTGCAACCAAGATCAGCTGATTTAATGAGAAAAAATGCTGGAAAAGAGAGATGCTAGTAGCTCTGCATTCTACATTATCAACAAACAAGAGTAACATTGGAACCTGGCAGAACCAGGGAGGGCATGTCTTTCTAAAGGAAACTTTTCATTAATACATGTTTAAAGAAAATGAAAAACATCAATCAAATCCTATGAAAGCCTGGAACAGTAGAGGTTTCTGAATGCCTGACTTTAGAATTACTTTTTTAGGGTCCAAGAACTTGGGAAATAATGCATGAAAACCAAGTTCAAGCCAGCAAAAATATCTTTATTCAGAAATTGATCAGGGAGACAGTGAGGTTCAGTATTCAAACCGTGTCAGTGCGGGGGTAGGGGCAGGACAAGAAACCTTTTAAAGCAAAAATAAAAAACACAAATTAGGTGAAGTAGAGGCAACCATATTAGGTATATGAATATTGTATGTTTCTAAACGTTTTTATACCTAGCATCTTAAGTGGGTTACTACCCATCAAGTAACTCAGATGGCTATCTTAACATCTTGGCCTAGGTCAAGGCCAGCCAATCAGAACATCTACAGGATTTTAGTCTCAACTGGATGTTAACCAACAAAGCATAGGGTAGGATATTGTGATCCCACCTGGAGTCAGAAGCCATTTCTGGGAATTTAGCTGTTTCTTAGAATTTAATCTAGTACAAAATAGAGACTATATACAAGATGGAGTCTCTGACGCTAACGAGGCCCCCAACAACTTGTCATTATCGGTCTGTATTGCAATGTCAGCAATAGTCTGTCACTATTAAGTCAAGCCACCTCCATTCCCCAGAGTTTACTTATTCCCCAGAAGCCAGACCTCTCCTTTAATCTCTCTCTGGATGGAAACACAGACACTATCTTTCTGAGAAAAATCAGTAATAAACAATGCCTATATATAAACCATGACTAGTGATCATAAAACATAACCAGGAAACAAGAATACAAAAAGCAAGTAGGCATGAGAATATTCAATCTCATTTGAAATTTGAGTGGTCAGTCAACACCAAGCTTTGCTGGAACGTAGGAATCACTACTGCAGTTAAGTGTACTCAAAGGGTACTTTCACATGTCACCACTGGGAAGGTAAACTATTGCTGAAAACACTTTGGAGTTACTTACCTGGCTTGTCAAGAGCCAACAAGCTAATAACTAGCAGGTGATTTGATCTTCCCGAGATGGGCCACCTTGGATTAAAAGATGTACTATCTTGTGATGCTATATAGACAAGTAGATGATTTCTTAATCCTTAATGAGGATCCTATAAGAATTCCTAAATTTATAGTAATTATTAACCTCTTTTAATAACACTGCTATTAAATCCTTTCTAATAGTCAGAACTGCAATGAGAACTTTGCCAGTCTTTAGTGTCACAAGTTACTTATTGCCGGGTGGTGGCGGCGCATGCCTTTAATCCCAACACTTGGGAGGCAGAGGCAGGCGGATTTCTGAGTTTGAGGCCAGCCTGGTCTACAGAGTGAGGACAGCCAAGGCTACACAGAGAAATCCTGTCTCGAAAAACAAAAAAAAAAAAAAAAAAAAAAAAAAAAAAACAACAAGTTACTTATTTTTGAGTTAGCAAGAAGGCATCTATGACTCAGAACACATTCCAAAAGGTTGTAAAACCATTGACCAAAGGTCACAAAAAGGGAACTAACAATTTGTTATAGGTGCCAGGACAGAAGATAAAATATTGACTGGGTTTATTTATAAAAAAAACTTCACTAATAACTTAGTTAGAGTTTTTAACTCTCCAGGAGCCTGTAGAGTTGTGACAGGTGATGAATGTTTAGCCACATAAATACTCCTACTGGAGATGCATATGAACATTCTCTGTTGTAAACTACTTATTCAATTTAAGATTTGAATTTATGTATAAACTTCTAATGAACTTTCCATCATGTGATCATGGATGTAGAGAAGAGATCATTCTACTTTTGCCCTTTGTCTTAGATTTCATAGAAAACATTTTACAACTGAGAAATAAACACTAAATTCACTTTTCAAAGTGTCCCCTTTTCTTCCTGTGACTTCCAGACTAGCAGGCTGAAAGTTAGAGCTGTGCGGTTCCTGCTGAGGTAGAACAAAGGCCACATTACTTAATCCCCTGCTGTTAGGCTACAAGTGTCAATCACCTAAGCCAGCAGCTTTTAACCCTAAGAAAGAGCAAGAAAGTTTTTAGGACTTTTTAGAAGTTATTATCAGCATTCAGCATATTTAGAGAGCTAGAACGTATGGAGTATTTAAAGCTGCACCTGTTAGTATTTCGTCTAAACTCCACATCCCCAGTTACCTGGCAATAGCCAGGTATGCTCCTCCCCACAGTTACCTGGCAACAGCCAGGTATGCTCCTCCCCACAGTTACCTGGCAACAGCCAGGTATGCTCCTCCCCACAGTTACCTGGCAACCGCCAGGTAGCCTGATCCACTATAAAAGGGGCTGCTTGCCCCCTCCTCTCTCTCTTACTCCCTTTCTTCTTCTCTTGCTCTCTTCCTCTCTTACCCTCTTGCCTCTCTGTCCCCTCCCCCATCTTCCTCTCTCTCCACGTGGTCATGGCCGGCCTCTACTTCTCTTCTCTCCCCACCTTTGCCCTTTCCCCTGAATAAACTTTCTCCCCCTTGGAACCGCATGGTCTGGAGTGGTCTGTTCTGAGCTGCGGTCGGACTACTTCTTAAAACAACAACAGCACCGGAGTCTTATTCTGTGTCTCATTTCATCCCGCTCCAGGCTGGGAGGATCCCAACACTTGCTTGCTTATCTATAATGTTCATATATTGGACAAATCATTGTAAACTCAAATGGTCACCCAGTAGTTAATCAGAAATACAGGAAAATCGATAGCAAAATGTCATAAACTGTATTTTTTTTTGTTTTATAAAGAATAAGAAACATTTTAAATGCATCAAAGGCAAGCACATGATTCATTTATAAAATCACAATATATAACATTATCGAGTGATATTTTTCGAAACTGTTTATACAGAATAAATTGCTAAAATACAATACTAAGTCAGGATTCAAAATCAAGCACTTAGCGTATCTTAGCTACAAAATATTCTAAAGCACTTCGCTTAGGACTGGAGGGCCTGGAGAGATGAGCCAGTAGCTAAGAGCTCTAGCTGCTCCCCCAGAGGTCTGGGGTTTAATTCCCAGCACCCTCTGTTTATAACCTTTGTTTATAACCCTCTCCAACTCCATTTTCAGGGTATCTGACCCCATCTCCTGGCCTCCATGGGCACCAGACAACACAGCACACAGACTTTCATGCAGGGACGCACTCATATAAATAAAATAATAAAATAATTTCTAAAGATTGGAAAAAAAACCAAAAACCATAGTAATAGCTCTCTGTGAGTGACAAGATCATGCATATTGGCTTCCTGGGGTTTTGTTTATCTTTAGTTAAATACCTCTCTCTCTCTCTCTCTCTCTCTCTCTCTCTCTCTCTCTCTCTCTCTCTTTTACATGGGAATGCTTTGAAAACAATGTCCTAGACCACATTTCAAGACTATTGATTAGCAAAAGAATCTTCAAAATAATATACATGTGCCAGGACATGGCTAAATTGCAAAATGCAAGCCTAGTAAAAATACAGCTTTGGGTTTAATGTCTGGCATATAAAAAATAGAAGCATGTAAGGTTCAACACCACTTAAATAAGGTGCCAAACCAAGTAAACCTCAAACTCTGTCAGAAGTGGGAACAGAGGAGAGGGTAGAGGGGACAGAGAGTGTGAGGGAGATGGGGGGGGGGTGGTCAGTCAGAATTATTCACCTTTTAAAAATGAATCATTATGTTTCACGTGACAGAGACATGTTTCTGTATTTTATAACTAAAATTTGCTTTAAGTCAAGCATTCCAATCTACTTTCCAGGACAAAAGGGGAGCCAAATTAGACATTTGTTGAAGAAATATAACAGCATCTAATTACCTTTTTTTTTTTTTTTTTTTTTACTAGAGAGCTAAATTTGTTCTATCACAACAAGCCAGTTAATTAAAAATACAGCAAGAAAAAAAAATAAAAGCTCAGTATTTAATACAAGCTGGCTTCCTAGAATTTCACACATTATAATAGTGTTGTGCATCGAATGGCTGGCTGCAAAATGTTTAGTGAACCTGTGCCCAGAAAAGAATTAAGATGTAGCCCTGACTCATCTAGGTGTTTCCACTGCTGAGAAGCCTCCACAGCAGCTTCCTCCTGTAAGAGGTGAGGACACCTCTTACAACTCTTTCTCGAAATGGGTGGAGAAGGAGAAGGGGAATGAAAATGAACAAGCAGAAACGAAGGGAAGGATGATGGGTTTGTCCAGTTCAATCTCACCCTGAGTGTCCACAGGAAAGGATTCCCCAAAACACAAGTTCAAGCCCAGAGACAAGCTCCATGCAGAAGCAGTTCCTGAATGAGGGCCATAGTAAATAAAGCAAATTATAACGTTGAAAAGCAAAAAGAAAAAGCATGACGATGAATTTTATTATGCTTGTGAGGAATGATGTGATGTTTTATTGTATGTACACACATACGTGTGTGTGTGTGTGTGTGTGTGTGTGTGTGTGTGTAGGCAAGAGGTCATATGTATACACATGTGTGTGTGTGGAGGTGAGAGGTCATATGTGTGCATGTGTGTGCAGAGGTGACAGGGCAATGTCAGCTGTTTCTCTCATTTTCTTCCCCACCTTATTTTTGGACACAGAGTCACTGAACAAGGAGCTCAGGAATTAGCTAGATTGGCTGACCAACGAGCCCCAGAAATCTTGCCTGTGGCTCCTCAGCACTGCAGGCTCTCTGCCTGAGAATCCAAACTCAGGTCTTCATGCTTGTGCAGCAAGCGATTGATTGACTAATCCATCTCTCCAGGCCCCAGTGTGATGCTAGATTCGTGTGGATGTTGAGTAGTGATCAGCTCTAGGTAACTGTCATATTCATCTTTAACAGAAACCATCACAATAGAAGAAACCCGAGACAAGGAAGCACAGAATAGGTAGAATGTATAACAAAGGGAAGACAGAGAGGCCTGAGTCTGTTTCCCCTTCTCCTTCACTTTGTTTTTGCAGTCAAGAAACCACCTCCTCCTGAAAGTCCCCAGATAAAAATATTTGCTTCCTCAATCTTGAAGCAGTGACTCATCTATTCTGCACAGCTGGCCACTCTCCTCTTCTCACAGTGCAAGTGCTTCTACAATGGACTAGAGACTTTAAAAGACAAGCTTTGCCTCAGGACTCTAAGTCCAGGGAATTTTTTTTTTTCTGGTAATTATGAGCAGGGAGTATGTGAGAGCAGGAAATGTCTGAGTCACATGTGGCCAAGCGTGAACCTGCTAGAACAGAACACCTGGTTGGGAGTGTGGGAAGGACCCTCTTTGAGCTGGCCAGCTTGTCTAAGCCAGCACTCCCAAGTGACAATCCACGTCGGTGCGACCTACAGTTTAACATTGTGGGAACCATAAACTGCTTCTACGAGCCTCCCACACTGCTAAGCAAATTGTTATACACTCTTAACTACTGTTACATCAGAAGCAAACACAGAGATGACCCAAGCCTCGGGGCAGCTGCAGGACAAAACATTATGAGGGATGCAACCATCTTGTTCTAAAGTGTGAGCATCCTTTTGCTGTTAAACTGTTGGAACGGTGCACCAGAAGAAACTGAAATGGCCTCAAGAAATCTCGTTAGGAGAGGAAAAGGGCAGAAGCCTTTTGCCAGCCAAAGGAGGAACTTGCTTTTCAAAAAGCAATGGCAGACAGTTCTGATCTCTTATCAGGCCATCTTACAAGGACGACTGGAGTAGAAATAATGTTGGGTCCATGATGGGTGAGATATAGACCAGGACTGTTTAGCTGTCTGTATCTCTTGTCTTGTTTGGACCAAACTTCATGTCAGGACCCTGAAGATGAACTTGGGGAATCACAGGACCTCTTTTTTTCTCATCCCAATTTGGCCACAATGAATCAATCTGTTTTCTCTGCTTTTTGCTTTGTTTCTTCAATTGGCTTATTGTGATGGGGTAGCTGAACATGGCTTTGGAGGGCTGCCAGAGGCCAGGCTCAACAGCAGTATTAGATATGGGTCTTAGACCAAAGCCCCATGCTGAGTACACTTCTGGGTTTAGATATGCTTGAGAAAGGTGTCTTTCTTATGAAATTGAAGCATGAACAAAAATAAAAGTCATATATACACCCTTTAACTGTGTGGATGCAAATAAACAATGGGATAATTTTCTTTTCTGTTGTCCACAGTGTTGTTCTTTGTGGTGGGAAATATTAAAAAGCTGCTCTATGCTCTCAGTGGGTATGCCCACGGCTCTGCACCCACCCAAGAGCTCTGGATTCATGAATGAAAGACACACAACTTTTATATTTAATAAGCCTTACTGGCTCAATGACAGGACACTTCCAAACCTCCCCTTGGCTAGCACACACTCCCTGCTGGTATTCCTGATTTAACATTTTTAAATCTATATTTTATCTCTGCTGCCCTGCTTTGCTTCCTTGTGTGCAGTGCTCCCATGGGGCCGCTTTCCCTTTGACTTTGCATCTACTAATGGGCCATTTCATTCTCCTGCTCCTTCATTGCAGGGTCCATCTTACACCCCCCTCACAGTGGACTCTCTTCTTCTCTTCATTCCTTGTCAAGGAAATCTAAAAGTCCCACCTCTGTCTCCCTGACCGGCCATTGGCCGTTGGCAACTTTATTTCCCAATCAGAGCCAACTGAGGGCAAGCTTCCTTTAGCCTATGTGCGGGGCACACGGAAAACAGGTTTCTTTGGTTAACACAATTAGCATGAGAACACCAACCGCTTCCATCATCTCTGTTACATGTATAAAACCTCAGTCTTAGGAGCCCCTGAAATGGCCCCAAAGCCTCCCAACAACTTCCACATTCAAAGCTAAGTCAATGTGTAATTTCAAAACCTCATAAATGTTTAGTAAGAAGAGTCACTGTCAATGCTAAGTACAGCGTAGAGGCAGAAAATACTACCAAGAATAAACTGAGATGAGGATAGATTAGCAGAAGAAAAGCACACCATTTATTTGTCAGATATGCCCGACACAAAAACTCTCATGAAGACCTAACAATGCCAGGTGGTTAGAGCCACTCCCACCTCCACTGTCTACTCAACTGAACAAAGAACTCTGGGAACAAGCAACAAAGCATATGAAAAGAATTAAAAGGTAAGTTACTTTACCAAAGGCTGTTCAGAACCCACCACACCCCACGTGATGACTTCCTGTCCTTAAACAGGGGATAACCCTTTTCCCAGAGGGAAGGTGTCTTTGAGGCGACAAACTCACTTATTTCTCTAAGAAAAAGGAAGTGAGCCGAGTGAGGTGGCTTACACCTGTAATTCCAGAACTCAGAAAGGTGAGGTAGCAGAATTACCATGGGCTGAAAGTCAACTGGTCCTGGAAGGAGATCCTACCAAGGCTGGGTGAGAAAGAGGGTGGGCAGGCGGGGAGGAAGAAAGGAAGGGAAAGAAAAAGAAGCATCAAGCATCGAGAAGTACAAATCAATCTTCTTTGCACCCGTTGCTTTGCAAGTGTCTTTAACCGTGGTAGTTAAGGTGTTGGAATACCATGTTTTAACTTCCACAGCAGTAATGGGTTGATTCAGGAAGTTATTCTTGGAAAGAGCAGAAGAAGGACCAGAGGTAGAAAACAAAAAACAAAAAGCCACAGTATCAAACAGCTGGCTGCCTCAGTGATTAACAGGAAAGTCCATGACCAGTAAAGCGACCACAGACACATAGAGAAAAAAGAGGAAACAAAGATATCATTTCGTATCCCAAATAGCATCACTGGAGACTTATGTACTGATTTTTAATTTTCTTTAAAAATTCATATTGCATATTTATTTGTTTAGTGTGTGTGTGTGTGTGTGTGTGTGTGTGTGATTGTGTGTGTGTGTGTACCTATGCATGCACATGTGCCACAGCTCACTGGTGGAAGTCAAAGGATAACTTGTGGGAGTTGGTTTTCTCTATTTCTACCACACCACCTCGGTCCAGGGGCTCGGACTCAAATTATCAGGCTTGGCAGCAGGTGCCTTTACAGACTGAACCATCTTGCCACTTTTGAAGTTTCTATTAACCACATGAAATAAATATAAAAGAGATAAAGACATAATCGAAGTTAATTTTTGATCACCTATTGTCTGCTTGTGCCCAGCTTACTTTTTCCATTCTTATATGGTTCTCTGCCTAGGGGATGATGCCTCCCACAGTGACTGAGACTTCCCACCTCAATTATCAAGATAATCATCCACAGACAAGACAACAGAAAATCCTGGTCTAGATTGTACCTCAGTGAGATGCCTTTTCCAGGTAATTCCAGACTGTAATGTCTACAAGCACATTACTTTAATCCATATCCTCCCCTACTGAGTCACCAAAGTTTCATGTTTATCTCATGATGTAAAACTCAGTCTACTTTAAATGTCTCCATACTTTTTATTTTTTTTCACTATTTTATAACTGCACATTTTTTAACTATGAACCCCTATAAAATAAAAATCAAGTAAAATGCTTCAAATATGTAATGGCAAGAATACATGTACTTATACCCAAGAACAGTAACAAGAAATAAGCCCAGGAAAAAAATCCATCTGGGAAAACACTAAATTCCACAGTTACATGTGTGTCATCTGGGGTGTGTGATGAGATTACCTAAGCTTCAAAGGGCTTAGGTAGCCTTATCCCTCCAGCTCTGCCACCCCAGTACAAACAGACTCTCTGTTAGTCTACAACTTTGTTTGGTGGACATCTCAAAGTTCTCCAATATCCTGGAGTCCCCACTTCAATTGATTCATCACCTTCATGGGTTCATTGAATAACCTCTCAGGTCCCTCTCTGCTATGACCCCAACCTCACCACACAGAGCCAGACCAGGCCTTGGTGGCTATTTGTGACTACCCCAATTTTGCATCTCATATGGCTTTCAAATAAGGTATTGTGTATACAACACTTTCAAAAGTATCCAATTCTGCTGCCAGCGTGAGATGCATCCCAGGTCTTCTTGGACCACAGCTGTGTCAGTTTCTGTGTACTGACCCTAGAGCAATACTTTACAGGATATGCCTCTGTCGTGTACTATTCTCTCTATCAATTATAGCTGCTTCTTCAGCACCAGCCTGCCCCCTCCTCCAAATAATCAGTCCATTATCCTTAAATTTAATAGGACAGTGGCAGAATGAAGGCAGATTCTTGGCCCAACTCCCACATGAACGGTCCCAATTCTGGCTCTTGATAGAATCCTTGTTCCCCTCTGAAACCTCATGGGGTGGGCCTATACTGTTCATGTTTCTATCAGCATTACTAGCTTCAAAGCTCCCACTAGAATAGCCCACTACCCTCTTATTCCAGCATTCAACAGTTTTTCTAGCCCAATGGTCCAATCTCTTCCACATTCTTCCCAGCTCAAAAGGCCTAACAGCCATGCAGTCAGCTTTATAACAATGAGGGCCTCACTTCTCAGGACCAATTGCTGTTGTAAGTTTGTTCCCTGTTTCTGTGGTAAAATTTTCTCAACAAAACACCAAGTCAGCCACCCTTTGACTACAATGATGCACTTCCTACAAAATATGTTAGAAGCAAGGGTGGCACAAAGCTTGTGGAAATAACCAGCTAATAACTCATTTGACATAAGTCACACGATACAAGATGAAAGCCATACCCAACACTGCTTGCATAACCAAGAACCTGAGACTAGATAGCCCAAGGACCTAAGGTAAAACCAAATAAAGCTGGTCTAAAAAAAGAAAAATATAGAGAGAGTGATGACATAACTTCTAATGACATTCTGTTACACCCATAGGCCTTGCTGAGCCATCATCCGAGAAGCTTCCTCCTGCAGCAGATAGAAACAAATACAGAGACCCACACAGAGACAATAGGCAGAGAGTTACCTTGGAATACTCAGCCCTAAGTGGGTTGTCTCCATCAAATCCCTCCCCTCAGAGTTCAGAGAACCCTTCAGAGTCTCTTGTTCTTGTGCCTTCTCTTGGGCTCCTTTCCTGCTGCTTAGACTGTCTTGTCCAACTCCAGTGTCATCGTTTACTTTTATCTTATTCTATTTTGTTATATTTTTTGAATGAATGAATGAATGAATGAATGAATGATGAATACCTAGCCACTAGGGGAAAGGCTAACAACTGAACTCCTGTGTATACCTGCTGGAAGAGGGAAAGTCAGTTTTCCCAGTGGAGTGATATGAGGTATGTCACCCACCTCAGGCCTGGACTCATATTCAGTAGCTGACCAGCATATACACAGTTTTTTGTGTGTGGTTTTATCTGGTTACAGTTCAATGGGAGTTATTGTTATTGTTTCGTTTTCTTTGTTTGGGTTTTTTTTTTTTTTTTGAGAAAGAATTTAAAGTTGAGTGGGTGGGGGGGAGGAGTGTGTCTAGAACACTGGGGAAAGGGGGGTAAATATGATCAAAATATGTTTAAATTTAAATTTTGTTTTAAAAGTAAAGATATAATAAAATAAATATAATGATATAATAAAGTAAAAATCTTAAAAACCAAGATGAAAGAAAAAAAATAAATAGATAAATATATAAACCATAGTGAGAAGAAAAAAATACCTCAATAAAATCAACTTAAGAAGAAGGGTTTGTTTCAGCTCATAATTACAGGTTATGGTCCACCATAGCTGGAAGCCAGAATACCGGAAGTTTGAAAGAGTTAGCCACATTAAATCCACAGTCAAGAGCCCAAGGCAGTGAATTAATGAACACGCTCACTGGTTCAGTTCATTCATTCTTACTGTTATGAAAATATTTTTTTACATTCTAAGAGACTGTAACTTTTGCTGGAGCTCATAGCTAGACTTAATAATACACCTTGAGGTCGCTTAAGATTTAAGACTACTTACTACCCAACTGTATAGTCAGACTGTTTATTTAACCTTCTTTTAAGACAGCAGCTTGTAACCCTTTAGGGGATTGAGTGACTCTTTCACAGGCGTCACATGTCGATATCCTGCACCTTATGTACTTACATTATGACTCATAACTAGCAAAAATATAGTTATGAAGTAGCAATGAAAATAACTTTATAGTTGGGGTGTCACCACAGAATGAGAAACTGAGTTGAAGGGTCACAGCCCCAGGAAGGTGAGAACCACTGTTTTAAGGGGACGATGTAATCGTTAACCTCACTTAACCTGGATTTCCCATTTCATCAACTTTCAGGTCCTGAGCTAATGCATAGCTGTAATGTTAAGTTATGGACTCAGGGTTCATCACTAATTCATTTAATCCTCGCATTTATAAACACACCCACAGTCAAACCTGATCTAGATGACCCTTCACTGAGACGGCCTTCCCAAGGAGTTCCAGAATGCATCAGGCAGACAATTAAAAACCAACAATCACTATGTCCAATCTACTTTTTGTTCTAAAATCCTCCACTTAGAGAAGAGTCTGTTCCTGTAAACTTGATCGAAGGCAATATTTACACTGAGTGTTTGTGCCAAGAAAACCACAATTTTAGCTCACTAACCCCCTCCCGACAAACTGACGCACACATTTCAAACCACAAAGACGAAAAACATATCCTTTTAAGTAATAAAGAGTAATGATTAAAACTTAACACCTTCTAAGAAGGAAACCCTTTGATGCTGATATTTAAACTTCTAGATATTTAAACTTGCATTTGAATCCTCCATAAGGTTTGACAGGGAGAAAACATTAAAATAAAATGTTATTTTCATAACTTAAATTTGATATAGTTGTCATCACCACCACAATCATTTTGTAACGAAACTGCTAGGTAACAAGTCATTTCAAAGAGGAGATTGAGTACAAACAACACTGTCTGCAGAGCTGAGATTAATATTCGTCTTCACACCGTTGGACACCATGCCCGTGTCCTACAAAGCAGGGTCACGGCACACTTTTCTTCCGTTTCTCAGCTTCAATAATCCACTCCTTGCCCCTTAGACTGCCCATCTTTGTACAACAATATGCCTAGAACATATGTCAAAAACATACATTGTACACAGTTTTCCTGCTGGTTTACCCTTCTTTTTATGACATTTGACCTCCCAGAGATCATCAGCAGAAGCCATGTAGCTGGGAAGTCTGGCACATGCTACCGAGCTTGCTCTGGAAACCTGACTGTGTGCCAGTACCCGGTTCCCTCCTTAGCTCACTCAGATGTGATCCTTTAGAATGGCAACAGGATGCTGCAGCAGGAGGATTCTGGAGCAGGCAGCCTCTAGGCTGGAGCTGTAACCTCAGTTGACCTCAAGTCTCCATATTACACACTTTTAGTCTTGAACTGAAGTGCTGTTCTCCAGGTTCTCTAGCCTGCTGTTAATTCCTGCAGGTTTTGACCTTGCCAGAGACCATGGTCATATCAGCTAATTACATAAAGTCTCCTCTCCTCTCCTCTCCTCTCCTCTCCTCTCCTCTCCTCTCCTCTCCTCTCCTCTCCTCTCCTCTCCTCTCTTCTCCCTTCCCTTCCCCTCTTCCTTCCTCTCTTCTCCTCTCTGCTTCTCTTCCACTCGCTTCCTCACTCCCTATACACTAAGCAACTAGAACATTGAGCTACATCCCCACTCCTCTCTCCACATATACCCATATATAGTTACACAGATAACGCATTGGTTCTGCTTCTCTGGAGATTCCTGACTTATAAAACCATGCTTAATACATGACAAATTTATTTGGCAATTTAATGGACTTAGCTACTATTTTTATTTTGCTAAGGTTCAAAAGTCCATTCAGAGCAGGTCGGCCGGCCCCCACCTTACTACATGGTGCACATGAGGTTACCACTTTCATACTTACACAACAATGATGATAGTTCACTTTTAAGTTGCCACTTTCCCTCAGTTTGTAGCCCCAGAAAAACATTGTTTAAAACTGTGGATATAGGAGTATCTATTCCGATGTCAGGAGGAAGGAGGGATCTCGTGGCTACATTGATTCTGCAATCCACCTTGTGATCATGGGGGAAGTCCTCCTTAAGATGAGGAAGGACAGAGGAACGTGGAAAAAGCACATCAATTTCTGTCAACCAGGAAGTCTTTAGTTCTTACACCAAATCCCTGGAACATAGCTCCTCTGATGTCATAAGCTCATTGCAAGGAGTGACAGTCCGAACAGACTCATTCTCAGTGTGGCGGTTGCCTTGCTCTTCAGCACTGATGTTTTACTGAGCAGCAGCCTTTACAGAACTAGTCTTCTACAGCGAATGTTCCAGATGCCTTCACCTTAGTCTGCTCAAGCTCATTTGCACTCTCATTCCTCTCCAGAAATACAGCACTGCCCAATACAGTGGCACTTAGCAGGGAGGCCAGCCCTGTCAAAGGCAACAGACTCCCTCCACTCACCCCTCCAGCCACCAACCTTGCCCTGCCATCTAACAGACAGCATGGGAGGTGCATACTCCCATGGAGACAGCGCTTGCTCTGCCAATGGTAATTTCCCCACCACCGGTAGATTTCTTATCCGCATCAAAAGCGAATTTTGCAGTGAATTTCTTCTCAGCCTCGTCCTTAACATTTTGACTTTTCCAGCTGAAGAGCAGCTACGTTGTTAGTTCAATATTTTGGGTGCTAAGATGCAGGGTTGTGAGGAACGAAAGCTAGAAGAACATTTAGAGAGAGGGTGAAAGAAGAAATGATGGAGGTTTCATCATCTGGACCACTGTGCAGTAACAGCAAAATGTGCAACCAACTGGTGCCAGCTCCTCTGCACCCCTCCCTCCCTCCCTTTCTCCCTTCCTTCCTTCCTTCCTTCCTTCCTTCCTTCCTTCCTTCCTTTCTTCCTTCCTTTCTTTTATTTCTTTCTTCTTCCTTCTTTTCTTCTATCATACCTACTTTCCTTCTTTTTTCTCCTCATTCTTTCCTTTCTTCTGTCCTTCTTTCAGTTTTCAGTTTTCTTTTTTCTTTTCTTCCTTTCTTCCTTCCCTCCCTTTATCCTTCCCTCCCTCCTTCCCTCCCTCCCTCCCTTTATCCTCCCCTCTCTCCTTCCCTCCCTCCCTTTATCCTTCCCTCCCTCCTTCCCTCCCTCTCTTCTTTCCTCCTTCCTCCTCTCCCTCCCTCCCTTCCTTCTTTTCTTCATTCCTTCCTGAGTTATCAGACTACCAGAGGGCCATCAGTGGTTTCCATCTCCTATAGTAACAGAACCACTCACTCTCGACAACAGACAGCTCAGTTTTTCAACCCAGTGTAGGTGACCCTCCAGACTTTGGTCTCACTGTGAGCTCCCCCATGATTACATGGACAATCTCAGAGGATATTTGCTCCTCCCTGCTGTAACTCACACTAGTGTCTGTACTATGTTCCAGAGTCCCAAGTTCAGACAGAGCTGATAATTGAACATTGGTTATGACTCAGAGCCTATCTAAATCTCATGATATTTTTATGATACGTAGGAAGAGGTCTATTACCAGGCTGGTACTCTTGGACTATCACGAAGGTGTCCATTCTTTTCTGAAGCAATAACACTAGTCAGAGTTTCACCTTAGATAATGAAGGTTCAAGTTAGGCATGCAGAAACGGAGCCATGGCTAGCCAATATAGTAGCCATGATTTATCCAGAACTTTCTCTCTCCCAGACCCTACAGTTTTTGTGTACATTGCCCAGACTCTCACATCTATCTAATAAGGTGAGTACAGTGGCTGAGCAGGAGACCCACAGAGGAGTAACAATGGAGCTAAGGTCACAGAGCTATCAAACGATGGGGCCTCAACTGAAACCCAGACAATGTTTTCCCCACCTTTGTCAACCTTTGTATTCTGTGGCAAAGAGTCTACATAAACACTGCATTAAGAAATGGCAAACTTCATCTTAGATGTTTTTAGAGACACTGGACAATTTTGCCTCCCCAAATGCTACATTTTTGTACTTAAAAAAAAAAAAAATCCTAATCACTCCTTTCCTTCTCTTCTCATGTAGGGTTATATTTGTTATTGTTGTTTCTTTTTTCTTTTTCTAGGCAAGATTTCTTGGTTGTCCCGGAACACATTCTGTAGACCAGATGTTTTGGGTTGTTGTTGTTGTTGTTATTGTTGGACTTTGGGTTTTTTTTTGTTTTATTTTGGTTTTGGCTTTTAAAAGCCTCCCCCTCACCCCATCCATTTTTGTTTTGTTTTGAGAAGGGGTTTTATTTTGTTGTTCAGGCTGAGCATGAATTCGTGGACTCAACCCGTCTTCCCACCTCAGCCTCCTGAACAGCTGAACTACAAGTGGTCATCTACACACCTGGCTCATTGTATTTTGGTTTTCAAACTATTTTTATAAGTCTTCTACCAAACTGTGAGTGTGTTGCAATCTGAATTAAATGACTGAGAAATTAGGTGGAGGGGTAGTCCTCGACTAGTGGGCAATACAAAGGTTGAAAGCGACACAAGAAGAAAGTGACAGCCCCTTGTCACATGTAGTGCCTGAAATGTTAAGCAGTAAGCCTGCTTTTCAAACACCCATTTCTTCTGATTCTAAATGAAGCAAGTAGTTTAAAAGACTTGGTTTTTTTTCTAACACTGTTTGGCAGTTGCTAGGAGCCCAAGGTGAGAGGAGAAACTGGTTTCAAGATTAAGCTCAAAGGTTCCTTCCTATTGTAAAGGATTTCCTGAGCACTCCCAGCCTGGTGGGTTAGAAGTGAGGCTTCCCTGTAGAGATCACCAGAGGTGTGGCCAGCTTCTACTGCAGTTCATAAAGCTGCAGATCTTCCACTTTGTAAATCTCTGTCTGTCTGTCTGTCTTTCTGTCTCTCTGTGTCTGTCTGTGTTTGTCTCTGCTCTCTCTCTGTCTCTCTCTCTCTCTCTCCCTCTCTCTCTCTCTAATGACAGACAGAATTGCCAGGATACTATTAATGTGTTTTCCCAGACGTTAAATGTCCACACAAACAAAACAAAACTGCTTCCAGCATACTTTAGACTAGCAAGAATCGCCTTTTCTTTGTCCTCTGATTTCAAGGCAACAGTTATATTAGAAATCATGTTCGCACAAACTCAATGAGGTAATTCTGTCTTAGAGGTCTATGTGCTGATGCATGTAGATTCTTAGATTCTGTAGAAACTTAGAGAGTGATACCTTTTCCCACCCACCATTCCTCCTATAAGAATCCTCATTAGAAAAGGAAGAGCCGTGCAAACTGAAATCTGTGTGTTCTTCTGCCATCCGGTAATGTGGGTGGCTAAAGATAACCTGGTTTATTTTAGACAGCAAGGGTGTGGTCTAACAGGAATAAACTGGAAGGATCTTAGCAAGGTCTGTTTGCTCAAATTCTGCTCTTTGTCCTTCTGTCTACAGATTAGAAGGTAGACTTTTTCAACAGACAGCAAAATCTACTTCTGAAATGAGAGTCTTGTGGCTTCAGTAAGTCAGAGAAATTTCTCATGATCTACACCAAAAGAGAAGGGCAGGAAGTCACAGAATACTTCCTGCTTACTGTTTCCTCTTTCCTCAAATGCCAAAATCCCACACTTGCCCTGTCCTGAACCCAATCAGTGGAAAATGCCTAAAATAAAAACCAAGGATGTAACATACATAAATCAAGGGGTGTGTGAAATGACTGGAAGGTGACCCTCCCTGGAACGCCTTTGAAGAGTTACGGGCCACAAAGAAGTGTTCTTATATATCTGCAGAATCAAGATTTAAAAAAAAAAAGTTTACTGAAATGTTTGACATGAGGCTCAAAATTAAGAGTGACTAGAATTTCAGAGCCATTGACCTCTTCTCCAAAGGTGTTTGTATTTTTTAAGGGCAGGGATGGACCCTCAGGACCACAGAGATACCTGAGAGATATGAAGCTCAAGGCTTTGTAAATCTCTGTCTGTCTGTCTGTCTTTCTGTCTCTCTGTGTCTGTCTGTGTTTGTCTCTGCTCTCTCTCTGTCTCTCTCTCTCTCTCTCCCTCTCTCTCTCTCTAATGACAGACAGAATTGCCAGGATACTATTAATGTGTTTTCCTTTGTGAAGAAATTTAGTTAGACTCCTGACTCTAAGCAGCTAGGCTGTTCTTTATTTATATTTCCAAGGAGAATTTGTTTATACTAAGGAAGAAAAGATTTCTCTTTATGTCCTAAAGAAAATGGATGCCTCTTAGGTATAAATGTTGGGAGCCGACTTTTAGCAGAAAGCGGCTATCAGCTTTGCAGCCATCTGGAGCCATATACCCTGACATGAGACTTGGATTACAATAGCCTACAACAGCTGAGCACTCTCTGATATCCCACATATCTTGTTTTGCTGTTTAGTGCCCCCAGCTGCAAGGCACACATGGTATCCACGCCTGCAAGGCATGCGGTTCACGTGCTGTCCACGTGTTATCCACGCTATAGACGCCTGTAAGGCTTATGTCATATCCACACCTGCAAGGCACGTGGTATCCACTCGCCTACAAGGCACGTGGCAAAAGCGTATAAATACCCCAGATTTCCCTTCAATAAATGAGACTTGATCAGAACCCCTGTCTTGTCTCCATTCTTCGAGTCTCTCCCCCTTTATCCTCTTCCTCTCTCTCTCTCTCTCTCTCTCTCTCTCTCTCTCTCTCTCCCCTGACCCGCAGACCAGAGCTGCAGCTTGGGCCGGGAAACAGTGGCCGCCAAGCGTCTGGCTGTCCTCGGAAGATGCTCTTGCCTGCCATAGGCACCAATAGGTTCAGGGTGACACCTGAGGTAATAATTTAGACAAGATGAGCCAGGAATAGCAGCACACACTTGTATCCAGTAGTAGGCTGAGGCAGGAGGATTACGAGTTTGAGGCTAGTCCAATTTTATGGCAGGCTTTGTCTCAATAACAAAGGACAAAAGAAAGCCTTTTATTTGCTACAAATAAAAAAAATACGTCCTTTAAAAACCATCACTGGCATTCAATACAATAGTAGCAATAGAGTTATTAAAATAGTAAATAGTAATATAGCTATTAAAAACTAACCAAGAATGCATGCCTACCTAATCTCTGTTGACCAAACAGAACATGTCTTGTTTGAACCAATCACCAAGCTGCTAGTGTAACTAAGAAAAGGTATGCCTCACTTTTGAAAAACTGCCCCATCACGATTTAGAAGCAGTTCAAAGATTCTTTTGCTCAGGGGAAAAAAAAATAATCCATTTCTACTTTTCTTTTGAGCCTCCCACTCGCCAACATCTCTCCTGAGAATTCATTCTTCTGCTGGCCAAAACCTATTTTAATGTCAAAGCATCTATTTGGAGTGTCTGTCCCAAAGTTATCAAATACTGATGTCAGTTCCATCGTGGCCAAAAGCTGTGTAAAAGCATCTGCCTAGAGAACACACAACAATTTGCCTAAATGTTGGTGAAAAGAAGATCGGAGAAGAGTCTTGCAGATGAGAGCAGCTCTAGCCAGGAGGACTGGCTGTCTGACAGCAGTGAGAGGACACTGGGAACGGAGTGCTGAGTTCCCTTTCTGGTGTGGAGCCAGGAATGGGGGGTGAGGGTGGAGGGGTATGCACTGAAACAGGAAGTAGTGGGGCCTGGGGACAGACTGTGCTTCCTTAGGCTGCTCAGTTCTTTTGAGAAACCTTATTTTTTCCAACCCAGTATTTCGAGTGATGCTGAGAACTGACCTCTCAGTGTGCATAGTAGCTGTCCTCTTTGGAGACTGACCACTACACAGGGCTGGCAATCACGCGCAGTGGGTTCCTGTAACTGCAAAAATTAGACACTCCAGATGACATGGGATGTTGTAAAGATATATGAGAAAATCGGAAGAGAAAAGTAACCAGTGAGCTAGTCCCAGGGGATTCAGAGTGTACAGCAGTTCCGCCGAGCCTTGCAGCTGCCACTGCTACTAGATCCAAAAGTCTTGTATTTATCCTCACCTCAAACAAGGCATCTTCTTTGCTTGTTGCGAGCAGGTCCCACAGAGGCAGGGGAGATGAGAGGTGGGGAAAGGAGCGAGTGAGTGTGGTGGGGTATGGGTGTGTGGGAGAGGTAGGGTGTGAGGTGTGGGTGTGGGTGGAGTGGGGTGAGGTGAGGGTTGGGGTAGGGGGGGTGTGTGTGTAAATGTATAGAGATATGGGCATGTATGTATGTGCTCACTTGGGTATGCACGTGAACATGCACGCTTATTCACTAGCATAGGGAAGCCAAGAGGTAGACATAAATAACGTCCTTGATCATTCTCCATTATAATATTTGATACGGTGTCACACTGAACCTTGAGCTCATCGGTTTGGCTGAACTGTCTAGCCAAAGAGCTCCAAAGATCTGCTTTTCTCCTTCCCCAACCCACCCCAGTGCTGGTGCTGCAGAGTTGCCATGCTGCACCGGGCTTTTTATGTGAATTCTGCAGGTCTGAATTCGGTCCTCATGCTTGTTGAAGCTGGCATTTCGCAACTAAACTGTTTCCCTAGTTGCATGATCTTCCATTCTTAGCCGTTGATTTTTTTTTTCCCTCAAACTTATTGTGTTAGGATTTCATATGTCCACTGCCTAGTAGACACCGTTGTCTGCACATTTCAAAGCAGGAAATTAGAAGAGTCCAGACAAGCATGCTTTCTTGTTGCGTCTGCTCTCTTAGAATGCTCTCCAGTCAGCCGGGCAGTGGTGGTGCACTCCTTTAATCCCAGAACTTGGGAGGCAGAGGCAGGTGGATTTCTGAGTTCGAGGCCAGCCTGGTCTACAGAGTGAGTTCCAGGACAGCCAGGGCTACACAGAGAAGTCCTGTAAAAAAAAAAAAAAAAGAATGCTCTCCAAGTCATACGTATGCAGACTTTGGTCAAAATTAAGTCATGTTACTATGCTTAGCTACAACCTAAGGTTGGAAAAGCAGTATTGATCTTTTACAGCTGCAATAGCAAGAAATCTGTGAGACAGAAGATTGGGAAAAAACTCTTTGAAGTGAGTTAATGGGACATGTTTGGCATGTGCCAGGGGGCACTCGGCAGCTCTGCATGTAGTCCTCTAAGAGAAATTAATTGTATGGTTGGTGTCTGGTCTCAAGGAACCCAGGACAAGTCACAGTCAGTACCTGTGGCTTCTCCCGGCACTTCTCACCCCACCCCTGACCTAAACCTCTCCAGCCGGACGGCTGGCCTTCACTTCCCTTTCCCAAGCTTCTCTTTTCTATATAAAACTGCCATTTTGGCCATGTGCCCTCTTGGTCTTCTCTTGGTTCTTCTCTCCCTCCCTCTTGGCCTCTTGGCTCCTGGCTCTCTCCCCTTTGGATTCTTGATCTCTTGTTCTGTGTCTCTCTTCATCTGGTTGCTCTCTCACTTTCTCCATCTCTCTCTCCTCTCATGGCCTGGTTCAGTTTCGACCCTATCAGATGCCTCTTGCCGAACTCTCCCTCACATCTACACTAAATTCCATCTCCTCAGTTATACGTAGGAGCCACCATGTCCTGGTTTTCACTCAGTGTGACTTTCCTGTCCCACAGATAACTGACCTTGAGGCAGAGGCTGATGTGACACAATCAGACACCAGCATAGCAGATGAGAGAGGTCTGCAGAGCAAAACCAAGTAATGCTTTTCTTAGTATCAGTCTGACACATAAACACTTGAAATTCCCATCAGTGACCTGACTGTAGTGTAGCCAACCACAAATTAAATTATACATGCTTTCACCTATATCTTTTTATAAGCTTGTTTTTTTTTCCTTCTTCTGTTTATTTGCTAAAGACGAATGGGTTGCTAGACACTTGTCTAAAGGTAGGAGATGTGTCAGTGAGGGAAACAGTTTTTCTTCCAGTAGTAAAGAGAGACAACTGAAAGAATGTGTGTGTTACACATTTACCCACACATGAACTTCTTAAATTTCATATTAAGTTCCCTTTTGTGCTCCTATAATCCTGCTGCATTCTTTGATAATTGTAAATTCAATTTCAATAATTATTTGTGGAGATCGTGTCCCCTATATTTATACATTTTGTGAAAAACATTATATATATATATATATATATGTGTATATATATGTATATATAATATATATTATATATATACAAAGCACATGTATTTTATATATATATTATATATATAATATATATATTATATACATATATATACATGTATATATAATATACATGTGCTTTGAGTATATAAATCAAGACCTCTCTTGATGCTGATAAACACTATAGCAAAGAAAAAAGTTAGATAAGTCAGTGTAGAGACAGGTCTGGGAAAGGGTGTGTGGTTAAAGGCATTGGCTATAATTTATAGACCAATGGAGAGAATACTGAACTCTGCGCTGTAGCCACAGACTCTCAAGCTCTCGGCTTTAAAGGGAAAGGAAGTGCCAGAGCCTAAGCACAGCGTGTGCTACTCATTGTTGTCGCTCCGTTTGTGCTCTGTTTCTAAGCTTGCAGTTGATTTTATTTAGCCCACAGATTTCCTCTAAGCCATGTTGGGTGTGGCCTTTAGGCTGTATCTCTAATCCTGAGCAGCAGCTCCCCGTGCATTCCAGCGTTATCGTCTCCACCCTCATCCCAAATTTGTTACCTTGGTGTCAAAACCAACCTGAGGCTACAGTGGACACAGCATGTACTTCGAGATTCTCCAATGATTTGGCATTAGAAGCCAAAACACTGATCATTCATTTTTTTTTTTTTCTGTATTGGTTTTACAAATTTCTACAACTGGATTTTTAAAATATATAAATTCTATTTATTTTCCTCCTAATCCTATTAGCCTATAAAACCGACCCCTTCCCCCCCCCAATCTCCTAATTAGCCGAATTAGCAGGCTACAATATTGTAACTGCTTGTGGGAAAGATCTCCCGGACTACAGATATAGCCTGGTTGTTAGAGTACTTAGGAAATGCTCACAGATCTCTGGGATTGCTCCCCAACATTGCAGAAACCTGGTGTGGCAAGCATACCTATAATCTCAGCACTTGAGGGGTAGAGACAAGACTATCAGAAGCTCAAGGTCAATCCTGGCTACACAGTGAGTGTGAAGTCAGACTGGTATACATCAGCCCCTAACTCAACAGACAAAAAAGTAATGAACACCCCCCCCCATTAGAATCTAACTAAGCCACCCCCCTGCCCATACACACTATGATGCTATAATCTCATTGTGTTCACCTTGAGAACTGGCACAACATCCGTACGGCCCTTACAATGCCTCTTCCATGGGGATACAAGCTCCATGGGGGTGGGTGCTGTGCCTGCCTTCCTCAGGGTAATATTTTATTGCATAGCTATATCGTGGGTATCCGCAGAAGCACTCAGAAATGCCTAGTAAATTCATAAACATCCTCTGCCTCCAGGGCCTTGGAAGGATGTTCTGCAGTGGGTGACATTCTGAAGCTTTGTCCAAACCCTTCCTCAAAAATGGAAGACTTCCATTTTTGGAATGCCACCCCTTCCCGGCCAGCAGGAGTGCAGCTGGTAGCCTCAGCTGTCAGCTTCTACTAGGAGATCGTAAAGTCATGGAGGCCCCAAATCATGTCCTGTTCAAGCTTGTATTCAGTGCTGGGAAGTTGCCGCCTCACTTCCCACTCCCACCAGGGACAGTCCTACAAGGCCGTCCCCGTTTCTGAGCAGCTTGTGAGGTTGACATGCCCTCACCCATCAGATCCAGCTCTGTTTTCTTCACCTCTCTTTTTACAAGGGTTTAACCCTGCAGCACTTCCCAAGAAATGTTTCCATCTTACCTTCCAATTCATGATCTGCTTCCTGGTAAGCCAGCCTGGGGCACTTGGAGTCTCTGTGGTATCAACTACAGCAAAATCTGTGAACTGCAGGGTGTGGTCTGTCCTGCTCTATATTCCTAAACGGCACAGTGCAGTAATTTATCCTTGTGCCCATACAAAGGCTAGAAAAGCCTTACCTGTGGTACAAATCATAAGCCAAAGGAAACAGTTTCGGGGACAGTGTAAAGCTTTCTTATTCCAAGTACTCTCATCCCTAACAACAAGGGTGAGGCATTCACTGTGCACCTTTTTCAGAAATGCAGAAAGCTGAAGTCTAACCTGAATCATATCTACGGAATCTGAATCTGCACAAGATCACCAAGCCTTATACTGACATTAAAGCCTGAGAAATGCTGGGCTACTAACATAATTAGTCAATTAAGACAAAATAACAAGCCTTAGCTGGTAATTCCAGGTTTGCAGAATGTCTTCAGAACATTTCACTTTGAAGACTGAGAGAATGCCATGCCAGCATTTTTGCCGTATAGAGCTTGCATTCTGGGAAGCAGAGAAAAATCAAATCAATATGCATATTGTAGTACGGGGTGTGAACGTGTCATTTAAAAAATAAAGTGGGGTAAAGAGAAGGGAAGAGTGGGTTGCATTTAAATTTCCTGAAGAGATGTGATAAGAGAAAGCTGAGGCGGGCGAGGCAACACAAGCGTGTTGTCTATACTACATGCAAGGAGAATGAGAAAGATGCAAAATAACCAACTAACCAGTGCGGTCAGAGTCAAGAGGGCCGACCTCTCGATGAGAGACTGCTTAGTAATCTTCCCTTTTACATTTCATTATTAAAATGGTCAAGCGCTTCTCTGATGGTAGTTTGTTTTTGCTAAGAATAAAGTGCTTAGACAAGCACATTGGCTTTGCGTTGCGGGAGTCTGAACAAACTGTCTTGAAAACCAGAAGTTTAACTTCCGCAAACAAAACTGGTGGGGACTGAAGAAGGATTTTTGAAATCTTTCTAAAACCTCGGGCTCCAAGACGCCTCATGCTGACGGATGAGATTGGCGTCTGATTGTGGACTGAGGCACAAATCTGCAACCCCCAGATTACTGCATAAACAGAAAGAGGAGCTGCGCAAGGTAGTATCAAGCTGAAAGAAGGTAACGTTCGGTTCGGTGTTTCACGCGTACACACAGTCCAGGTCCTGAATACAGAGATGAAGCCCACAGTTTCAAGCCTCAGGCTAGTCCACCCCTCCTCCAATGTAATGTAATTTCTCCGCCCACGCTGTGCTCTGCCCGGCTACCCTAACCAGACCGCGCCTATTCCCGGTGTCCTAATGCTCTTTAGACCCACCAGGACCCGCCTCCTCGTGTAAACCCCGCCTCACAGCCCACCCAACCTCCAATCAACTCTAAGACGTTGAGTATTGGCCCCGCCTCTCTGCCCAGACCCCGCCCCTGACGAGTTGCCTTTACCCTTTGCCCGGTGAGGCTCCGTCTCCCCCTGAAGCCACGCCCCTCACAGCTCTGGCCCCACCCAGCAGCCCAGGCAGGCGGCCTGCGGGTTTGGCGACCTAGTCTGCGGCGGACGTGACGCCAAGCCGGGCCACGGGCGGCGCGGGGTCCCTCGCTCGGGAATGGGCCCGCAGGCTGCAGCCGGCAGGATGCTTCTGCCGGTGGTCCTGCTGCTGTCTGTGGAGGCCGGGAGAGGAGCTGTGGCGAGCACCGAGGATCCTGAGCCGCCCTCGGGTAATGTCTCCGAGCCGCTGCGGGCGGGGCGGGAAGCCAGGCCGGAGGCGCCTGCCTGGCTGGGAAGTCCCTGCGGTGGCTGCGCCGCCCTGGGCAAGGCAGCCCGGAGTCCTGGAGCCGCTGGGGCTCGGGGTCTCCCTGGCTTACACGCCACTTTCGCCTCTTTGCCGACACAACACAAATCTGTGATCTGTTTTACAGTTAGTTTCCAAGGGCAGCGTTTGGCATCGTCTATACAATTCACCGCTTTACAGACTTCGTTTTCGGGCTGCTGTCTAAATCCTCTGAAGGAGAGAAGAAAAGGGGTGCCAACTGATACTAAGAGATTCTGATTTGTTAGTCTGGCCTTGAAGCATGAAAGTGTTGAGATGCAAGGGTTCTTCTCATAGCTTAATTACCCCGAGCGTTGATTTCATCTGCTTGTTGACATTTCCCAGGACATATCTGCTGAGGATAGTTCTTCATGATTAGAGCTCTAGAGACAACAATGAAACTTTCCGTCCACCCCCTCCCAGTTCATAATCTTAAATGTCTGATAAGTTCCCAATATCCAGCTGCTGGAAGGCATGGGAGACCTCTTTAACTCTCGAATGAGTTACAACTTTGAACCCCCTGTTATGGTTTCCAGAAGCTTTCCAGTTCTGCCTTGCCTTGCCTTGATCTTCAAAGGTCAAACAACCATTCACAGTAGCTAGGAAGTAACTAGCTAGATGTCAGATAAAGAAAATGAAGTGCATGTACAAACTAAAATTTCACTTAGCTGTAGAGAAAAGATGAAATCATAATTGCAGAACAACGGAATTGAAAATAGTGTTAATTGTGTTACAGCCAGATTCAGAAAGATAAATGTTTTCGTGTGTGTTTGGGGGGGGGGGGCGCTACAGACTATGAGAGGGGAGAAAGAGATCTTGAAGAAGGAGGGTTTAAAACAAGTAAGGGTAGGGTAATAAAGCTCATGGGACATTGATGCAGAAGAGAGACAGAGGCAGGAGCAACTGAGGGATGAATTAGGAGCAATAATGGTATGTATGCAATATGTATGAACATGCCTTATTAAAATCTTGTACTTTAGTAATTTAAAATTTTTAATTAAATATAGGAAGCATATATAAAAAAAATCAAGCAAACAAATCCTTAGTCATTCCTTAAGATAGACATGGTACTAAGGGCTAGGGAGACAAATTATAGTTATGACTTATTGAGTGCTGGGCACTATCTATTGTCACATAACAGATTTGTTTCCACAGCCATGTCTACTGAAGGTGTTACTGCTATCTGCATCCATAGTGAAGCACACAGGGCTGTCCAAGTGGTAGGGGCCACTTACTAGGTGGTAGAGTTCAAATTCTTAAGCATCCCACCTCCAGCCAGTACTCAGGGGAGTCACCTGTCCCAGTGAGCCATTGAAGTACACTGTGATATGAGATTGAATTTATTTGCAGGCTGCTGGAAATCAAGGTGGGGAACCAAAACCCACCCAGAGGGGGAGATTTTTCAGAGAAATGTAGCCCAGGCTTAGAACCAGAGGCCTAGAGAGAAATGTGTTTGCAGGGATATGAAGTGGTATGTTCAGCTAGTGAGAGAGTTTTATCATAGACTGTGTGGCAGGAGAGACATAGGAAATCACTGGAATTCTTGTGTATAACAACAAGGAATGGAAACTTGGCTTTAGCTGGCTTAACCTAAAATAGAAGGTTACTGGCTCAGAGACTCCAAGATAGAGTTAGGTAGAAGATGAGTGATATCAGGAAGTTGGAATACAAGAAGGCAACCACTGATAGGCAATGGTGGCCGTGCATACCTTTAATCCCAGTACTTGGGAGGCAGAGGCGGTGGATCTCTGAGTTTGAGGACAGCCTGGTCTACACAGTGAGTTCCAGGATATCCAGGGCTTCACAGGAAATTCCATCTCAAAACAAACAAATAAACAAATGAAACTGAAGAAAGAAGGGGGGGGGGGGGAGGCAGCTACCATGGACCATTTTTTTTTTTCTAGTGGCCTGGTTATTGACAGATTCCCTACTTGTCAGGAATGTTGTGTGCTGGTAGCCTTTGGGTTTTAAAAAATCTTGCAACGTCTTCTATCACAACAAAATCCCAGAGGAAGGCTTATTTTCCTAGCTTGGTTGGGTGCCAACTAAGTGGCAAGGGCATTGTTGAAAGGTGTGGTGTGGAGGAATTCTCAGGAGAAGCACACTGTTCCTGAAAGAAGCTCAGGGTCCAAGCTAGGAATATAATGTGTCCACCATGCCTGATGTCACTGGGTGGTGTGCAAGGTTAGGATAATGCTAGTTAGAAATGCCAGGCACCATATAAAGTAGTTTGAGAGAGAAAGCCCATTAGGAAGCTGGAGCTCAAATGTCAGGAGATCCCATGAGAAATGGCTGTGTCATGGAGGAGAGGAGAAATCTTGGAGGAGTATTGAGGAGGCGGGTCAGTCGGACTCTGACTGGGTGTGGGTGAGAGAAGAACACAGCTGCCTGGCCCAGGGTAGAGCCTTAGACCGAGTGCCAGGTACTTCCTTCTACTTTGGATCCTCCTCTGTGTGACCTCATAGTTTGCACCCCCCATGGTAACACCTATGCCCTTCTGTATTGTACCCTAGCATGTTATAATACATTCTGTAGATTTTTGAGTACCTTTCTTTAGATTTTGTTGTGTCCCCTCTGCTGTTTTCATTTGTTTTTGTATTTTGTCTTGAAATAGTATCTCATTATGTAGCCCAAACTTGCTTCAAACTGAGCTCCCTGGCTCAGCTTTCTGAATGCTGGCATTAGAGCCCCAGGCCAGTACACCAATTCCTTTTGCTTAAAGTTTAGATTAAAGGGTTAACTTCTGGTTCACAATCTCTACAGATTTTGAAAGATGAGATTTTCATTCTAAAACAAACAACAACAAAAACCCTAAGAGATTAAAAACACATAAAACCTTTTAAAAGCTGACATCCAAAATTGAGCAACACACAGCAATAGTGTAAATATTTACAGACTATACGAGCAATACATGGTCTTGTCATAACTGTGTGGATAATGAGAATGAGATTTTGGTCAGAACAAAGTAACTTCTTGAGAGTAAGGAGTTGGTTTGTGCGCAATTCTCTTGTTAAAGGGGAATTTTATTGTAGATGTCCCAGGGATTCATCATCAAAATGCACAGTATCCACTTTTTGCTGTCCTAGTTACAGAAGTGACTTACTGTAAGTTATTATTCCATGTTCACACTGGCTTTATACAGTTGTGATGGAGCCATAAAACTGAGCATCATTGCATGAAGTAGATGCTTGTGAAATTTTCAGAAAACAATTATTCCCACTCGCACTTTGTGTATTGGGGTCCTAGCCCTTGTTTTATTAAATAATTGCAATGCCATTTAGTTAAAATGAACAAAGCATTGTACACTAACATCGTTACCTCCCTTCCCTAAAGCTCTGTTCTCTCCTTGATAAAATAGTACTGTAATTCTATGTCATTCACAGGACAGGTAAGCACTCAATGTGGTGTCACCTGAGATGTGCTCTGTAGAGCTTGATATGCGTGAATTATTATCACCTAACACATGTATCATTACTTTAGCAAATAGTTTCAAATATTAAATTATGTTAGTTATGTATGAAGATGTGCATTGGCTTTTAAAAAATCATCCAGATCAGTATAAGAAATGTAAAATTTGCTCAAGAGCAAACACTCATTTTTCTACCATTCACGTGGTTTTGTGTTGTTTTATTTTGTTTTTAATTGGGGCTGGCTTACAGTTGCAGAGATTTAGTCTGTCATCTTCATGGTGGGAGCATGGCAGCATCCAGGCAGACTTGGTGCTGGAGAAGAAGCTTCAACTCTGCATCTTAATCCACAGGCAACAGAAGTGAGTGCCACACTAGGCCTAGTTTGAGGCCTCAAAGCCTGTCCCCACAGTGACATACTTCCTCCATCAAGGTCACACCTATTCTAACAAGGCCACTTCTCCTAATAGTGCCATTCCCTATGGGGTAAACATGCAAACTCATGAGTCTGTGGGGACCATGCCTATTCAAACCACCACATTCCACTCGTTGAGCCCCATGAATGCAGAAATGCATTCAGTCTAACTTCAGAGATCTCAATTAGTCTATAACAGTCTTAACCCTGTTTAAAAGTTCAAAGACTTCTTTTTTGTTTTGTTTTGTTTTTTTTTGTTTGTTTGTTTGTTTTTTTAGAGACAGGGTTTCTCTGTGTAGCCCTGGCTGTCCTTGAACTCACTCTGTAGACCAGGCTGGCCTCGAACTCAGAAATCCGCCTGCCTCTGCCTCCCAAGTGCTGGGATTAAAGGCGTGTGCCACCACTGCCCGGCTTTCAAAGACTTCTTTAATTCATGGCAATCTCTTTAACTGTAATCCCCTGTGAATCAGACTGAAAAACAGATCACATAACCTCCAGCATATATAACACAGCATATATATTACCATTTCAAATGGGAGGAAAGAGAGTATATCGAGGAAATACTGGGCCCAAAGCAAGACTGAAAACCAGCCGGGCAAGCTCCAAACTCTGCATCTCCATGTCTACTGTCAAAGCGCTCTTCAGATCTCCGATTCCTTTCAGCTTTGTTGACTGTAACACACTTCTCCTTCTTGGCTGTCTCCACGCTCGGTTAGCTCTCCTCACAGTCTAAGGGGTGCAGTTTACCACAGTAAAGAAGGTATGGCAGCCGAGAGTCGGGGTCAGCTTGTCACACTGAGCTCACAGTCAGTGAGACAGAGATGGGGATGACTCTCACTCTTCCTCCAAGCCCTTTCTTCTTTTATTTAGTCTGGGAGCCCTTACAGCAGTGGTTCTCTGTCTTCCTAAGGCTACCACCCTTTAATACAGCTCCTCATGTTGTGGTGACCCAGGCCACAAAAGTATATTTTTTTTTTTCTTTTTTTTTTTTTTTTTTTTTTTTGCTACTTCATAACTGTCATTTTGCTACTGTTATAAATCACAGTGTAAATAAGTTTGGAGATGGAGGGTTGCCGCAGGGGTCACAACCCACGGGTAGAGAACTACTGACCTCCTGTATCCAGGGTGGGGCTTCCTTCCTCAGGTAAACTTTTCCAGAAAGCACCCTCACAGACATGTGCAGAGGTGTCTTTCCTGGGTGACTGTAAATATACTCGAGAGGACAGTAAAGATTAACCATCACACCTCATATCATGACGGCGTTTGCATAATCCAAAGTGAGTCAGAACTCTCCCGAGCGTTTTCAATAAAGGCATGTCCTGTAAGTTTGCTTTGATTGGAATAATTCATCACCTGCTGTACTGACTTCCACGTATATGCATGTGTCTGTCTGTCTAACATGTCTGTCTGTCTAACCTCATCACATAAGGTTTTCTATTGTTGATGTTAGTTTTTTACTGTGGTCCATTTTGTTTTTGAATCTCTTACAGTGCCTGTACCAATGAATGTTCTAATTACGTCAAAAAACTTGAACCCTGTCGTATGCTGGAAATACCAGAACATGTCACAGACTCCTATTTTTACTGTACAGGTAAAGATGTATCCGTAAGTATTGATCATTTATTATTTCTAGTCTGTTTTAATCTGAATCATTGCACATCCCATCATCCCTCCTTCTGTCATCCCTCCTTCCCACTCATCCAAAACTTGATCAGCTGTCTGTAGATGTCACAAAGATGCTAAGGGTGTGGATTAGTTCTTTTCAGTAGTGAGTGGAGAAACACTACTAACTTCCACGATTTCTCTCTGGTCTCTTACTAAAGATTTATTCATTGTTACCAAGGAATAGATATATGCCCTGCAGGTGACGGCAGTGAGGGCAGACACCACTTGACAGTAGTTTAGCAGTGTCTTGTATAAGAAGGAACCAAACTGAAGCCATTTTGAATAAAGCTTCCATTTTGAATAAGGGTCAAATAAAGTTTAAGTGCCCAAGACCTCCCTGGGTAACTGACATTGCGCTTGCCAGGGAGAGATCTGTAAGTGAATAACTGACATCCTGGTTGAGACATGAATGCTAGGCAAGTCACCCTGCCCCTGTTGAATAAACCAACCAATGAGAACAGGGTACCGCAAAGAAATGTTCTGAGAAAGTCCCCTACATCTAAATCCTCATTGGTGGAAAAAATGTGACTGTAACTTGCTCAGATGGTTGTAGTTTGCAAGCTTAAAAGCTCTAACATTCTGGCTCAAGCTTGCAGTTCAACTCCCGTGTCTGTCTGCGCTGCATCCCTGCATCCCTGCATCCCTGCATCCCTGTATCCCTGCATCCCTGCATCAATAGCAGCTTGATTACAATACATTTTTCTATTCTGCATTGACCTGGCCTTTGAGTTGTTTTGGATCTAAGCAGATCCCATAACACTAGGAATAAATACTTATAACTCAAGTGGACTCAAATGGAAAACAAGACTTCAGTGTGGATTTGACTTCTCATGATTTAATTGAGGTGGCTACACAGGCAATCTTTATATCTACCATACAGATCACGGTCAATGACTATCCCAGATTGGGTATCATGCAGCCTGGTCATTTGACAAAGGTGTTAGCACTCAAATCTATCCATTGTACTTGCTTTTAAGTAAATAACCTGTGGGACAGAACTCTGTGAGGACATAAATACTGTGTTCCTACGTACGTCCACAGGTATTTCAAGAGCTATTGTAACTCTGTCATAGTCACCCTTGCCACAGTGAAGCAGTGTGACCAAAGCAACGTGGGAAGGAAAGGGTTTTTGACTTACACTTCTAAATCATCATTCATCAGATGAATAGGTCAAGACATGAGCTTAAACAGGGCGGGATCCTGGAGGCAGGAGCTGATGCAGACGCTGTGGAGGGATGCTGCTTACTGGCTTGCTCCTCATGGTTTGTTCAGCCTGCTTTCTTACAGACTGCAAGACCACCAGCCCAGCGATGACACCACTCACAATGGGCTGGGCCTTCCCTCATCAATCACTAAGTAAGAAAACACTAAAACTCTGAACACTGAGGTAGGCAGAGACCCTCATACATAATTAATGTGAATGCAAAGTAGATCCTGCCTTTTGGGAAGAACTTGTATCTGACAAAACTTAATCTGCTCACCCTGGCACATTTTTATGGTGCTGGATGTCAAACCCACAGCTTTATATGTGGTAAGCAGGCTGTTTATCTGTACATTACACCCCTAGCTCCCACGTTGCATTTGTGTTTGTTGTATGCATGAACGCATGTTCATGTGTATGCAGGAGTGTGTGTATGTATGTATGTATGTATATACACATACATATGGAAGGTGGATTGCTCAGGCACCATTTGCCTGGAGATTGCCAAGCAGGCTAGGTGGACTGTCCAACAGGCCCCAGGGATCTGTCTGTCTTTGCTTTACTTGCACTGGGACCATGAGCATGCACCACCAAACTTGTGGGGGTTTGGTTTGGTTTTGTTGTTTTGTTTTATTTTGTTTTACATGGGTTCTGGGGATTGAACTCAGGACCTCACGCTTCACCTAGCAAGCACTTGACTGACTGAACTGTCTCTCTGCTGATTCCACATTAGGAACTTACCTGTAAGATACACTGTTAAAAAAACACAACTTCAAGACTGAATAGGGGATTGGGCACATGGCTGCTACAGAAATGGATTACCACAATACTTTGTAAAATATGAAGGGGATTTCTAGGGAGCTAAATGTAGTGATTTCTAGGCTTTGTCATAAATAGAAATAAATTCAGTTCTCTAAGACATAGGGCACATGCAGTGCACTCCTCTGGGGAAGAAGTGGCTGAGCTGAGCTGCTGGCATTGCCTCAGTCTCAGCACAGGAAGTGAGAACCCTGAAGCCAGTGCATGAGGTCGCTTCCTGCAGAAGTGGGTAACAATGGTGTGGGAACCAATAGGAAGGACCTTATGTTTTCCCTCGAGAAATCCTGATTCCAGGATTAAGCCGAGGAACAAAATGAAGATTTTTATGGAGATTTCAGGGAATTTGGTTTGTTTGGTTTGAAAGATTTTTGTTCTGTCTTTGTTGGGCTGAGGTCCAACTTGTTCAAATAAATAAGCATTCTGTGTCAAAGCAACAGCCCCTGCCTGCAAAGACGGAAAGGTAATTAGAAAGTTTCCCAGGTGGCTGACAAATGCTGGGGACATGTCGAAGGGATCCATTAGATGTCCTGAAGTAGGCTCTTACTGGCCAAAGGATGGGACAGCGTAAGCAGCAATATTAATAAGAACATAGTAGATAAGAAAGAAACCTATATCTGTATTTTCATTAATTAATGATGAAGTTGGGATAATGAAGAACTCTCGTGTGGACAGGGAACTTGTAAAACGTTAAGTGAAGCTGATACCCCAGGTCTTGTCTTCCTGTAATACCTGTATATTTTGCTAGAAAGATAATTAAAGAAACGAAACAAAACAAGAACTGACCACAGTGAAGAGCCTTGTAGTGTATTTGATTTTGTAATTGAATTGCATCTTTATTAATAGGATCCATGTTTTTTAAAGCAGAGTTTAAAATTTAAATAGGAACTATATTGTATGAATCCTGTCTCTTATAAGGAGTTTACAGCAAGGGTTAAGTATAACTTATCTCAAATGCTTAGGACAGGAATATTTCATATTTCTGGTTTTTTTCAGATCTTGAAAAGTTTATACACATACACACACACATGCACACCACATATATATATATATATATATATATATATATATATATATATATATGTATATATATATAATACATATATACATATATATTATATATATTTAGGGGTGGGATTTGGGTTATATATATATACTGTATCTACATATAGCCTAAAAGTAACTTGTAATTTTTATATTAATTGATCCAATTTTTAATTTAACTTTTTTGTAAGCAGTGAACCCAGGGCTTTGAACATGTCCCACAAAGTTTATCATCCAGCTGCTTTCCTAGTTTATATGATATTTTGAATAATGAATTTCATACATGAAACAAGCAACTTTTTATGATGCAGTATTATCTTTTCTCTTCTCTGTGACATCACATGAGTACTCAAAAGGCATGGGTTTTAGAGCCATTTGAATTTCAGATGCTGGAAATGTACCTCTCATTCAAGAATAAGATCTCTTTCTTCCATCTGGCTTGTTGGTCCTGTTTTAATTAAGCCCCTCAAAGCAGCGGACTGGATGAAAATCAAAACATGGGTGGAGAGCCAAAGTTTGTGTGATAATATGATTTAGCACGTGTCTCTTCCCTTTCATTTTAGCAATGCCTGGACTGATTCCTGCACCAACATTTCTGATCATTGTTGTAATATCTATGAACAAATTACGGATCCTGATTTATCTGCCTGGGCCAGAGTTAAAGCTAAGGTCGGACAAAAAGAATCTGACTATGCACGGTCAGAAGAGTTTATTATGTGCCGAAAGGGTAAGTAGATTGTATACACAGGTAACTTTTCAGTGTGTGTGTGTGTGTGTGTGTGTGTGTGTGTGTGTGTGTGTGTGTGTGTATCACATTCATGCAGTACCCTCAGAGGCCAGAAAAGGGTGTTGGATCCTCTGACTGCCGTGTGGGTGCTGGTAACCGAACCTGGGTCCTCTGGAAGAGCAGCCATTGCTCTTAACCACTGAGTGGTCTCTCTAGCTGCTACATGGATACATTTTAATTTTGAAGTATTTACACTTTCTTGTATGTTTGCTTTTAAAGTGTCTAATAGCATGTGACAATTTAAGGAGCCAATGTCTTTTTCTTCCAGGCCT
Source organism: Arvicanthis niloticus (assembly GCF_011762505.2). NCBI lineage: Eukaryota > Metazoa > Chordata > Mammalia > Rodentia > Muridae > Arvicanthis > Arvicanthis niloticus. Next base: position 21,024,219 of record NC_133438.1, read on the forward strand.
CAGAAAACATCACTGAGCTGGGCTTCAGTTTGCCAATTTAAAACCACTTAGCATCCAGTCCACTCAGATCCTGACCAGATTCAGCCTTTCTCCCTATCTACTGTGACATTCATTTCAAAGTTACTTCACTGAGACCTGGCCACTGGGCTCATTCCTCCTACCTCCCTTAAATCCTTAGGGACCTTGGAAACATAAATACCAACATAAAATATTAACACTTTTAGAGTTTAAGCAGGCTATGGCGGTCCATACCTGTGAGGGAGCAGGCAGAAGGCTCAGGGAGGGAAGATTAGAGTTAGTGAAGTGTTTGAAGCCAGCGTGTCCAAAGAGAAACACAAGTGTAGAGTCCTTCCGTGTCTCTGAGGCCAAGGTTCTCAGGTCTTTGCACTCCCAGCATCCTACCCTGTCATTTACTGGTCTCAGTTCTCACTTCCGCCTCCTGGATATTCAGCATCAGTTCTCCTCTGTGGTGGGCATCCCACCTTAGCCTGTGCCCTACACTGCTGACCCTCATGGCATATCTTCCAGCTTCCCTTCCCAGCTCATCCTCTGTGCCTGATCACTTCCATGTTTCCTAAGGCCCACTGCCTTGATTCTACCCCAGCTTTTTTGGAGTACCCAGGGCTTTTCCATGGGCCCTTCCTTTACTTGCTTTAGGTATTTTTATTCTCTGGATCTAGCCGATATGTGCCATTGTCATGTCCGATTTGTCCACTACAGATTTACCAATTATCTACCGTGTCCCAGAAAGTATGTGAGGGATACACTGAATAGGCAACACCAGACCTGGATGGAAGCGAGTATGTGTGTAGTGCATATGAGAAGCATACACCGGTGTTCACAAAACAACCACACACACCAGAGACACAGGAAATATGTACAGACTACTCGAGTCTGCAGTTCTGATTTTCAGAGTAAAGAAGTGAACCGTTAGCAAACTTTTATAGAACCATCCTGCCAGACATCGATGGATGTTAAAGACACTGGGTTTCAGTGAGGAAGATAACTAAATACCTTTCTAGGAGCTGTACAGATGTCTCAGTGGTTAAGACCACTGGCTGTTCTTCCAGAGGACCTGGTTCAAATCCCAGCACCTACATGGCAGCTCACAGCCATCTGTAACTTCAGGTCCAGGGAACCCAAAACCTTCTTCTGACCTCCACAGGCACCAGACATGTACATGGTGCTTAGACACACATGAAGGCAAAACACTCATATACAGAGAGAGAGAGAGAGAGAGAGAGAGAGAGAGAGAGAGAGAGAGAGAGAGAGGCGGGTGGGCGGGCGGGTGGGCAGGCAGACAGGCCTTTTCAGAAACAGTTTTTAGAAAACAGGTTTCTTAAGCTACAAAAATGAAAGAGAAGGTATTTACTTGGATGTCTACTTTGTATGTCTCTGTGGTGGTCGAATGGTCGGACACTGGGGAGTGAACCTGGGGCCTGACTGCTAGGAAAGAGCTCTACCATTGAGCTGCATCTCCAGTCTGCTGGTTTTGTTTGGACACGAGTTGCCTGGGCTGGTTCCAAACTGTTCTCAGCTGCTCTTCCTCTCTGCCCTTCTGACGGCAGGGATTACAGGCCTCTGCAACCAGTCCAGCCTTTTAGCTTCTAAACGCCAAAGTTTATCACTGACTGTACTTTCCTAAAGACAGAGTCAGCGGTGAAATTAAATCACCAAGGCAGAGTTGAGGTAAGAGAGCTTCTTGTCTGAGACTGACTAATCTTTGTGTTCTTAGAATGCCTTGGAGATCTTTGCAGTTGTTTAAATGCATCCATTGATTTGGGTAGATTTAGTAGCTGTGCTGGGAGCAGTTACACTTTCTCTTTCTCCCCAGGAAAAGTTGGACCGCCTGGCCTGGACATCAGAAGGAAGGAAGAGCAGCTCATTGTCCACATACTTCACCCTGAGGTCAATGTGAGTGGAGAAGGTCAGAGGACTATGTTTGGTGATGGAAGTACCTGTTACACATTCGACTATACCGTGTATGTAGAGCACAATCGGAGTGGAGAGGTGAGTGCTTCTCTCTCATCTTCCTTAAAAATAGGCATTGTTCTATCACTTGTGAAGATAGACTGTTCATGTGGATGCAGATAAGATTCATGTGTCATAGATTCTGTTAAGAAAAATAAAATTACATAAATGCAATTGAAGGGACCCAATATGGAGTTAATTGCCAACACTGGCCAGATGAATGCATGTACGTTTTCTCTTTGCCTGTTTGGTCTCAGGGCCCTCTCTAGAACATAACTCTCTCTGTATACCTGTTCCTCTCCTGGTAAGATGAATATCATCTTAGGATTTTTCTTTTCCCTCACTGATAATATGCAGAATGTCAAATAGTTTACTACAACTACAGTGCCATGACCGTATTATTGTGACAGCGGTATGGACTCCATACATTTATACAAACTGTGGTCCCTCCATTCTGCACGTTGCCCTTTTCTTATGTAATATTTATTAAGTCCATACTATGTGCCTTCTAAGTACCCAGAACTACAGAAGTGAACAGTACAGACAAAACTCGGGATAATCCCAGTGCCTCAGAAAAGGGTGTGGGTGGCCTACAGGGATGGAATAGTGGCCTTCAGTGGAGGGGTCAAAGAACCTTCCAGGAAAGCTGGGAACTGGAGTCAGTGCTGAGGTGAGAAGCTGATCCCTGCAGCTATACCTAGGGATATCATCTGAAGCATAGAACCTTGGAAAGACAGTTGTCATATGGGGACAGCAACACAGGGCCAGTGGGTTTGAGGAGACGGGTGCAGGGGGCAGAGGGAAACAGAGCAGGCATTGGAGAGGTTCACTGTTGTCTTTTCTTCTGAAATGCTTCTTGCCTGTGGCTCGTTGGAGGTAGCATGCACTTTCCCAGAATGCCCTTTATCATTTCCATCTACTTTTTGGGTTCAGGGGAGGTCACCTCCTCTTCGTATTCTTTCAACACTCAGCAGGTTACATTATTTCCTGTGGTCCAGTTAGTTGTCCCTTGCAGGATCCCCCATGCAGTACTCCTCGCTTCCTGTTACATTTCTTACTTCTTATGTGCACTGGATTGGTAGGCATATTAAATGGACTCTGTAATACACGTGTTAGTCATCCTCAGGTCACCTGAACAAACACTCAAACTGACAGCTCAGGAAAGTTTATTTAGCTCAGTTTTAGAGACACAAAGTATGATGCTTGCATCTGCTCAGCTCTGAGGACAGCAGACAGGGCATGGCAGCAAGACTTGTACAAACCATGACTGCTTTCTCTCCTGTTCTTCTGCTGGCAGCCAAACTCGTGACCAAGGCATGCACACCAAGCTATACACCATTGTCACAAGAGATTTCATCTCAAACCAGAGCAGAAACAGGAGAGGTGTGCTTGTGGGGTGGGGGAGGGGGCCTCAATACATTTCAAGCACATGACATAAGGGCCTGTGTATTCATGAGTGTCTCATCACTGTGACCCCAGATCTGACAGAAACACCATAAAGGAGTACAGATTTATTTTGATTTTGAGTTTCTGAGGGCTCAGTCCATGGTCACCTTGCTGCATATCCTTGGGCAGGACACCATGGCAGCAGCAGTGTGTGGTAAAGAAAATGAAATGTCTCATGTGAGAGAGTGAGGCAGAAGAGGGCAGGACACGGCACCCCATGGGCTAAACCCCAAATGACCAACTTACTCCAGAGAGACTCCACTTCTAAAACTCTCCAAACCTCCTAAAATATTACTACCAACTGAAGTCCTAGGCCTTAGTTCATAAGCCTGTGAGGGACATTTTATACTGAAAGCTTAACTTGCCATGAGGGCCTGTCTCTTAAAGACCTCAGCCAGGCACACCCCGGTAGTGCCCCTCAGACACCAGCCCTTTAACACACTGGCCTTCCTGTGACCTAGCTAAGCTCCAGCACTGCCTTGGTGTGCGGGCCCCAGCACAGGTGACCATGCGGGGTAGAAGGACTAAGCTCCAGTTGTACAAGGGACCACTTCAGCCATGTTTATGTTTACTGCACAGAAAGTCTGTAGCCTTCGTGCAGCTGTCTTCATATGCTTTCTGTGAGATGTTTCTTCTCTCCCAGCTGCTTCTAGGACTCTCGGAACCGTAAAGACAAACACTGGCTAGTTTCACAGCCTAGGACTCTAGGAACCAGACAGACAAGCACTGGCTAGTTTCACAGCCAGCTGAACACTTACAGTCTTCAAGTTTTAAACAATACTGTTCCCACACACGTCGTTTGAACAGATGTACTTTCTCATACTGTATTGAAGTCATAGGTTGACTCATTATTCGCTATCAAAGCTGATTTTAATTTTGTATTCACTCTCTACATGTCTTCCTTCAGTGTTTAAGACAGATGCAATGGATTTCCCTCTTCGGTTAAAGAAGTCATGCACTTTCATATTGTTGTTTTTCCATGTAGATCCTACATACAGAACATCCGGTTAAAAAAGAAGATTGTGATGAAACTCTGTGTGAGTTAAACATCTCAGTGTCCACACTGAATTCCAGATATTGTGTTTCAGTAGATGGACTCTCGACTTTCTGGCAAGTTAAAACAGAAAAATCAAAAGACGTCTGCATCCCCCTTTCCCATGATGACAGAAAGGGTAAGTTCTTGCCTTTGCCCCAGCTGAAGACAGACAGCTAACTGACATAGGGCAATGTGAAAAGGAACAGGTTGGTTTATAACTTAAGCACATGACTCTTTTTTTAAAAAACCTAATAGCCCCTTTCCCCAAAGAAGCTCAAAATGAAAAATAAGACAGTTTCTCAGGCATTGTACTCAAGTGTACTACAGCAGCTAACTTAAAAAGCCACTAGATGGCTGATGTCCTCTTGACCCTGGGGAAAAAAGATATACAGCAAATATAGAAGATTATCTACATAAATATCTCTATTCCAAACCGTAATTTGGAAATATGTTAACTTGAGAAGAGTCAAAAGAGGACTATAGAGATTGATGTCACAGTGCATGACATCACCAAGACCAATGACTTTAGATGGGTCCAGGGCACACACGTGGAAGGAAAATCCTACTCCCTCAAGTTGTCTAAAGACAACTTGTGTGCTCACACTCACATGCATGGCCACACACATCCATTAAAATGTAGCCTGTCTTTCAGGTTAGAGGAAACAGTTACCCGAAGTCCTGCCATGATGCACAGTTTGGTGTCCTCTGCACTGTGCTGTTCTCTTGGGTTTGTCTGCACAGTGTGATGATACCGTGCAGCGCTTTTGTGTGCCGCTTGCACTCTTCATGGTTTAAAAAGGTAGCTGTTCCCACAGAGAACGGTTTATCAGACGTACTTCCACGTGCGTGTTAAACCCCTGTGACCCACTTGCTGTCCAAGCTGATGTTAACTCATGTCCACTCTGCACGTGCTTTCCTTCAGTGTTAGAGGATACGCACAATGATCCCCTCCCTCCGGATTAAAGAACCCAAGCAGTTCACTGCACTTACAATATATAACATTTTAAAGTATTTTTTCCTTTTGTTTTACATACTTCATTAAGGTTTTATAATCTTAATAATGCTTTAAAATACTTCATAAGAATTGTAGAATCTATAAAATTTAAAATTTTTTCCGTTTATTTTTTCCTGTTTTCAAGATCTTTTTTATAACATCTTTCCTATGCTTAAAAAAAAAGTAGCAATTTTTTTCTTAATTCAAATGACTTTAAAGAAAAAAGTATACTTTTCCGAGGGAACTATGAAAGGTGGTTGAAAAAGAAAGGAGTGTTATGCCAGCTGCCACGAAAGAAAGTCAATCAGTAATGGTAAGGGATTCTGAGGGGCAGAGTTATCAGCAATGTTGCCAAAATTTGTTTCTTCTAAGGAGGGGAACTGAGGGAAAGTATCACCCTGGTAGCTGCCTACTGTAGGCTGTGGAGAGAATGTTTAAGAAGATATTTCAGCTACCTCTGGTTTGTTATGACAGTGCAGCCCAGGATGCCTGGCACCCCATAGTCAGTCCTCTGCATTATGAACAGTCGTGGCTTCTGGTTTATGATGGTTCGTGTCTGCTGGAGGAAAAAGGTTCTTTAATGAGGGGCAAGAGCTACACTTGTCTGGGGGTCGGAAGCATGAGTACTTACAATAGTTAGGAGTTACACTGGTTTAGGAAAGTGTCAGTAGCAGGGTCTCCTCTGGCTCCCACGGCCTCGTTAGGCATGGGTAGTTGGCCAAATGTCTAGTGCCAGGCATTAATTCCCTCCTGTCAGCCAGCGTTATGTTCCAACTCAGTGGCTGTTGGTTATCCCCAAGATCAAGGCTATGGCTTCAATTTTGTGGGTATCTCGCCATACGGTCCCCCGTGTTTCATAAATATCATGGTTGGTAGGACAACTGATTGCTTTTCTTTCTCGAGGGCTGCAGCACTGGGAAGAGTCTGCTCTCTAGCTACGATGCACACTGTGTTTCCACGCGCTTTGCCCAGTTTGCACCCGTGTTCTGATGCTATAGTGCTACGTACATTTGCTGAAGGACGGAGATGGGACTTCTGATTCGCAATAGCAGTGTCCTGCACTTCTAACTTGTAGTTGTTTCTTTTGTTTTTAGATTCAGTTTGGATTCTGGTTGTTGTTCCTCTTATCATCTTTACAATAGTTATCCTGGTATCTGCATGTTGGTATATTAAGAAGAATCCATCTAAGAGAAAAAGCATAATGTTACCTAAGTCCTTGGTAATGCACTTGATTATTTATTTAATTATAGATGCTAACGTATGCCGGGCAGTGGTGGCGCACGCCTTTAATCCCAGCACTCGGGAGGCAGAGGCAGGCGGATTTCTGAGTTCGAGGCCAGCCTGGTCTACAGAGTGAGTTCCAGGACAGCCAGAGCTACACAGAGAAACCCTGTCTCGAAACAAACCAAAAAAAAAAAAAAAAAAAAAAAAAAGATGCTAACGTATTAATGTGAACCTTTTTGACAGTCCCAACACTCAGTATCATTGAGAAAAAGAGTGTGCCCTGATGAATAACATCCTATCTAACTTTACCATACTTTTCGTCACTAAGAACCACCATGCACGTAAGCCACACACACTGTACTGTGCACCAGGTACTTTTGGATAATTTTCAGGATGAAAACTGACAAGTTTAGTAAGGAACTAAAGGTCTCAAGGGAAGAGACAACAATGGTTCAGTCAGTGTAAATGTAAGTGAAATAGGTTCAGAGCCAGAGGCACAGACCTTGCTGCACTCTGAAGCATGGGGTTAGTTATGACTCCAGGAGGCAGCAAAGCGTTAGTCCTGGGAGCAGCATTCGGAAGAGCCAGCCCACAGCCCTCAAAGTTTCCAATACACAAATACATCATTGCAGCTGGAGTTTGGAAGAAAAGATGGCCCCAAATGAAACTGTCACATCTGACATTTAAGTATAGTCACATTTAAGTATAGTCTCTTGAGATGATTTAAAGAATGCTTAAAGGTAGTGTAAAGATGACACATTGATTCAGACATGACAAGAATAATGTCTGAGATGCTCGAAGGGTGCAATGGCATTTGCTGTAATAAAACTGTCCCTGAGGTGGCTATGAACTATCAACAGCACATAGACGGCAGTACATGTTTCAGCAGCAGGTCGAGTACATGTGTGATCTGTATGCTCTCCTCGTTAGTAGGAGGCTACTTTGTTCTAAGCTGTCCATCCATCCTCATCAGAGCAGGAACATGAACCCAACCCCACAGCAGTGGCAAGACAGATGGAGCTATGCACCTTGCCAGGAAACTGCAGACACACCACAGCTTTTACTTAATTTTTCCAATCACTGATCCTGAGGAAATAATTCATAAATAAAAATGTGTGAAAGATTCCACGTGGTCCTTTATCTATTAAAACATCACTCTAAAAAAAGGCCCAGTCACTGACAGGAAATTTACACTGGCTGCAGCTTCTCCACAGACAGGTAGAAGATGGGGTGTAAAAGGTGGCATGCATTTATGCATTATATATATAAAATGACTATATTTTTAATCTTAAAATGTATTCTACTAAAAAAAAAAAAAAAAAAAAGACAAGCTGGGTCCGTGGTGGCTCACAACTTTAATCCCAGCACTCAGAAAACAGACAGGCAGATCTCTGTGAGTTTGAGGCCACCTGCTTTACATATCAAATTCCAGACCAATAAGAACTACATAATAAAACCTGGTCTATACACACACACACACACACACACACACACACACACACACACACACGCACAGTGGCTCATATCTGGGGTTCTAGCATTGAGAGGTAGAGGAAGGAGTGTCACCAAGGTGTTCAGGGCTATCTAATGCTACATAGTAACTTTAAGACCTAGCCTAGGCTACATGAGGTCATGTCTCAAAAAAAAATTAAGAAAAAAAATATGTAATGAACTTATTTTAATTATGTTTTCTGAAATATATTCTTTTCTTTTTAGCCTCCCATTTTTAATAGGCATTTAAGTTCAGTAATTTTGTATCTTTATTCACTTTCTCTCTACTTAGCTCTCTGTGGTAAGAAATGCCACGTCAGAGACAAAACCCGAATCAAAGTATTCACTTGTCACATCGTGCCAGCCAGCTGTCCTTGAGAATGAGACGGTGATCTGTGAAGACCATTTGTCCACAGTGACAGCAGAACATGAAGAACTTTCAAAAGAAACAGAGGCTGTGGTTGCTGAAGAAAGCACTTCTGCCGTGACCCCTGACAACTCTTCATCTCTGATACAAAGAGGCAGTTTTTCCATGTTAAGTAGTAACCAGTCAGAGCCTTGTAGCCTCACCACCTATCACTCCAGAAATGGCTCTGACAGTGGCCTCGTGGGATCAGGCAGCTCCATATCTGACTCTGAATTTCCTCCAAACAACAACTCAGAAACAAAGATGGAAGAACAAGCCCCTATACCTGTAAGAAAGGCCCCCACTTCCTCTGGTTATGATAAACCACACATGCTGGTGGAGGTGCTTGTGGATGGTGGTGGGAAGGAGTCTTTGATTGGGTATAGACTCACAGGAGAGTCCCAAGAACTGTCCTAAGGCCTCCTGAATCCTGCCAGTGGTGAAAGATCTGACTCTGTAAGCAGTTTTTCTGCCTTGAATTCATGAAAGAAGTTGTATATTCGCAAATACTAACCACATAGAATATCTGATTTAGATACATGTATAAGGAGCCTCTGGGAACTGCCAGTGTACTCTGCAAATGCCAAGGCTATCGAAGGAATGTGGTGCTGCTTACGAGCTCCACTCTGGGTGGGCAAGTAGCTGTGAGTCTTCCTCTACTAGCCTTGCTTCCTGCAGCCGCTGCTCCGTCTTTGTCACCTCATGGGACCCCTTTGTATTTGTAAGTTCATGTATTTAGTATGTTTACATGTTTCACTTTGAAGGGAAAGCTGAAAGCTTCTCAAAGTTGGATGTAAAGTTTATGATAGGATTTGGTAGATCACATCTGTGGGAGTGTGTATATAATAGAATTTGGTATAATACGTTTGTGGGAGTGTGTACATATTTTTTATGGAGTATTATGATTTTTTAAGTAAAATGTTTTGAAAAAACTCATTTGGATATTCATTTATTGAAACATTGGGCAACCTTCCATAGTTATTTGGCATATTACTTGATATATATTACTTGATACATATTAATGCTTTAGAATTATTTTTAAACATATATATATACATATATATACTTAAATTTTAGAATTTAAAGTAATTCTAAAAATAATCTCCTCTTTTAAAATGGGTCAGAAGGTAAAGAGATGTCTCAGTGGTTAACAACACCTGCTGATCTTTCTGAGGACTGGGGTTTATTCCCAGCACCCACATGGTGCTTTACAACCATGATATATACAAGCATACATGCAGGGGAAATACTCATACATGTAAAATCTCAAAATCCTTATAGGACAGGGCGCTTAAGTCTATTTTTTTAGTACATAATCAGTAGCTGATGGATAAAAGCCTGTTCCAAGTAGTTCAGAAGGAAAAGCAGATTTCACTGGACAGTGGAGGATCAAAGATGCTTTCCCGGGAGTAAGGAGAAAGCCTTGAGAAGAGTTGTACAGAAAGAACATGCTTAGCCAGAAGCACCAGGTTGTTCTGCAAGAGTCTCTGAAAGCACTAAGTTAGGAGCAGTGGAAGATCTGGGCTAGGGATTGGTGCATGGGTGTGGCACAGCACATGTATGAGGACCACAGTTCAGGACCTTAGCACACACATAAAAAGCTGAGTGTGGCTGCACTTGCCTACCACCCCCAAACAAGAGCCTGAGACAGCACGCTTCCTGGCTCTCACCCACTAGCGGAGCGGCCCAGCTGAAAACTGAGCATCAAGTCCAGGGAAGACTAAGCTGGAGAATGGCTGAAGAAGACACCAGAAGTTAAGCCCTGGATTCCACCAGTGTTCATATCTACACACACATGCACATCCATGTGCATGCATGATTATAGCATGCAAAAAATTAAAAACATAATATTAAGATATTAATCTGCTCCCATGAATTAATGAGCCGAAATTTTTGATGCAACTTTGTATTTAGTAAATGAGCCAAGGCAAATTATGGGTGCATCCTGGCTAGAGGATTTAAGGTGGTATGGGAGGATGTGCGGGCCCTCTGCAAATATTAGATGCTTCTACACAAGAGACTTGAGTGGACCTTAGTGGATGGCAGGAATCCTAGAAGCAATAAATCTCCAGTATCAAGGAACTATTTCCAGCTGTAGGAATTCCAGAACATGCCTTTTTGATGGTCACAACTGAGTGCATTTACTCCTGACTAACTATCCCAGTATTGTTTACTGAAGCATCAACTTAACTGTGCTGTCCTCAGATGCCACGTTCATCATCTGTCAGACTGCCGTCGTTATGAACGAAGGCCGTTCATTAGTCAGTTCCGTGTGTGTATCACGGTTTTAATTTTTAAAGCTTTCTTCTAGTGTGTATTAGAGCTCTCACCATTGTGACAGACGACAGAGACAAACAATTAATGGGAGAAGGGATTTATTTTGGCTCATGGCTTTGGGAGTTTCGCTCCATGGTCAGCAGTGGCTGTTGCTTTTAGGTCTGTGGTGAAGCAGAAACACCAGGACCAATCGGCATGTTGAAATCACATCATGACAGCCAGGAAGAAGAGTAGAGATGGGCCAGAGTAAGAGACCATCCACACTCATGCCTTCCGATGATGCCCTTATCCTCCAGTTCAGTAGACCAACTCACCAGTGCCTAAAGCTGTTAATTAGATCTGAGCCGCAGGATCTGCCATCTTGGGAAAGCCCTCAGATACTAAGACTTGTGCCTTACTAGCCTAGGCTTCTTTCTACTGATTTTTTTAGCATTTTTTTTTAATTATTCATTTTATGTATACAAGTATACTACTGTCTACTGTCGCTGTCTCCAGACACACCAGAAGAGGGCATCGGATCCCATTACAGATGGCTGTGAGCCACCATGTGGTTGCTGGGAATTGAACTCAGGACCTCTGGGAGAGCAGTCACTACTCTTAACCACTGAGCCATCTCTCTAGACTCTGTTTTTTTTTTTTTAAGGTCACCTATAGACTTAGAGACTTTTTGTTTTCCAGATTCCACCCCCTGCCCCATTTGAAGTTCCTTTGGGATTAAAATCCCCGTTCCATCAGTATGGTGTTTACTAATAATACATTTCCACAGTAAGATGCTCTTCAGTAAGTGTGGGAAACACTTCCCTACTCAAGCCTCTTCTGCCCCTCAGTAGCTTCAGACATCCTAAACATACGGCATTTCTTACCCAGCTGATTTTTAGCATGCTATTTTATGTTTTGCGTTGACAAATGAGATAATCTCTCATATTGAGGTTTATGAATGGCTTCATGTTTAAACAAATACTATAGTTTATTTTCCCATCAAGTCATCTAAGCCTTTCCAAGGTCTCTGACTGGTTTCCCCCAGTATTTGCACTTTCACTTTTCTGGTGCCACTGTCTTCCCTCAAGGCAGCTTCCCTGGGGTCCCAGTTCAGAGCTTTACCACAGCCTTGGCTTGTAACCTTAAGCCTGCTTGTGAGGTCTTCACTGTATCTTTCTCCCCACTTGCTCTTCTCAAGAGTGACAAACAGCAATACTATCACAGGCTATTGCGATCTTGCCTTGAAATTTCCTTTACCAAACACAGAGTCTGTTACTTTAAAAGTCAGCCTATCTCAAGGTCTCAGGAAACAGGCAAGAGGAAGCCAGATTCCTTGCCACATTATAACCTCGTGAGGCAGCTTCCAACAGTCTCCATTTCGCTCCAGTCTTCCAAACTCCCACCACAGCTCATTGAGCTTTGCTTACAATTTTCTAGGGGGTTTCCAGCCTGGATTTTCAAACTCTTCCACAATCCTCCCACAGATGTTCTAAAGACCTAACAACCACAATAATCGGGTTTATCATCACCACACCACTCTCAGTACCGACTTAGTGACAAGCATTAATTACTTGTGCTGTAAACTAGATGCTCTGCCAGCCTGCCTTTGAGCAACACAGCCGAAGCAGCTAAATAACCACGACTGCCAGGTGCTGTGTGTCTCTACCACGCAACACGAGAGCCTTGTAAATAGTCCTGGCCACCCCAGATCTCTGTGGGCATCTTGTTCATTCATTCTGTCTGTCTGCCCGTCTCCTTGTCTTTCTCTATCTGGCTGTCTGCCTGTCTCCCTGGCTGTCTCCTTGTCTCCCTGGCTGATGCTTGGCTCATGCCCCCATTCTGAGACACCTTTTCGATCGCCTCCATCTCCCAGCAGATGTCTTATGTTAAGTCTATTCTGTGGCGTGATCTCTTGAGTATCACACCTTGGCCCCAAACCGCCAGGGTAACTTTTTGCCACTTTATCCTAGCAACTTTTGTGCTCGTGTGTACCTGGCCAGAAGCAATTTAGGGAGAAAGTGTTTGTTTTGGCTTACAAGTTGAGCAGAGGGTTAATAGAAGAGGCAGGGGCAAAACCTCCAACTCCACCTCCAGTGATCCACTTCTTCCAGTAACCCCCACCTTGTATGATTAGACATCCTCACAAACAAAGTGACACCATCTGGAAACTGCATGAACTGACAATATGACTGATCCAAGGTATGGTTAAGGGGCAGGTTTTAGTTGTAGACATGAGGTAGAACACAGCCAGAGGCATCTCCAGAGCAGAGAGAGAGAAAGAGAATAGAGGACTGAACATAGCTAGAGAAAGGCAGGAAGTAGATGAATAGAAAGACTGGACCCAGAGGAGGGCAAGAGGAACCAGGAGAAAGCATAGCTAAAAGAGCAGGGTTATAAGGAGAGATGGGCATTGTGCAGGAGAGGGCAGTCCCTGAGCTGGGAGAAGGTTAGGATTCAGGGTAGGCCAGAAGAACTGAGGAGAGCCAGGATGCCAGCATAGATGCTGTAACAGGTACTTGTGACACTGAGAGAACGTGGACTCCACCATGTGCTTTGATAGCTAATAGCATCACACTTAGCCTCTTGTCCCTTCTGCCAGTGATAAAAGGTTCCTCTGATGGAGGGGAACCAGCTTCAGCAGTTCCTAAGGAATGCTGACTTCTCCTCTAGCTGACAGAATTCAGAGTTTGGGGATGCATCCTTTAGCCTCAACTCATGAACCAACAGGGAAGATTTCACACAGTTGGATAACACAAAGCATACGCTGTCCAATGATGGTAAGTGATTGGATAACAAAGACAGCTGGTGGGGAGGACTGATATTTGGGGTGAGCGGACAGGAAGCCACTATTAAGGCAGTATTTAAGCACACATGATGGAGGTGAGGCAGTGAGTGTGTATGTCTCAGGAACAGCATTTAAGAGAGTGGGTGGGACTGTTCCTGGCATGTTTTTAAAAAAAAAAAAAATGTCAAAAAAGGTCATGAAGTCTGGCTGTGAAAACTTAGGCTCTCTGAATGAGATGGGAAGGGTGGCATGTTCTGAGGGAAATGTTCTAATCTCTTGTTTAAAGAGAACATTCCAGTTGATGCACAGGATAGTAGCAGTTGCAAGTGTAAGACTCTGACAAGCCTTAGCTTACTGGGGACCCCCTGAGTGAACAACCTGGAGTCAGGGATTAATGCAAAAGTAAGAGGAATTTTATTGTTCCAGCATCCAAAAGGAGAGGCGACCCTGCACAGCTCATTCAATGAGCTTTTTATACAGTTTTCGGGGCAGCAGCCATTAGGCACAATATGATTGGCAGAACAGTGTGACTTTTTAAACTGATTGGTCTTTAGGGAATGAGGTGCCAAGGATTTCCCTTGTCTGTGGGTGGCCAACAGTCCATCCTGTGGAATGTGTCCCCACCCACAGGTCTGTTACTCCTTCTCTCCTCCCCCCCCCCCCCCCCCGTGGTCTGAAGAGTGAATTACCCTCTCCCTTCCAGAGGGGCAAGTGTCCCATGACCTTTCCAAAGTTCCTGAGCTGACTTCTTCACAAGAAGGTTAGTCAGGTAGCCATGCCAAAATATTATGATATGAAGATATTATGATAGCAGGAACCCAAGTGATTATGATGAAGGGAAGAATGACCTGTCAATCATATTCCAGTTAAAGCTCTTTCCAGGGCCAACATCAAACACTTGAATGTACTTATGCAAGGATCTAAATGGTACCACATTAGGTTTCCAAGGTCAGTGAATGACCTTGATCAAGAACAACCAAAACAGGCTGCCTAAAGCAAGCCCCGAATAAAGAGATCAATAACCGTGCTAATGTGGACAGCGGATTGGACATAAAGACTCAAGCCTTGACAAAAACTAAGAAATGCTAAGATAGGCATTATCTAAATAATAAATTTCATTATTCACTACCAAATAGTCAGCTTTGAAAACATCTACACATAATAAACAGACCAAACAGGAGGTTGTGTTTATGTATTTAGGAACACTAATACACAAACACATGTTGAAAAACATATAAACACAATAGACTAAACAGGTAGTATTTGTGTATTTAGGAACACAAATACACACATACACACACACATACACACACACATACATGCACACATACATGCATGTGCATACACCATTCTTTAAAAGAAAGTAATCAAAACAAAATCAGTAGGCTTTCTTGTGCAGAACAAGATTATTACTGAAAGAGCAGGAAAATGTTACTTTCATAGTTTTACTTAGTTTTGGACTTTTTCAAGTGTTATTCAAGTTGAGTGGTCTTCATTTGAAATGCTTAGGGCTGAAATTCCTTTAGAATGTACAAAGATATCTTAGGGATAGAGTCAGACTCTAAGCATACACTCGTTTGTGTTTCATTTATATCTCGATTTGCATACATGGCCCACAGGGTTGTGACTGTGTTTTGAATGCCGCGCCTTTGACCGCTTCCCACCATGTAAGATCTACTTGTGGTATCATCTTACCACTCCAAAACTTTGAAATTTTGGAACAGTTTGGATCCCATACCTTTGGTGCATGGATGCCCAACCTGTAATGTCTTATTCTTTAAGGTCCAAATGACCAAAGTTAAACTTAGGTTGGACATTATACCTATTGCCTGTATTTGAGTAGCAAAGTTTCTTCTTTGCTGAATTGTATTCTGAAAACAATTTTAATTACAAACCAATTTTCTAGAATGCAGAAGTGTATGAAGGTCATAGGCATTCCCTGGGAAAAGGTATATAAGTGTAAGTGTAAGAAAGTGTAAGTTAGTGTAAGAAAGTGCAATGGGTGTCTGTCCTGCCACTATAGGATGTGGGTCTCCACAGGTCTGGTGTTTGTGTGGAAACAACAGATGTCTGTCAACAGTGATGACAGAACGAGGGGGTTCTGAAGCAGAAACAAGGAGCAAACCCCACCTGGTCCACTTGGATGGGCGTTGTTGGATGGGAAAATCCGACAGACATTTGAGAGATGTATTAGAGACGAATGACCATTCTTTGACACCTCTCATCCTTTACGGGATGAATACTCCAAATGAAGACTGAAACAAAACAATCTCATAATTGCCATCATGACGTGAGGCCAGCCAGATCTGATTTTACCCACTTCCCCACTCCCTTACCCCATTCTGTGACTGGTTCCTACAGAACTCTAACCAAGTTCTTCCAGCTTCCCCATGCCTCAGTTTCTTCATCTGAAATATCAAGATGACAATACCAACCTCCTGGGCTAAGAGAGAGTTTCAAACAAAACAATGCCAGAAAAATACTTAACAGCGTGTCACAAGTATTATGTGTTATAATTGCCTTTCTACAACCTTAGCTATTTTGAAACAAATCTCAGATATCATGCCATTTTAATCTGTAATACTTCAATATGTATCTCTAAAATGGAAAAAAAAGATAATAATAAGGCCCCATGTCACGTAGAAAGATAAGGTTTTTTTTTCCTTAGAAGAATTGTTGGTCTTCTGGAAGCTACAGGAGGAAGAATAGACTCAAATCTGTCCAAGTCAGCAGTTTGGACAAGTTCTCCAGACACAGTACTGTGTTGTCAAGCTGGCTTTCCCTCCTAGGCAGGTAGGGCAAGAAGACAGAGAGTGTGTCTGAGGTAAGGAGGGCAGAGGGCCCCCACTAACTGATTAATGTCCAATACACACAAGATGACGCTAAATTTCATTTGCAACAATTCTGTATGTATTCTTTGGCTGCCAAGCTATTGGGAAAATAGATGTAATTTGTCTTTTTGTCTACTCGTTGATTGTTAGAGATGCTGGCTTTACACGGGTTGTAGTATTACTGAGAGAGCTCATTTACGGTGAAAGGACTGGTTTGGTTTCTGAAATGTGACATAATAGAAGCTCAGGTCCTTCTTTTATTAATCATTTTATTCATTTTCATTTCAAATAATATCTCCCTTCCTGGTTACCCCTCCACAAACCCATCTCATCCCTCTCCCCCTCCCCTTTGCCTCTATGAGGCTGCTCCTCCACCCACTCACCCACTCCCTCCTCATCCCTCTAGCATCCCCTACACTGGGGCATCAAGCCTTGCTCCCCTCCCATTGATGTCTGATAAGGCCATCTGGGGAGGATGTGGAGAAAGAAGAACATTCCTCCATTGCTGGTGGGATTGCAACCTGGTAAAACCACTGTGGAAATCAGACTGAAGGTTCCTTAGAAAATTGGAAATAGTTCTACCTGAAGAACCAGCTATACCACTCCTGGGCATATACCCAGAAGATGGTCCAACATATAACAAGGACACATGCTCCACTATGTTCATAGCAGCCTTATTTATAATAGCCAGAATCTGGAAAGAACCCAGATGTCCTTCAACAGAGGAATGAATACAGAAACAATGGAGTATTACTCAGCCATTAAAAACAATGACTTCATGAAATTCAAAGGCAAATGGATGGAAGTAGAAATTATCATCTGAGCGAGGTAACCCAGACACAAAATAACACACATGGTAAGTACTCAAAGCTCGGGTTCTCGAGAAAATGAAATTCTTAGATACATGTTGTTCTGCATTTTAAATGATAAGGATTGAAGCCAGATAGGCAATACTCTGCAATAATCTATAGTCCCAGCCAAAATTTAGTTAAGACATTTCAACTCTTTCCCTTCCTCTTAACTTCTTATTTGTTCCACGAAACCAGTAACTCCACAGAAACCCCACGCTCACTCTTTGCTTCTGCTCCACATGTAATACCTTGAACTCAAGTATTTTCCCTTTCTCCTTGAACTGGATCTGGGAGTAATTTAATTGCTTCAAAAATAAGATCCATCAGTGTTGAAGATATTAAATATCACATGTATTCAAATCCAGATGGTTACCTACTACTTAAAAAGCAGGGCTGGTGCAAAGGTTCAAATCCAGTGAGTAACACCAGTAACAAGTGAAGGGTGATCCTGGAAAGATTGGAAGGCACGGTCCACCAAAGTCATGGGAAGGAAGCACGGCACAAGCCGCATGACTCTTCAGAGGGGTGACATGTTGTAGAACGGCAGCTTCACGTGGAGAAGGGCCTGGATTCAGAAGTCTGACAGGCACAGGGGAGCTGAAAAACGTGGAGGAATAATCATATATTCTCCATACAGTCTTGTATGGGAAATGTCTTATAAATACTATAAGTGAAACTATTGCATAATTATGTGTAGACGTAAATAGGTAAAATACATAGTTTGTAAACTGTGCGGTATAGCTGTTCTTAAATAACCTTCCTGTGTAGTAGCAGTGCACACTGCCCTGCTGTTCTGTAGTTGGGTTTCCCCCAGCTTCCTACAGCCTGTCTTGACTGATCTCTGTGGCTAAGGGTAAGAGAAGGCACTTAAGACACCTTTCAGCTGCCTCGTGAAACCCTTTCTTTCTCATTTAAGACAGAAAGAAAGAGACGAAGGAGACATGGGTAGAAAGTCACAACCTGATCTTGGGTCAGTACTGTCTACATCCCTGACCCCTCCACAATTAAGCGTCCGAAACTTAAGGGTAGTCTCTGTCTTATTTGCTGCTCAAAACAATGCATCCTTTATAGTAGGGCAATACATATTTGACAAATATGAAAGAACGGATGGGTGAATATATGAATGAATGAGTAAAGTAATTAATTAATTAATTAATTAATTAACACTATTCAGCAGCAATGACCAAGGACTTTGAACATTTCTTTAAGTGCTTCTCAGGCATTTGAAGTTCCTCTGTTGAGAATTAATTCTATGTTTAGTTCACTACCCCAATTTTCAATTGGGTTACTTAGGTTGTTGGTGTCTAACTTCTTGAGTTCTTTGTAATTTTGGATATGAGCCCTCTGTCAGATGCAGGGTTAGTGAAGATTCTTTCCCAATCTGTAGGCTGGCAATTTGTCCTATTGACAATGTTCTTAGCCTTACAGAAGCTTTGCAGTTTCATGAGGTCTGATTTATTAATTGTTGATTTTAGAGCCTGGGCTGTTGGTGTTCTGTTCAGGAAACCGTCTCCTGTACCAATGCGTTCAAGGGTATTTCCCACTTTCTCTTCTAGGAGATTTTATGAATCCGGTTTGATGTTGAGGTCTTTGGTCTACTTGAACTTGAGTTTTGTGCAGGGTGATAAATATGGGCATATTTTTATTCTTCTACATGTAGACATCCAGTTAGATGAGCACCATTTGACACTATTAATGATACACTGTTATGCTTGCAGACAAGAGCCGAGCACGACTGTCCTCTGAGAGGCTCCACCCAGAAGCTGACTCAGACAGCTGCAGACACCCACTGTGGATGGAGCTTGGGACTTATGGAAGAAGTGGAATCCTTATGGAAAGATTGCAGGCTCTGAAGGGGGTAGGAACTCCACGGGAAGACCAACAGTGTCAACTGGGGTTCTCAGAGACTGAACCACCAACCAAAGAACATACACGGGCTGGACCTATGCCTCCTCATTCATATGTAGCAGATGTGCAGCTTGAACTTCATGTGGGTCCTGAACAACTGGAGGGGAGGGCGGTTATCCCAAAAGCTGTTGCCTGTACATGGGATATATTCTACTAGCTGGGTTGCCTTGTCTGTCCTCCATAGGGAGGAAGTACTTAGCCTCACATACACTTGAAGTGTCAAGGTGGGAGGATATTCAGGAGCCCCTACCTGCTCAGTGGAGACAGAGATTGGGCATGGGAGAAGGAATGTGGGAGGGGGTGATCAGGAGGAGGGCAGTGAGCGGGATGTAAGGTGAATAAGGTAAAAACACAAACAAACAGAAAACCTCTAACTTGGTTGTGCTTGTATGAGTAATTTTTAGCGCCTCTAAAACCACAGGAGAAATTCTTTGGAAAAGCAACATAGTGCATCTTTGACGAAGAGCAGATGAGCTGGTTCAGTCTGGTTTCATAGGAGCTAGGAAACAAATTTGATACAGCTCAGACTGAAGATCTCTGGGCATCATTTGATTTGGCAACTTTGAAGAACTTCCTTGAGTCCATTGCTTGAACTTGGGGGTGACAATGGGAAAGAAGAGACATTTATTGAGAGGGGCTCCCAATAAATGTGAAGGGAGAAGGAAAGGCCAGCAGTACAGAGGGAGCTCTATGGGAAATCAGGAGGGTCCAGAAACCCAAGGCACACAAACCAGAAAGACTACTTGGAAAGATTACAACCCTTTGAACAGCTGCCAGGTGCAGCCGGGGCAGCCACAACTGCCAAGCACGGTACTCTGAAGTCCTCCTGGTCCCCAAAAGCCAAATTCCATCAAGATTCATTCACTCACCTTGCATAATCTTTGTCCTACCCTGCCCCCAGGCTTTGTTGTCAAACTGCCAAACTGTCAGATAAACACCCCCTCTCCTCTCTCTCTCTCTCTCTCTCTCTATCTCTCTCTCTCTCTATCTCTTTCTACCTCCCTCCCTCCCTCCCTATTCTTTAATAATAAAATAATGTAATAAGGTAAATTTAAGGAAACATTTGCCATTGGTTTAGCCCACGGAAATGACGGTCCATTTGTGGACTTCCCCTTCTCAGCAGCCTCCTCAGTGAAAGGAGACACTGGTGACCAGACAGACACACTTCCAACCATGATGCCTAAGCACTGCTTTCTAGGCCTCCTCATCGTGTTCTTGACCGGTGCAACAGGTGAGTACTTAACTTCCTTCTAATTGGCCAGCTTTGAGTCTGATCAGGACGGGAACAGTATGGCTGGATATATTCTGGACTTTGTAAGGTCACTGAAGTCAAGGCCCAAACAGACATGATATTAGTTACTCTCTGAATGAAGAGTTCCATGGTTACCTGAATGAATGTTTAGGACAGAGGAGCCACTTTTGTGGCAGAAAACAATTCATATTCTCTCTCTCTCTCTCTCTCTCTCTCTCTCTCTCTCTCTCTCTCTCTCTCATCTATCTATCAATCTATCTGTCTGTCTATCCATCTATCTATCTCCTCCCCCCTCCTCCTTTCTCTTTATCTCACCCAGTGGTTATAAGGACAAGACACAAGGCCCTAAGGCACAATAGTCAGCACCTAGGTTTCACCTGCCATTTGTTATCCAGAAAACCAGGCGTTTTATGTGACATCCCATATGACGCTTTCCTCATCTGTAGGTTGAAGATTGTAGGCCACTGTGGAGACCAAGTCAGTGTATATTCTGAGTACTTTAAAGCAGCCTCCCACACAGAACACATACCACAAACAAATGATGTTTACAGAGATTTCCTCAAGGACATTTTATCAAAATTCACCTCTCAGAAAGGCCCCTGGGGTTCCATGTCAATAGATGGGAACCTGTCACTTAAGTATGTTAAGTAAATGCCCATAACTTTAGGGTTGTCCTACCATTCTACATAAACGCAACCCAAGCCTCTATCTGACAGAAATATGTGAACTAGAGTAAGCTATGCCTCTTGTCCTTGGCAGCAAGAACTCACTTAGTAGGAATTCAAGGGCTAGCAAAATTAATCTGCTTTTGTACACAAAAATGTACCTTACCACACCTGTAAACTTGGGCATGACCTGTAACTTTTTGAGCCTGTATTCACACCAGGAAATACAGTGATAAAAATATCTCTCTTATGTAGGTATCTGGTGATATATCAAAAAGAATGAGCATAATAGCTTATGTATATTTCTGATATGCTGCATGTTTCTATCTTATCACTGTTCAATAAATGTTAAAAGAGAAGAAGGAGGCAGATTACTATTATTGCATTATTATTATTATTATTATTATTATTATTATTATCATCATTATTCCTCCCCCATGGATTCATCTCACCCAGGACATTCAGCTTTCAGTAGTAAGAAGGAGGCTTTTGAGTCAGCCTGGGCACGAAATAGGCTTTAACACTTCCTCCTGGGAAGGTTCTTTCACCTACCCAAGGTCTCTAGACCACAAGAGGAAGATGGTAACAAAATCATTATCATGAAGGGACTGGCAAATTCAATGAGCAGATGATGGGGAAAGTCTCTCAGTGCTTGGTACACTGTGAGTCATTGCTGGGGACAGTGGTGACAGCAAAGATGCCAGAAACATCCAAGGAGAGCCCAGAGAGGGCAGCCACCAACCATCTTCAGGTTAGCAGTGCAACTCTGGGTGGGTCTTCAAGAAATTGTGCCTGTCATCTCCTGAAAATGTTTATATACTGAGATGGATTAAGCAAGTGTGATTTGGGTACACAGAAATAGATTCTTTTCGAGTCCATACCACCATTCATGCCCTGCAGGAGGCCTTCAAAATACATACAAAAAAAATGTCAACACCATTAAGTCAGTAAGAAGAAATGCCCAAGGAAACTATTCCTTTCTCTAGTCAGAAACTTTAGATGCTGAAATAAAAAATGTTATACATCTTCGGCCTCCATAAGATTAAATGTAGGTAAAGCTAGGTCACCCATACCATATGATTTGAGGAAGAAAACATAAATAATCCTGCTTTAAAAAAAAAAGTCTTTCCTTCTCCTGTCTATGACTTCACAGCCCCCACCAGAGCCCACAGCAGGTCTTGGGTAATTCCCCACTGCTGTAGGTTAGTGTCTTGAGTAACTCCACTTGGGTACTCATAGCAATGAGACAGGCAATGGGGCTTTTATCATAGTCATTGTCTCCCGTTGTTACGTGGGAATAAACTAAAGACTATGTTCTTTCCATGAGTTTTAGTTCCTCTGCCCATTGTGTTGTGTTGAAGGCCAGATATCATACACACCATTCTACAGTTTTATCTTAGACTATGGGTATACCTCAGTGGCAGAGAACTTGCCCTGGGTTGATTCACTAGAATTAAAGAGAGAGGGGTGGGGACTTTGACCATGTATCTAAATCATCATATTGAAGAGTCAACAATATTGATTTCTAACCCTGCCACCGCTGTCTTCACTTAGAACGGCTTCCCCGGGGATTCCTGATGCACAGATTTCATGCAAACCTCCTGCTCCCAACAGCAGTGCTCACAGTCACCTCCAATGATGTCCTCGCCACCTTAGAAACACAGCCAGCCCATGTATCTCTGAAGCCCCAGAAGGTTCAATTTCAGTCAAGAAATTTCCACAACGTTTTACACTGGCAACCAGGAAGCCCCCTCGCCAGTAATGGCAGCATCTACTTTGTGCAGTACAAGATGTAAGTAGACTCTGTTGGCACAAAAGGCCACAGGGTACTATGTTCTGGGTTGCAATGGAGGTTTTTTTTGGTTTTGTTTTTGTTTTTTTGAGGAGTTTCAGGAGGGTTGAGAAGAAGCAGAGGTGGGGACAGAAGGTTGTCCTGTGACATGGCATAAGGGTATGATGCTGTATGCAGTCTAGGGAGCTCAAGAAAGACAGCTCCTTTGGCTTCTCGCATTTCCACCACACAATGGCTTCACGCTTTGACAAATGAGAGTTGGCAGCCACTTGCTTAGCCCAGTGCAAACGCTCAGCTAAGCTCGGGCTACTGGTGGTTCAACTTGAGGCAGATATCAAAAGATGTCAAATATATTTTTAATTGGCAAGTTATGGTTTGGGTTGGTTCGCTATCTAGAAAATTCTTTGTAAGTATTAATGGCTTCTCTAAGCATGTGCATATGCTAGAACATGCTGTTGCACGTTCCTCTCATGAGGGCTGTAAACTCCTTTAATTGGAGCAATGCCAAAACTCAGGTGTACTGAACCCGTTCCTTTGTCAAGGCCGAGAAATAGTCAGTCTTGGTTGGAAAGTCGCGCAGGTTTTTTATTTATACACCCCATAATATTTTGAGACTCTTCTTCTACTAAGTAGTTTGAGATCCTGGCTAACTAAAAGACAAGAGCGACTGATTACACCTTTGAGCCAGAATAACACTCTTACTCTCTAAATTCAACCATATCCCTTCAGTCAGAGTGGTGGGGGAAGAGAAATCCTTGATCAGATTTCCATGTGAATTAATTTAAAAAAGAATGTCCCAGAAGTTTGCTTTTCTTTAATTCCCTCTGTAAAATGTATTATTCTTTTTCTCTGTTTCCAAGCTAGGTTTGTACCTAGCTGGAGACGCTTGTGGTGTGTAGGAACGGAGTTAGGTACTCTATTCATTTGTTGCCTGCAGGCAATAAAACGGGTCCAAAATGAGCCTGTCTGTGGCCAAGGATTTGAAACTGTTCTACCCCGAAGCTCAGAATGGGCTTGAAGACTCTGTAGAACTTATTCTTTTTTTTTTTTTCTCTCTTTCTTTTTTTTATTGGTTATTTTATTTATTTACATTTCAAATGTTAGCCCCATTCCCAGTTTCCCTCCTGCAAATCTCCCATCCCAGCCCCCCTCTCCCTTGTTCTATGAGGGTGCTCCCCCAACCACGCACCACCTCCCACCTCCCCCCACTGGCATTCCCCTACAGTGGGGCATCAAGCCTTCACAGAACCAAGGGCCTCCCCTCCCATTGATACCAGATAAGGCCATCTTCTGCTACATATGTAGCTGGAGCCATGGGTCCCTCCATGTGTACTCTTTGGTTGGTGGTTTAGTCCCTGGAAGCTCTGGGGGATCTGGTTGGTTGATGTTGTTGTTCTGAAGGGTTGCAAAGCCCTTCAGCTCCTTCAGTCCTTCCTCTAACTCCTCCATTGGGGACCCCGTGCTCAGTCTGATGGTTGGCTGCAAGCATCCACATCTGTATTGGTCAGGCTCTGGCAGAGTCTTAAGGGAGTTCCCAGATTTATTTAAAATTCAGACCTCAAAGTATCTGGAACAATTATTATCAAGAGACACATGTACAACTTTGAGAACTTTCATTTGTTTGTGCCCAGTTTGTGTGGCTCACAGTTAATTAGTATCCCCATACTTTAGGATACACAAATACAAAATCATAGGAAAAGAAAATCAACCAGAACAGATGTGTTTCCCTAGCAAAGGCAATATGCCACCAATGAGGGATGATTCAGATTCATCATCTTGTGCTACATTTGTGATGCGGCTTCTGTTACTATTTCGACTATAGAGTATAGGGACCAGCAATATGGCTCATTATATGTCTATAAAGTAAGTCCTTCAACCAGGGAATCTTCCTCCTCGGCCTTCTTCTTGCTACCCTTCAGATCTGTGAGCCGTAGGAAGGTAAGGCATGTCTTCCATTGGCTGTCATGCCATCCTATGGGCTCGGGTTGGCTTTTTGCTTCATGCCAGTTTTTGCAGTGTTTTCTCTCCCAGTCCTTAGTACCAGACCTCCCTAAGGAGCCCTCAATACAACTTCCACTCAGTTGCCAATAAAGAGCTGAGCCATGCGTGTTCATTCGGCAAGCATCACCCAAGATGGCAAGTGATAGTAATGCCTCAGAATTGGCCTTATAACTCAACAGCAAGCTGATAAAAAGTGGAGGGGGAAAAAATCAGAGTTGGGGCCTCAGAAGTGGTAAGAATATAGAAGGCAAATACTCAAATACTCAAAATGGAGGCTGGTCCACATACCAGAAGAAACACGCTATTGCGTGTTAAGGAGAATAAACCCTTATGTTAGTAAGACAGAGTTTTCAAAGTAAAGTTTATCTTCCAGCAAGCTAATCGTTTGGTTAACATGAAGGAACTTTTATATATTCTTGAAGATAACATAAATTTTCAATCAATAGAAAATTAGCACTCCTCATATGGGAGAGTAGAAACTCACATCTATGTGTTTTCCCACCCTCAGGTATGGACA
This sequence comes from Arvicanthis niloticus, assembly GCF_011762505.2. Taxonomy (NCBI): domain Eukaryota; kingdom Metazoa; phylum Chordata; class Mammalia; order Rodentia; family Muridae; genus Arvicanthis; species Arvicanthis niloticus. Next base: position 21,049,645 of record NC_133438.1, read on the forward strand.
GAGACAATGGAAAGATAAAACTGACTGCTGGGGGACCACCGTGCTCTTTTGTGACCTGACCAATGAAACCTTAGACCCTTATGAGCCATACTATGGGAGAGTAATGATGGCCTGGGCTGGAAGCCACTCTGCCTGGACCAGGACAACCCGCTTTACTCCATGGTGGGAAAGTGAGTTCCAGCAAATTCCTTTCGTTTTTCTCTTCTGCCTTTAAACGACCTCTTGATGGTCAGCCAGGTCATGTGCTGTGCCGAGACACATGCTCTCATCTTGCTTGATGCTATCCTCAGGACTACAGCAGGGACTTGCTTTTATTATCTGACAACCTTGGAAATCTAGGGCAGAGGTTCAGCCAAAGTTCCAGGACCCAGCTTACATGAAACCTTTTCAAACTATTAACTCCAACAAACTCAGAAACAATTCTTTCTATCATTACCCCCAAAGCTTTCCCACATCCCGTAGCCTCTCCCTCTTATTAATAGTCACTATAAACACTACTTTCTTTTCCTAAATTGTAAAAGTATACTGTATGCCCAGCAGACATTTATCAAACCTTGCTACTAGTATTTGTGAGAACATGTCCCAAGACCTGAACTTTCTTCTAGTTAACATCCGTAATGGTTTGGCTCCCAAGGTCTGGAGAGTTCTGGGATTCATTTATCTATCTCTTCTAAGTGATGCGATATACAGTTAGATTTACACTTAGTGAATTATATCCAAAATGCTAGATGCAATGGAACTCAGAAGAAAGGCTATTTATTTATTTATTTATTTATGAACTTTTAAAATTAGGAGATGAACAGAAGAATTTGAAAACCCGTCTGTGCTCTCTAGCTTTTTTTGTTTGTTTGTTTGTTTTGGTTTTTTTTGGTTTTTTTGTTTTTGTTTTTGTTTTTTTATTCTGGGCACAACTTGAAACTTGAGCCACGACACTCCATAGACAAATTTTTTTAACTGATGTAAAGGAGTCTGCACGGCTAAAGCTGGTTGTACCAATCAGAATATTTGTGAGCGGTTTGTTATATTGAAGCCTAGAAATGGGATTAAGTTCAAATATTCCACAAAGTCCGATCCATTGGACCCATCAGGCAAGAAAAGAACAGCCAAAGACACTGTCTCAGAGGAGTGGTGAAGACTTCAGCTGTCCTACTTAAATGGAATGCTGTTGAGCTAACACGAGTTTAGGTGATTTCTATATCACTCCTTCTTACAAAAGAAAAAGGCTTGAGGGGTGTTCTTTCAATACTCTATGAGAGGTGAACTTGACAGGTATGAGAAGAGAAACCCAGTGTCTAAAACAGTTAGGTTGGGCTACTGCTTGGAGCACTTGGAAGGAGCTCTGACTTCTCCCCTCCACCTTGGCTCCCTCCTCCGGTTCCCGAGGTTGCGCAAACATCATGTTTTGAAAAACATGTTTTTAGGCTCTGAGGACAGTATGTTCCTAGGGCCTGATGTGAAAACTAACAAGCCACCTGTATGCACTGGCACTCCCAAGACCTGCTCTGAGATGTACCATTTCATAGTTCACTAAGCTGATGCCTATCTAGAAAACAAAGCCTTAATAAGGAAAATCAATATGTAAAAAGTATCATCCTGTGCTTGGTAGGATTTCAATGTATCAGATTGTTTGGGAAGTAAAATGTATATATGGGTTTTGTGTATAGGCCATGTCATATAAAAAAAATCAACTTGCCTCTTATAAAAACTGATGGCATGACCATTCCATAGCATGGCTAAGGGAAGGCTTTTATTTCAAATATGAAATTTCAAAATTTCTTTATTTCAAAAAAGAACATCCTGAGGCATCTACAGAGAGAGACAGAGACAGAGACACAGAGAGACACAGAGAGAGAGACACACTGAGAGACAGAGAGACTATAAAACCTAGCATTGTTATAAGAAGAATGAGCAGCTGGGGGAAGAAAGAATCTGAGCTGGAGACGTTTAGGGTAAAGGAGGCAAGAAGGCTGGGATGCCAGCATGAAGCTCAAAATGTGTAACAGGTACTTGATAGTGAGAGAGCCTGAGGCCAGCGTGAGTTTTGGAGTGCTAATGGTACCACAGATAGCCAATTGTCCATTCTGCTTTTTGGAATTTGGAGAAATGACATTTCCTTTGGGTCTGATACCTCCTTTGGTCACATGGAAAATATTTACAAGGTGCTTACAACAATTTTGTCTGGTCCAGAGGGAATATGGAAAGCAGAGCAAGCAGACAACTCTCTTTCTTCCCAGAGCTTTCTGTTACATAGGGAAGACACATATTACTACAATGACCACACACCCACAAAATGATACCTGTGATATATTCTAGAAAATCCAAATGAGCTCTATGAGATTAAAACCAAGGAGGGTCCAGGCCAGGGGTGTCAAGGAAAAAGACTCTGGGAAAGGACTCTTGACCTGATCCCTTGTGATGAAAAGTATGTAAGCAGACAGAAGGAAGGAAAGAGCATCCCAGCGTTTACAAAGGCCCTCTTGCAAGAGGAATTAGCACATGTGTTCCAGACTGAAACGAAGCTGGGAGAGTGAAGCAAGGCATGCAGTGGGGCAGACTGAAAAGGCAGCCAGTTTCGAGAATGTCCTCTTCCTCCTCAGGAGTTAAGACTTCCAGGAAAAGAAATGTATTTTAAAATGTGGAGGTTATTGTTGCTGGTGGTAGTGGTGGTGGGGGTGGGGGTGGTGGTGGGGGTGGGGGTGGGGGTGGTAGTGGTGGTAGTGGTGGTGGTGACATCAGAAGCAGACTACAGATTCCAAATCCAGTGATGATGCCACTCATCTGTTGCCATGGTGAGTCTCCATCCCCCCTAGGGGTGACATCATTGCTGAATTCGGAGGCTGGAGGCTGCTTCTGATGCCAACAGTTGTTGTTGTCGTTGTTGTTATTGTAATTGTTGCTGTTGTTGTTATTGATGGTGGTGTGTGATACTGGAATTAAACCCAATACTGTGTATATATAACACAGCAAGTACTGTAGCACCAAGCAGTATCTCAAGCCTCGTAAGATGGAACTCTGATCACATCATCATCAAACTTCACAGGAGACTGTGTTAGCAGATTTGTGACAGGAGGCAGGAAAGGGAAGTAGTCGACTACTGTAACAGGCTACAGAAAACAGGCTGTGGTTCCCATTAGGATCATGAAAAGCACTATAGAAAAGGTACCATTAGGTGGACACGGGGGCAGGTTGGATTTACTCCAGAGGGAGAAGAACATGTCAAAGGTGTCTTCTACATTTGTCTCTGACACAGCTACATAGACCAGAGATATTTTTTGATGGGATTTCATGGGAAAAGAGAAGTTTTGAGGCATGCTAGGTAATCAAAAATATGAGTTCAATTTTTACTATGTTGAATTTAAGATGTGTGGAACTACCCACACAAAATGGCTGTACAGATCCAGTACACAGAGTCAAGGATGCCTTCTGTTAAAGACATGGATCTATGAATCATTTGCATATACCACAATAATAGACATTGATAAATTTGGGTAGAAAAAGTGTATTGAGTGAACGGAGCTGATTTATGAGACCAGACATTAAGGGCATTTCACCAAAAGATACCAGAGCAGCAAGAATTTTAGAAGAATTTTAACAAATAGACAAAGAGACAGGAAGGGATTGACAATCTGTTAAATTTACTAACACCATAGGGAGACAATGTTTCCAGGACAGGAGTGTCTTGTCTGCAAAAAGTCTCTGCACAGCAAAAACAAGAGAGGGGGGTGAGTTGGGGAAATGGCTGGCTTAGTTATGTCAACAGGTATTTCTGCGTCTATATACCCTCAAACCAAAGGTTAAAAACACTGGTTTCTAAAATTAAGAATAGCATTAAACAACAAAATTCAAGATGATGAATTGAGACTTTCAAAAAACGGGTTCTGGATGCTCATGATTGCGAAACTCCTTCTATAATCACTGCTTGGACACAAGGAACAAATACTATATAAATATTATATTCTAGTGAGGAAAATACACAATAGTATTCTGTAAACAAGGAGTCACACAAAAGAGTGTTTAGAGATGCCAAATGTGATAATAATGTTACATTTTTTTGTCTAGAAAAAAATTAAACACATATCACAATGTCCTTCAAAACAAAACAGGACTGTTCTCCATATCTGCACATGATGGTGAGAGAGCACTCTGGTCAGCAGAACTTGGAGCATGAAATGCACATCAGAGATTAAATCCCAGAGCTTTTGGAGGGGTAAAGTATAAATACAGGGAAATTCCTTCTTCAAGCAATCAGATAAAATCTAACGGTGTTTGAAACCCCAGTTTACCTTGGTTCTAAATTAAGGAGCCAGGGCAGAGGGGTTTGTATTAAAATTTTACCTTACAAACAGAAGTTTGAAGAGAAAAAAAAAATCATAAATATGGTGAACTTATAAAATATAAAACCTCTGGAATAAAAATTGTGGATTCAAGCTCAGATCAGATGCAACTGAAGAATAAACTCATAGATTAAAAAAAAAAAAACAGGCCTGAAAAAACTTCAATTTGATATCATGAAGAAAAAAATTGAAAATAAGAGAAGGTAAGATACATGACAAACAATAAAAAAAAGTTTGTCAGGTACTGAATTGAAATTTCAGGAGGAAAAAAACCATACAGAGATCTGTATCTATGTGCATAGGCTATATGTGTATATCTATCTATCTATAATAAATTTCAAGAATTATAAAAGATGTGAATCTATAAAGTGAAAATTATAATAAATATTACGCAAGAAAATTCTCCACTGCAAAATCTCGTGGATCTGGAATCAATTAAATCAACAATGCTATTCTCTTTCTTTATTAATTGCTATTGACAACAATATGCATGAACCAAATACTCTCTTTTAATCCACCGATGTCCATAATATACAACATAATACTGTTGAATTAACTTAATAGCTACAAGTCTTTGGATGGTTTTAAAGCTCTTTTGAAATCTTCTTTAAGGAACTAAATAGAGTCTTCTTTGTTCTAATAACTCCAAATAACTTTTATACTTAATTTTGTAACAAAATCATCATGTTAACAAAATGATTGGTAGAGACTCTCTCAATATCGAAACAGAATCATATCAGTGTTTTTAAAATAGAAGAAAAGCTGTCTTCACAATGATTTTTGCCACATTTCTGAACACTACAGTGATTTATTGCGATGCCTAGTGTCAATTTATAGTATTCAGTTGTTTGAATGCTTTATCAAAATTCCTTATTTCTTCTCCAGCAAAACTAGATCCTCCAGCTGTGACCATAACCCGAGTTAATGCATCTTTGAGGGTGTTTCTCCGTCCTCCAGAGTTGCCAAATAGAAACCAAACTGGAAAAAATACATCCATGGAAAATTACTATAACTTAGTATACCGAGTTTTCATAATCAACAACTCACTAGAGAAGGTGAGTTCAGATGTGTAGACTCCAGGGTCCCCTTTAACTTACATAACAGTGTAATTGTATCACACGGCTGACCTGTCTCTTCCTTCTCTCATCTCTAGATCTTTCCCTGTGTTCCCCACATATCAAAAAGTTAGTATTAATGTCACTCCATCTGCCTGCCGTTAATGTTTATTTATATTAGCTCACACCCCTGATTTATTTCAGTAGCTTTTGAGTCACATTGTTTAGCAGACTTGCTCTGGTAGTTTATAATGGAAAATCCGCAGCCAGCACCTTTACCTGGGTAGGTAGAATGTCCCTTTTATGTATCCATCTAAGTCAGGCTTCATTAGTTGGAAGGAAGAAAACAAACATTCAAACTGGTTCAAATACAAAAGAAGAGGGCTAGTTCAGCAACAGACAAGAAGCCATCCATGACACCCAGAAACAGGAAACAGGTGCTGCCAGACTTGGGGCTCCGCAGACTTCCTCTTTGTCGTCACTGTGTCTCTGTGGCCACGTTCGCACCTCCACAGTAACCTTACAAGTCCGTGCCATTTCCTTACTCAGAGCTCAAATACTAGAAAGTGAGATTCTGGCTGTGGCTCCATCCATCATTAGCCTTCCAGGAGACATCCTGTGGCATGACCACTCAACATGTGGCTTCATCCACCTACAACCCAGGGCTTTGGTGAAGGAGGTTTTCCTTGAAGATTTACCATGATCGCATAGAACTCGCCGATTTTAATTACTCACTAGAAACCACTTAATCAGATGATTTCTCCCCGTGTGTAGGAGCAAAAAGCCTATGAAGGAACTCAGAGAGCTGTTGAAATGGAAGGTCTGACACCCCATTCCAGTTACTGCGTGGTGGCTGAAATGTACCAGCCCATGTTCGACAGAAGAAGCCCAAGAAGCAAAGAGAGATGTGTACAGATTCCATGAACTGGTCCGAGGTGCTGAAACCAGGAGGGTATTGAGAAAGGGACGGCTTGTGACTCGAATGGCTTACTAAACTTCTGTCTTAATTTTCTTAGAGCAATGTCTACCCACACATTCCAAGTGTTTCTTTATTAATACTTTCTATTCTGTTTATTTCAGTTATAAAGTAAATTTGAACAGATTCAAAGCTAGAATTTAAAGAGGAAAAAAAAAAAGGAACAAAGAGCTTGTGGTGACATCTTTAATCCCAGTATCAAGAGGCAGAATCAGGCAGATCTCTGACTGACTTTGGAGCCAGCCTGGTCTACATAGAGTTCCAGGTTAGCCAGGGCCACACAGTGAGACCATGTCTCAATAAAATAAGATGTTAAGATAAAAATCTATAAAACACAGTTTATCTGAATATAGCAAGCTTAACAATAATCTTTTTATGCTAAAACACTCAAATAAGAATAAAATAACAGGCATTTAATAATATGTTGCAATAAGTTTTAAAGCATTATATACAGAAAATCCTGCACTAATAATCTTTCACACTCTATTAAGCCTTCTGCTTTGCCAGAGATACACTGATTTTTTATTTTGTGTGAATGAGTATATTTCTGTACTCCTATTTTATAGGAATGCATTTTCATTTTTTTATTTCTTATGAGGTATTTCTACTTAGTGAACCAACACTTTAAAAATAATCTCTTGTGACTCTGAATTAATCTCTAGAATAAGATTTGCAACAATAGCATGTAAATATAGAAGGAAGTCTTCATAATACAATTTCCCCTCACTTAACACATAATCTTAGTAAGATTACCCTTTCTGGTTTTGCTTTTAATATTGCCTTAGAATTTAACCTATGTTGTCAAAATGGAGCATATATTTTTCAGCAGCAAAGACAGAAGAAATATATAAGCCACACTGATAGCTCAGCCGTTCAGGCCGTTCTCTGTTAGCAGAATGAGGGTTGGACTAGAGACAATTGGAATCCATATAGAAAACTTGGCTTGAAGCCAAAGGCACACAGTGGATGCTTAAATTGTTTCTGAGATTATAAGGAAAGTCACAACCCTGTAAGCTTCGCTGCTTCTCCTAAGCAAAGATCAGGTGGCCTAAGGCTCAGAAAGTGACCAGCTTTGCTAAGTCTTTCTGTAGCTCTAGAACTTAGACTATCAGCTACAGAAGAGACATGTAGGAGAGAACAGTTGTGATCTTCATGAAAGATGCTTCAAAATATAACTTCAAAAGGTATAGTCAGTGCATCTGTCTGCTTACATTTATAATGATAAATGGTTGCAGGCCATTAAAAGCTCGGAAAACATGTGAAAAGCAAGAACAAGGACATTGTCCCGGCCGTCCTGTGTGTTCAGAAAACACTGGCCTTCATGCCTGTGTTTCAGTTGCTCAATTTTTATTCCTTTTGTGGCTTTATTACCTGCTTGGGGGATTCTTTGGGTTTTTGTTTGCTTGTTTGTTTTCTATTTTGTACTTTGAGAAGGGTGAGACTTGAGAAGGATAACCCATCTTTTGGAATCAGGACCATGTGTGGTAGCAGCATTTAGGTTGTAAGACTCAGTAGTCTAACACCTCCTAACATAAGAGGCAATTGTTGTCAGATAACAGAGTTTTGCTTTGATTTTGTTTGCTCAAGGTCTGCCTTCAAGCATGAGCACAGCCATGCTCACACAGTTGTAAAATGCTTTGAAAACCATTACAATTTTCGCATTCTTGATCATGTTAAGACTACGTTGTCCTAGTACTTCAATAAATCTTACTTTATACTTTACACTTTGAAGTAGTTGTTATTTGGTGGGAGTCTGTCTGATGAAATCCTACTTAGTCATCAGGTCTTGGGTCATCAGGTTGCACTCAAGGTTGGTAATCCTGGAACTGGCTCTACTTAATTGATTCAGACATTGGTCCTCTCTTCATGCCCATCCCTCATCTTAGCAGGAAGCCCAGGACTCCTGAATGATATCCTCAGAGTTCAGCTCACTTTCCCTGTCTCTGATTGTCATTCTCTCAGAGGGATCATCCCATCTCCATCCCTGACATACACACAGGTTAATCCCCTGGCGGAGCTTGTGTAAGGTAGATCAATCAGGGTTCTTTTCAGCTGTTAGTATTATGAATGGAAGACAGAGTTTGTTGACGCTGTGGGAGTCATGTTCTGTCAGAATCAGAGGAGCCTGTAACTGCCAAGGGCAATGGTCCCAGCAGATAGAGAAAGGCTACAAGAGAAGAAAGTCCTGAAGGGCAGCAGAGCAGAATGGGGAGAATCTTTGACAGCATAATCTAGCTGGGCTGAGAACCAGCCCAGTTGCAGAACATTGGGTTCTAAGTGAGTGACAAATTACCTTTTCTTCCTACTTTAGTTAGACTTGAACTTCTGACACTTTCAGTCAGAAGATCTCTGAATGAGACAACACAAATGTGTGTGGTACAGATTAGGTACCACACACATTTATTAACCAACGTAGTCTTTGTTCGTTGTTCTTTAAACTTTTACATTTTCAGAAGATTATGCTGGAAAGGGCTTCTTTCCATAGCCAATACACTGGAAAGCCCTGCAGGAGTTTGTGAGTCTCATTCTGTAGCTCTGACTGTCCTAGAACTCACTGTGTTCACCATTCTGGGATCTGCTGCCTCGGCCTCTCAAGTGCTTGAGTTAAAGGTGTATGTCATGATGATGCCTAGCCTTTAATTCACTCTTTATCCTCCACTGACTTTGAACTTGTGTCTCCTGCCTCAACTTTCAAATAGCTGGGATCTCAGGCCTGCGCTACCAATCTCTATGTTTTAAGGCAATGATAGCTGAAGGCTGTTGCATGTAGTTTTGTGCTACTGCCTTTGCTCTGGGAAGTGGCTGCCCTACCAGCCCCTACCAGGCTTCCCTTGAATTCTCAGATAAAAGACACAGACACAGTTGTTCCTTTTCAACTTGCCTTCTCGGCCTGGTTAGGCATGGCCTTATCAATACTCTTAGCTGTATACCTCCCACCTGCCCTAAACTTCAGTGGCTAGTGCCATCTAGCCACTGCCAAACATCCCTGACCACCTGCCTGTAGTAGTGGCCACAGACCCCAGCTCCTCCCAAGACCTCACATGGCTGCTGGGTTCTTCTCCTCCAAAGCATGAAAAAGAAGTCCCCCTCTCCTTTCTTGTGTCTTTCTTCTCCTCCAAGGACCCAGAAGCCCCAGCTGTACCTTCCGCCCAGCAATAGGCCCATGGCTTTCTTTACGGACAGATCAAGAATTAATTGGGGAACAGGACCTTAGCATCAAAAACCATTCCTACAGAAGTCATTTCTCTTGCTTCTCATAAAACTATAAAAAAGTAAAAGTAAACCTCATAGATCCAGATGGAAAATAACTCACAAAATACTAGAGCTGAACCAATCTTGCCACAACTGTACCCTCAAAGTGTACAAGTTCATTTTCTGTCCTCAAACTGCACAAGGAAACACACACAAAAAAAAACCAAGTAGAAGATCACCCTCAAGGACCTGCATGCTGCAGAAATAGGCCCACTGGTTGGTTTACTGCTGTTTACAAACATCATTATTACAGAAAGTTTCACATCAGAACCTCTTTCTGATGCTTGAGAAATCTGCCCAGTTTGTACATCACTGAAAGATGTTGTCTTTTCCAACATCTCTTGCTACTCATATGTGAAAATGTACATGTATAAAGAATGTAAGTCACTAAGTTATACATGCGTAAATGCACACATGTATGATCACTGCTCACATGAAAACATACTAGCGACCCTCTGTCCATAGCCCAAGCTGTTACTTGAAACCATGAATAATACTGAAACCCATAGCTATGGTACTATGTATTTATCTGTATGTATCTATGATAAAGATTATTTCTAAATTAGACACAATGAGAAATAACAATAAAACAGAGCACTCAGAGTGCATATAATAAAATATATAGAGTACATACATATGATAACACATGCATATAGTAATACACTATACTAAAATTACATAAATGTGATCTCTTTATCTGTTCATGACAAGTATCATGCAGAGGTTAGACAAACAGATAATTTGTGTCCCACTTAGTGGGACAACACAAGATGTCATAATGCTAAAATCCATATTGTAGTTTAAAGTTTTAAATTTATTTATTTGAGAATTTTTATTCAATATTTTTAAGGGTGGTGACTTCAAGAATTGAAATCTGGGAAAGTGAAATTATAGTGACGAGAGATTGCTGTGTAGAATATCTCCAATACACAAATTTCTTCTTTTTAAAGACATCACAGTTACTATGCTGCCAATATGTGGTCTTTAGCATTTGACTGCTTGCATCCAATGTCATGTCTATAAAATCCACTGACATTTTGTTACATACCAATAGTTCATTTTTGAGTTAATGAATAGATTCCCTTTGTCTACTTACAATGGAATTCATAGACTGCACAGATGGGAATTTAGCTGTTTCCCATTTGGGAAATACCATAAGTAGATTTGCTTTTCAGTATCTCATAATGCTGCAGACTTCTGCTGGCTATAAAGCAGGGAATAGGTGATAGGGTTTGAGTTGGTTAGTTTAAGTGAAGACTAGCAAATAGTCTTCTAAAGTGATTGATTCCATTTCTGTTTGCACCAACAATAGAGTAGTAGTATCAGAATTTAATTATTCTTCACCTTTGTAGGTATTTAGCATTGTTAACTAGTTTTTATTTCGGTATTCCTGGCAGGAATTCTTTATTCCATATGCTTTGTATATTTGAATATATATGTTGAAGAGACAATCAGGAGAAACACAGAATTTGTTCAAAGGGTTATAGAAAACACAGAATAATTATAATCATTGAGAGAAAGTGTAGAGTGAAAAATTATAAAGGCCATTTTATGAAATATGTGTAGATTTTTTGCCTTACAGAACGCGGAACTGAAAATAAGATTTCAGGCCTTCACATTCCAGGTGAAGGACACTTGCTGGATTACATTCCTCAAGCCTCTCCCACCTATGGGTGGGAGAGGCCCAAGGCAGGAAGGCATTCCTGACCACAGATAAAGATGCTGCCACCTAGGTGGGGCTATAGCAGGAAGAAGCAAAGATAGTTAATCTGAAATAGTTGGTAAATGGCAGGATAGGACACAATAGCATGGTAAAAACCACATTTTTGAGAAGAATGAGTGTGCCAAAATTTGTAAAACAACCAATCATGTGTAACCGTGCGAAAATGCAACCATTCATGTGTAAGAGCACGAAAATGCCTTCCTTCCCCCACCCCATACTATAAAAGACCCTTTAACCCACCACTCTAGGCCAAAACCTTGCTCTTGGAGCTAAAGAGCTTGTAGTTTTGACCGCCTAGCTTACTTCCCTAATAAAGCCTCTGCTGATTGCATCCAGGTATGGTTTCTTGTGATCTTTGGGTGGTCATGATCTAAGACTTGAGGAAGGGTCTCCCGAGTATGGGGGTCTTCAAAAGAACATTAATTAAAGTTCAGACTTGATTAAAGTCATCAAGACAATAAAACCACAACCTATAGGGATATTTTTTCTGAAGGAACAAATAACCGCTTATGTCTGTAGGAAAAAATTCATTTTCCTTGCTTGTTCTAGGAGAAGTTTTGGATGTCATTGAGTTTTCTCAGATTTGACATCTACCTAGGTGTTACTGACTGAATGTTTAAAACAGACACGGTCCTTACCTAGTGAAAGATCGTGTACAGTCTTGTAACTGGTGTCAGAAGAAGGCTACATATACAATAGTTGAAAGAAAAGTGGCTTAATCCAAGTTAGAACATACTTGCCTTGCTTCGTGCTAGTATCAAAGACCTTAGCTCCCTCCCTGGATCAGATGGCACAAGGATCCAGTCATATGACGGTATCTACATATGACTCCACTGCTTCCATTTCTGAATACAATTTTAGCAAACTCTGTGAAGAAAACAAAGCAGGGATACCCGGGGTGACCACAGCAGTTATGACTTAGAACGGGCAGAGATGGGTTACACTAAGGCAGACAGACATATTACAAACAGCAAGATTCTTCATCAAACAAGCAACTGGGGAGTGCTGGGATGAAGCAAGTGAGACTGATTTCACACAACTGTCCAAACCTGTGGTCAGTGGTGGCGTTTGAAGTGCGTTGGGTGGTGCAGTATATAGTCTGGTAGTTTCCACCCAGGAACCAGAAAAGCCAGTTGGCCCAAGGTGAGCGTCATTTGCCGCCATGCTTAGTCATGGTGCTAAAAACCTAAGCAAGTATTAGCCAATGATTATCAGCACCACTCAGGAGATGTAGAAAATAAAACTCTGGAAATAAAAAGAAATCTTCAATCTTTACTATAATCCTTTGGTCTAACAGCTCCAATTAGTTTTGTGAACTTTAAAATATTTTCTATTTTCTATTTGTCTTGTGGAGTTTATAGCATTCACGAGTTGTGATTTTATATTAATTACATTTGACAGGCTTTTTATTAGATTTTTAATAAATGTCAAATGTTTGAAAACGTAGATGGATTAAGTTTATAGGAACATTTTTTTATTACCTGTGCCAATATGCAATTATTTAGGGAAATGCTGCCTATTTAAAAATACCACCTGATTACCAAATTAAAAATGATTATTAATTGTAAACCACTAATATATACTAAAGCTCCTTAAACATTTTTTTTTAATCTGTGAACTTCCTGAACCTGAGCTCCGTGGCCTTAACAACTCTAGGCTCATCTCCAGTTCTGGTGACCTACTTATATGAATCACTAAAGGTATATGGAGCATCCCTTGTGGAGCACTTCCAGTTGTTGACACATACAAACCATATTTGGAACAGTTATTCTCTTCGTCAATACCATTCAGCTCTTGGGAAACATTTCTTTCATATATTATACTACATGTGGAGATAAAACAGAGTAAAGCTGGGGGCGGTGGCTCTGTCAGTAACGTTTCAACTACGTAATATGGAGACCTCAGTTCAGATCCCCAGCACACAAGAAAGGGCCAAGTATAGCAGTGTAGTTCAAGGGGAAACTCTATCTCAAAAAATAAGATGGAGCGAAAAACACCTAACAACAACCCGTGGCTTCCACATGTGTGTATGCAAATATGTACATACATAGACATGTGCACACATGTGCATACATATGCATGTGAATGCATGCACATGCTAACACAAACACACACACATGCCACTTATGTACACTCACTCGTATATCTGTATAGAACTATTATAGGTTCTCCTACTGAGTTTGCCAGACCTAATAGCTCCATGCTTCCAGGAGAACAATAAGTGTCTTAGTCACTGTCCTGTTGCTGCAGACACACTATGACCAAGGCAACTTATAAAAGAAAACATTTAATTAGGGGCTTGCTTAAGGATATGTATTATACGATGAGTCTATGACCATCATTGTAGGAGCATGGAAGCAGGCAGGCATGGTAATGAAGCAGTGGCTGGGAGCTCACATCTGCAAGTTGGAGGCAGAGGGAGAACTAACTGGGAAAACCTTGAGCTTTTGGAAACCTCAAATCCCACTTATGCTAATTCGTTCATTTGGATCTTCTTTTTCTATGCCTTTTAGTTCACTGGATAAGGGTTTGTCAGTCTTTTCTCAAAGAACCAACTCTTTGGTTCATTGATTGTTTGTATTGTTTTGTTTGTTTGCATTTTATTGATTTCAGCCCTGAGTTTGGTGATTTCTTTCTGCCTCTTCTTTTAGGTAAAATTTCTTCTTTGTGCTCTAGAGCTTTCAGATGTTCTGTTAAGTTGTCACTCAGATGAGAATGCAATTGCTAGAAATTTTTTTTATGAAGGCACTCAGTGCTGTGAACTTGCATCTTAGAACAGCCTTCATTGTGTCCCCGTAAGTTTGTGTATGTTGTATATTCAATTTCATTCGAGTCTAAAAAGTTTTGAAATTCTTAATTTCTGTCTTGACCCTTTTTTTCTTTCCTTTTCTAGAGAGTCATTCAGTTTCTATGAGTTTGTAAGCTTCCTGTTGTTTCTGCTGGTATTCATATCCAGCTTTAATCCCTGGTGGTCAGATAGGATGCAGGCTGTTGTTTCAATTTTCTTCTATCTGTTGAGACTTGCTTTGTATGTGAGTATGTGGTCAGTTTTGGAGAAAGTTCTATGAGGTTCTGAGAAAAAGGTATATTCTTTTTTGGGTTTGGGTGAAATGTTCTGTAAATATTGTTAGGTCATTTGGTTTATAATGTCTGTTGGATAATGAAGTCTCTCACTGTCAGTGTGCGAGAGTTAATATCTGGTTTAAGCTGTTCCGTTTATGAACTTGGGTGCCTGTGTTGGGGGAAATATGTTAAGAATGGCAATGTCCTCTTGCTGGACTTCTTCTTTGATCAACATGTGGTGTCCTTCGCTAACTCTTCTGGTTAGTTTTACTTTGAAGTCTATTTTGTCGGGTATTGTAATGGCTACCTTGGCTTGCTCCTTAGGTCCATTTGCTTGCAATATCTCTTCCATCCCTTTCTCTTGATGTTAAGGTGTGTTTCATGGATACAGGAGAAAGATAAATCCCATTTTTACATCCTGTTATTTTCAGTTTATATAATAGTTTCACATACTGTTATTATGTGTCTTTTTATTGGGTAACTGAGACTCCAAGTGCCAGGAGATATCAATGATTAGTGTTTGTTGATTCCAGGTCTGGGATTATTTATTTCTTCCATTTTCTTAGCTGTGGTTGGCCTCTTTATATTGGAATTTTCCTTACAGCACTGTCTGTAAGGCTAGATTTGTAGATAAACGTTGCTTAGATTTGTTTCTTTCATAGAAAGTCTTATTTTCGCTACCTATTGTGATTGAACGTTTTGCTGGGTATAGACACCTGGACTAGCATCTGTGGTCTCTTAGAGGCTATACAAGCTCTTTCCATGCCCTTCTGGATTTTATCGTCTCTATGAGAAGATGGGTGTTCTTTTAGTAGGACTACCTTTATATGTTACTTGGTTTTTCCATTGCAATCTTTAACATTCTTTCTTTGTTCTGTATATTTACTGTTTCGATTATTATTGGTTTTGCATGTGGCCTCTTCTGCTGCTGCTGCTTTTCCTCCTCCTCCTCCTCCTCCTCCTCCTCCTCCTCCTCCTCCTCCTCCTCCTCCTCCTCCTCTTCCTCCTTCTCCTCCTTCTTTTTCTTATTCCTCCTCTCTTCCTCCCTCCTCCTTCTCCTCATCATTATTCTCCTTCTCCTTCTGTTTCTCCTCCCCTTCTTCTTCTTCCTTTGGTTTTTCAAGACAGGGTTTGTTTCTCTGTGTTGCCTTGGCTGTCCTGGAACTTGCTCTGTACACCAGGCTGGCCTCGAACTCACAGAGATTTGCCTGCCTCCCGAATGCTGGGATTAAAGGTGTGTGCCGCCACTACCTGGCTGTATGCTTCTATTATCTTCTTGTTTTCTATTTTTTTTTTTTATTCTTTGACACTTTTATGCATACATACAATATATGTTGACCATGCCCACAACCCACCTCTCTCCTTCCAGTTTCCCCAGACATCTCCCTCCCATCTTCACATTCTGCCTTGCCTCTTCCATCCCCACCCCACCCCACCCCACACACACTTTTTTTTTTTTTTTTTGTAACTCTCTAATTTAACTAGTGCTGCCTCCTAAAATTATGACTGGTTTTTTTGCATTGAACTTGTGCGGGTTTTATGGAGGTAACCACGGGTGAAGGTCAGAAGGCACATGCATCTTAAGGACCATTAGTGAAGCAAATGGACAATCATAATTTCCCCCATCACTTTGAATTCCAGTTAGGTTTCCAGTTAACCACCCACCCCATTCTGTAAAAGCCTGTTACAAACACCCTAGTTTTCCACATCTCTAAGGTTAATGTCTGCTCTGCTTGAGGCCCTGCCAAGATCCTGCCTCAGCATGAGCGGGGTCCTGAGAAAGGCAAGAATGGAAATCGTGCTGATTCAATAATGACTCGGAGTCAGTAGTGGATGCAAGCTGCTAGTTCAGGACTCTCTCTGTTCCCTGATGACTCTCGGGACTCTATATTCTTCAACCTCAGTTTAATTTCTTCTCCCTTCTCATTCTTTTGTCTTCTCTTCTCTCATGCCGTTGCCTTCTCCCAACGAGAGATCCTGAACCCAATCTTTTATTTGCTAAAGCTACATCAAGGCTTTGATTATTGATAATAATTATCAAGAGTTCTTAGATTTTTCATAAACTCTATGAGTCCTGGATCAATGGTCCCAGCCCCCGTTTCCTTAGAACCAATCACAAAGCAAAAGCACACCTCCTTATAGGTTTACACAGCCTGTCTTTTACGGGCAGATGGGCACAGCTCTTCCAGTTTTCTGGTACAGCACACAGCAGCCTTTAGAAACTGCTTCCATGTAAGAATAGAAAAATGACAGACTACTGAAATTAAAGTAATTCCTTACAAGGTTTTGAATTCATGTAAGTAAAACAGTAAAACAGCTCTCTAATATCTTTCCGGGCATTGTTATCTTCAATCTTCAATCAGCTAGAAACACAGAGTACTAACTTTTTATATGCTTCTACATCATCGTTTAATTCTCGAATCTTCATTTCCTTATCCTAGCAATTCCATAGTCTTGTGCACTCTCTTTCTAATACTATTTATTCCTAAATCACACATGAATTTATAATTTTTTTTACCCTTTTTTTTCTGAGACCAGTCAGACTCTCTCTCCTTGATGTCTCCAAGTTCATCCTGGCTAATCAAGGCAGCAGTCATTGAACCGAACGGTACATGTGCTTCCTCGTGATTCCAAAATCAAGGCCAAGTCTGACAATGAACCATTTCCAAAAAGGACCATGTAGGCTTTTTACAGTCCTTGTGGTTATATTGTCTAGATCCTTTCCCATGGCCCTAAAGGCCAAGTGGAAGGCCTGTTCCACAGACTCATGACTGTCTTTGTTCCTCAGTCCTGAAAACCACATCTGTTTCATTTATTATAAACGATTAGCTCTGAGTAATGGGGGATATATACTACCAGAAAGAAAGATTGGAAGTAGAGTAGTAAATACAGCAGATCAACTTTGGGGGCAACAGCAGCCATCAGCATGTGTAGGGATCAGGGGGTCAAGGCTTGGTGATGCTCTGTTGGGCTGAACTCTTGTGTCTGCTCTGCCACTGGGCACAGCCACTTGGGGAGGCAGAACATGGGGAGTTTGCACTTATCCCACACCAATGCCATCAAGACGGGTGCTGGGCCATAGGATGTGCCATGGTACCACTCTGAGGGTAAAAAAACACAGTCTGAGATATGGGAAAGTCAAAGCTGGTTCAGGGGTCCCAGGGCCTATGATGAGGCCTGCGCTGTGAGGTTCTCAAACTCTTGGACACCCAGGAACTTCTGGGAGTCACAGAAGAGCAGAGAATGGAGTTAGGGGCTCTCAGGCTGGAAACAGCATCTAGTCTGGGCCCAGGGTGGGGTGAGCCCAGGCTTGTCCCAGCAGGAATGAGTGTCCATAGCTTGATGGTCATTGGCTTGGTGGCAGTTGTGGCTGAGAGCACAGAGAGGTCTTCTAAGAGAGAGTACGCTGTGGCTCTGTAGGGGAAGGTCTGCATGGCTCCCCATGGAAGATCTTGGTGGAAAGAGATTGTCTGTGGTTCCAAACAGTTTATTGTCATGATGAAAAATGGATGTATAAAACCATACCCCACTTCTCAGGGTGGGCCTGAGATTAAATACCTTTTGCAGGGAGGAATGTCTGGGAAGGGAAACTTATTGACTAAGCCCTCCAGGCCTCTAGGTACCTCATTAGCATGGAGAACTCTGTCTTGAGCCTACATGACAAAAAGTCACATCTCTTTTATGTGAGAATTATGGCATGTGTTCCAAGTCAGGAGTCTGGCAGGGATCTGGGAGTCACTTAAACCTCAGGTGTATGCCCACCGAGTCTCCAGGTCTCAGCCAGCTCTACCTTACCAAACTTCCTGGCATGGTTTTATGTTCCACAGTGCTTCAGGGGCAGGGACTGTGTCACACTTCCCTTACCCAGCCATGTCGGACCTGGCAAGGCCCAATTGGAATACAGCCTGCATTTACTTCTCCACCTCTTCTCCAATCACAGAGCTTCATTTGTGAAGCAGGTAAGTAGACAATTCATTCATCCCAGCAGAAAACTTTCTTCCCAGCAAACTGAGATAGCTACTCTTCCTCTTCATCTTCTTCCTCTTCTTGCTCCCTCCCTCCTTCTCTTCATTCTGCCCTTTTCAGTGCTGGAAATCAGTATATGCTTTTGTTCAGCTGAGTTAAATTCCCTCTCTTGTGCCTTTCTCAGACTTTTAACTCCTCCACATACACCACCAGCTTTCCTTGTAATGTGAATTTTGGATGGGGAACTGTGCAGCGTAGGTGTTGTGGAAACACTGCCTGACACAGGGTGTGCACACTCAGAAACCTGCTCAGCATGCTGGGAAGAATGCTGCTTCTTTTGTTTTGATAGGTATCTCCTTCTGTATATTAGGGAAATTTTCTTCTACGATTTCGATGCAAATATTTTCTATGTCTTTGACCCCAGATTCTCCTCTTTCTCCTATTTTTGTTATTCTTAGATTTGATCTTTTCATAGTGTTCAGGATTTCTTTTATATTTGTACCAGATATTTTTAAGATTTAACATTTTCTTTGACTGGGTATCCATTTCTTTCTACATTGTATTCAATACCTAAGAGTCTCTCTTCTATCTCTTGTATTCTGTTGGTGAAACTTGCCTATGAAGCTTCTGCTCAGGGTCCTAAATTTTTCATTCTCAAATTTTTCTCCCTTTATTGATCCTGTTTTCACTTTCAGGTCTTGAATTGTTTTATTTATTTCCTTCTATGGTTTGTTTAAGTTATAGATTTCTTTAAGGGATTTATCCATTTTCCCTGTAAGGACCTCTATCATAATGGTAACAGCTATTTTCAGACCTTTTTTTTTTTTTTTTTTTTAATGTATCAGCTATTTTGCAATACTCAGGGCCTAGTATGGTAGGGTTGCTGGGCTTAGTGGAGACATAATGGCTGTTATTGATAGTGTTTTTATGCTGGTTTCAAGGCATCTGGATTTTGAACAATTGTAATTCGAGGCTCAAGTATCTTGTCTTGTTCTTGCTAAGTGGCTATTTTGTTCCTTGGTTTTTGTTCGCCTCTTTTGTTCTTAGGAGAATGTGTGGTCTGTGAATTTCCTGGTAGGATATTCTTCTTGGATCCTGATAGGCGTGGGCACTCAAATTCCAGGTAAAATGTGTTTTAGGTATTGGGAGTTGACACTTAGAAATACGGACGTTTTAGGGAAGAGTGAAGGAGTCCACAGGAGGGAGGAGAGCAGGCTGTTTCTCATGGATCTGCTTAGTCTTCTGGGTATTGCAGTGAGGAAGAAGAGGGCTTAGGAGGTAGTCCATTCCGGAGTTGAGGACGAGACTGGGTGGTTGCTCTTGAAGGAAAACCCGAATTTGGCCTGTCTGCTTCTCTGGCTGCAGTAGCCTGTGGGTTCCCAGTAAGTACTTGCTGGAGTTGGGGGAGAGAAGTGAGGAGAAGATCTGTGTGATCCACTGGAGATAGGGAAGAAAAGGGTGAGTGCAGCAGGAGGCCTGCTGTCAAGCTGGAGATGAGGCAGGGGGTTGGATTCAGAGGAGT
The DNA here is from genome assembly GCF_011762505.2 of Arvicanthis niloticus. Classification (NCBI taxonomy): domain Eukaryota; kingdom Metazoa; phylum Chordata; class Mammalia; order Rodentia; family Muridae; genus Arvicanthis; species Arvicanthis niloticus. The sequence continues at coordinate 21,069,536 of NC_133438.1, forward strand.
AGAATGGTAGGTAAAATCTGCAGTGATCTTACCTGCTTCTCTGGCAACTATAATCTGCCAACTTTCAAGTCACAGAAAAGGCATCTTTTATATTGTTTTAAAATTTGGTTATAAGAGTGCCTTTGTCAAGGTTGCAGAGTAAGACATCTGGCTTAATAACTTGTCTGGTTTTTTTAGCACGCGTACATATGAAACACAAACCCCATTGGCTTGTTCACTTGTATCACTTCTTGTTGACAAGTCTTCTCATCAGACAACGAGCATCCTCAGGAGATTCTCCATGTCAATGCTCACTTCCCTCCACCCCAACGTATGCCCTAGAGGAAGGGAAATGAGACTCCTCTCATCCTCTTCCATTGCTTGAGTGCCTCTATAGTATAGAGAATGAAACCAAGTTCTGTAAGACATCTCTCTCCATGGACCTGGCAAGTGGAAGGCCAGCCAGGCCTTTGATCCTAACACCTACTCATTCTCCCAGTTTCTGTGAAGATAAGAAACTCTTATTGCAAGAATTCGCAGGCACTATGTTTGTCCTTCCATCAAGCTGAGGGGAATTCCAATACGCATGTGAAAGAGCAGGATGCAGGTGTCCCACTTCCTGCTGGGGTTGGTCCAGCTGCTGGAAGTCACCAGCTCATCACACCACCGCAGAGAAGCATCTGGTGAGAGCTCTTGGGAGAGTCTAGAATTCTGGATCCACAGGAGAATTTGACAGTCCCTGGATTTATGAACTTGTGTTCATACATGTAGACGTATGAACTACTCACACATGTAGATGACTAGCTTCTCATGAAAAGTTAATGAAAGCAGAAATTGATCCAAATGGCCCATGACTGAGGCAAGAAGGGCGTGGAGAGAACTAGGAAATTTCATATTTCTAAGACTCTGCATGGCAAGGCTAGTAGTGTTCTCATGAGGCCAGTGGGATGGTTTGGTTCTATCTGTCTTGAAGGAAACTAGCATTGGGGCTGATGGAACTAAAGAACCCCAGACAGAGTCATCTCCTATGGACTGGCACTTGTGGTGTGTTAGCCAGGTCCCAGGTGGTCCTCTCTCCAAATCCTTGCTTCTAGGTAGCCACAATCCCCTAGTCTCTGCCCATATACTACAAAATCCACTCATTTAGCAGAAGAGAGACTATGCCACATGAAGATTGAATTGTAAAGGGATAGTGTGTATATTTACAGCTGTTTTCTGTGTTACTCTCTCAGATCTGTCCTCTGAGGACAGGCAGCACTTGCTTCTCCTTGCAAGAATTCACAGGGACCATGGTTCTTCTACCATCAAGTATCTGAGGAAACTAGAAGAGAATGAATCTAGCATAACAGGGAAAGCATTATGTCAGCCTTTACTTCTTCACATATACTGAACATTCCATAAACATGCCACACCATGCAAAAGGGTATACAGAAAACCACATGCTAGCAAAATGAGCCCCACCCCTCAAAAGTTCTTCAATCAACCCCAGGCTTCTATTTAAATATTCTAGCCTCAGTTAAGACCTAAGATATCTGTATTCTAATCTAATAGCTGGACTTCAACATCTTGAGATATTGTGGTCCCGAACCTCTGAGCTAATTCATTCCAAATTCTTGATCCTAAAATATACAAGTCAATAAATGCTTGTTGTCATAAGTGGCTCCATTTGCTATGTATCAGTTGACAACCAGCTGACGAAGGCAACCTTTGACTCAAAGAACTTTGTGGGGTAGATAACCTCTGAAGATCAAAAAGAAATCGCCAACTGTGCCTTACAAGTTCCATCAAGATGCCAGTAAGAAAGAGTATAAACAGGATTTTATCTTCAGTATACCTGGTCTAAGACCTGGCTAGGGGAAGCCCAGAAGGACAGACAAAAATCTAGAAGGTAGAGGGAAAGAAAAATAAAAAGAAAATTGTGTGGGACTTTTTCTTTTATCTATCATCTATCTATCTATCTATCTATCTATCTATCTATCTATCATCTACCCATCTATCATTGATCTAGTATATGTCTTTCTTTTTCTTCTCTTCTATTTTTTTCTTTCTTTCTCTCTTTCCTTCTTTTTTGAGGCAGGGTGAATGACCTCCAACTTCCTATGTAACCTAAAATGGGCTTGAACTTCTGATTCTCCTGTCACTACCTCCTGAATGCTGGGATTATAGGTAAATACCACCAGGCCCTGAACTTTACAGTGCTAGAGATGGAACCCAAGGCTTTCAAGCACTCTACTATATCCCAAGTCCAGAATACAGGCCTCTTTCCTGCTGTAGCTGCTAATGCCATAGTATAGTCCAGAGTTGGGGAGGAAATAAGGTGGGCAGAAGAAAGTTTGATTCCAGTGGTTGTAATTTAGCCTTATTTGAAAGATGTTAATTTTTTGTTGTGGTAAAACACATAAAATATAAAATATAAAAACTATCATAGCCATTTTAGGTATATAACACATACACACAGGCTACTATGGCATTGTCATTTCCCATCTCCTGATCATTCCCACTTCTCTGACTGAACTGTGGTCCTACATGACAGAAACTGAGTTTTCTCATTCCCTTTGGGCAAGACTTTGGCAACCATGACTGAGATTTTTTAGTTTAGCTACTTCAGATATTCCGATACTTTAAGTAGAATTTTTCAATATTTGTTTTTCTTTGACTGGCTCTCTCTCTCTCTCTCTCTCTCTCTCTCTCTCTCTCTCTCTCTCTCTCTCTCTCTCTGTGTGTGTGTGTGTGTGTGTGTGTGTGTGTGTGTGTGTGTGTGTGTGTAATGTTCTCAAAGTTCATCTCCATGTTAAAAGCAAATGTTCCTTTTAGGGGCGGAAAACTGTTCTATTGAACAGACACATTGCACCCTGAATCTCTTTACCTGAGCCAAAGATCCTTTAGAAATGACATTAAGTATGTAGTTCTCATGATATTCAGACAAAAAGGGCAGTGGCCAGGCCATGACCTTCCATGTGCTCAGAGCTCAGAAATCTAAAGAGTATGTTTTCCTTTTTTGAATAATGATAACATTTCTAGAAAAAAAAAGTTAATTCCATAATGCAAAACATTATTCCTAACATACACACCTATTAAATGAAATTTAGTCCTTTAAGAACATTGACCCTAAAAGTGCCATTTAAAAGAATACATCAGTTCCAGACTTCCATCTTGAAAAGAAGACAGAATGATTATACATGGGATTGGATTTGGTTTGGTTTGGTTTGATTTGGCTTGGTTTTCTTGAATGCTTTAACTCTGTTTTTACAGGTTATGGAATAATTTTACATCCTACCTCATGCACAAGAAGGTTATAATTCACCAGTGTAACAGAAGATTTCCTAGTTTCTTGCCTTGATTAAAAATTTTTGTTCTTTACATTTAGGTGTACGAAGCCTGACCAAGCCAAGGCTTTCTCAGAGGCCCTGATAAAAGAACACAGGGAACCTTTGTTCTGTGTCCTTGTCCAGAAGTAGACTTGGAAAGGCTAGTTAGGGCTGGAGCCAGGCCCTCACAGGAGTCAAGGTTACCAAGTCTAGAGACACAACTCTTTCCCCTGAGCTGTGGTTATCAATCCTTAGGCAGCTGTGTCTGAAGCACCCTAGGTTCTATTTGCCAATATTTGTCTGATTTAGTTTTCTGCTAACCTATGTCATCTCCGCCAACCCCCTGCAAAGAATATGATGCTATATTTCTCAATAAATTTACTGCGTAAGTTATAAGCTTATGCAAGACCTCCTGGTCTAAACTATTGCTTTTGTCTTCTTTATGTCTTCTTTTGTCTCACCCCTGTCCTCCTAGTTGACACCTCATTATCCAGGACCCTTATTTCTACAGGCTTAGGTCACATGGGGATGTAACTCAGTTAGTTTACCTAGACAGAATGCATGAATTTTACCTGGGCTTAATTCTTAGCATCGCATGAATCTGCCCTTGTGTATAATTTCAGTTATTGGAATGCAGACGCAGGAGGATTATGAGTTCAAACTCATCCTTGGTCACAGTTTGAAAGCAGCTTGGGCTACATGAGACCTGTCTCCAAAACAGGTACCATCTATAACAAAGCTTTGCTAATGCCTAAGGAATTTTCTGAGTCGGCATAACCAGACACAGTTTCTTGGAAAGTCCCTGAATATTTCTCCCAAGGGTTTGGTTTTGGGGTGTCTGGAGGTGGAGGGGAAGGGGGAAGAAATGCAGAAGAGGTGAAAGGAACCTGCATGAGAAGTTACATGTCTTTGTATTATGCTACTAGGTTATGTTTCTCAGAATTTAACAAACTTAAAAAACCAGAGGTTCTTTCTCAAGGCAGTGTTAAAAGAAGAAGTAAAAATATTTATAAGGAAAGGTGAGGTTTTTGAAAATAGAAAAATTCAAGTAAAAATGACATAGTGTCTTCTTTTGAAAAATTCAGCAAAACCTAAAAGCTTTGCTAAGATGTGTTTCCATGTGTGACACTGTAGGAAAGTAGGCGCACATCCCACCCTGCATAGAATGAGGAATTGAACCTTAGGATATCCTCAAAAGTTAAGCTAAGTGCAGTCAACAAAATTATGTAGTATAAGGACTGGAGAGATGGCTCAGTGGTTACCTGTGTACTGCTCTTCCAGAGAACCTGAGTTTGGTTCCCAGCATCCATGCCAGGTATCTTGGAACTTGATACCTCTGGCCTTTGTAGGCATGTCCACTCATAGCTACAGACTCATACACATACTCATAATTATAAATAAAATAAATTACAAGATACAAATGTTTGTTTACTGTGTGTAAGATATAGAATATAATTATATGTAATGTCTATATAATACATATATAAAAGAGGACTTAAAACAGCCATAAGTTGGAAGCTACCTAAAATGTAAAAATAAAAAGCATTGAAAAATCATACTATAGTTACTGTTACATACTGCACAGGAATTAAAATATACTGATGTGAGACATTATTGATTATTCCCCACCCCGAAATCATGCTCATCCTTTTCAGGGCTGAGGTTAGACTGCCTGAGGTACTTTTTAGCCTTTTTTTTTTTTTTTTTTTTTTTTTGCAGCTAGGCAAACTTATGTACTTTAGCTCTCACCAAACAGGAGTGAATGGAATTGGCACAAATACCTGCCAGTTCATCCTCTGAAAGAGTTGCTTTTGAATCACTACTGATATTTTTTCTCTGTTTCTAAAGCCATGGGACTGTCTGGCCAAGATGTCTTCACTCGTGGTTGCTGAATGGTTTCATAGAATAGAACCCATTGACTAGTTCTGTGCTGGTAAGAAATATCTGTCAGACTTAAGCCAGAGACCTTGCGTCCCCTTGACAGCTCAGTACTTGCCCTGAGTAATACAAGTGAGTGTGGCACCAGTGTAACCAAAGCCTAGAGCAGTGGCTCTCAGCCCTCCTAACGCTACAGCTCTTTGATACAGTTCCTCATGGTGTGGTGACCCCCAACCATGGAATCATTTTTGTTGCTATTTCATAACTGTAATTCTGCTACCTTTATGAATCATAATGTAAATATCTATGTTTTCCAATAGTTTTAGGCAAACCCTGTGAAAGGGTCATTTGACCCCCAAAGGGTCACAACCCACAGGTTTCAAACTGATGCTCTAGAGTGTGGCATTGGTACAGTGGGAATGATAGGGAGAGTCTTAATAAAGGATTGTCTAGACCAGGTTGGCCTGTGGACTTCGGGAGAGATGGGGTTCACAGCTAATTGCTGTGGAAGGACCTAACCTAAAAGTGTGCTGTCATTCCCTGGGTTTGGGTCCTGGAAAGCATAAAGGAGAGAAAGTGAGTTGAGTATAAGCACGTGATCATTCATTCTCTCTTCCCTTGACTGGTTGGATCTGCTGCTTCCAGTTCCGGCCATCTTGACTTCCTACTGCAACCTGGGCTTGTTTCTGAAATAAGCCCTTTCCCTTCATTTGACTGTTAGGGTGTTTGATCACAGTACTGGGAAATGAAAGCAGGACGACGGGAAGATCGATGATAGCGGAAACCCAGGCATTTTGCACCACCGAGGTCTGATGCCCTGTTGTCACATTTGGTAAAAGCAGCATCTGCAATAAGTGAAAACACGTAGGCTCCTTCTGCTACTCAGTGGAAGACATTGGAAGCCATGAGGAGGCTGAGATGGAGCAGCTATCCTGCTGTTTGTAGAAATTTTTTCTTTAAAGAACGAAGACAAGACATGGCAAGCTTGCAAGTGGGGATAAGCAAAAGTAGAAATCCAGAAAGATAAGGCAGGTAAGGCTTGATACAACAGCTGATAACACGGCCCAAGCTGAGGGAGAGAAAACTGTTGCACACGGGCTTTATCAGGGGCCTGTCAAGACTCCTCCACCAAAGTGAGCAGCCCTTGAGCAAGGAGAACTGTCTTCCCACACATCCTCATATTCTTCAGATGATCTTAAAGAAGAGAAGAAATCTGTCAAAAGACAACCATACCATGTTCGACTAAAGGTCTGGGTACAGAAAGGAACTGTGAGGGTCTTCATTGGCTCAGATATCTGACAGGAAGCATAGCCACACTGACAGGAAAAGGGACGCTACAATATGCCTCATCTGGAAAACACTGTTGCTTTCACAAGACACAATTAAAATTGTTTAGACTTAACAAGAGATTAGGACAGCTCATAAAATCACCTGGGTGGGAGTTAGTTGGGGAGAGAGAGAGAGGGTTTTTTTCTTACTTCCTGGGTTTTACTAATCTGTCTCCATAAACTGCCTGCTGTTACACGTGGATTGCTCCTCCATCCGGAAGTTTAAGGGTAAGACACCCTGCTAACAGTAGACTAGAACACGGCAGCTGGATATCTGCTGTTTTTCATATACAGTTCTTACTCAGTCGACGTAGGAATATGCAAACCCAGCTGCACAGAGGGAGATGGTAATGGAGGAGATTGTAGGGAGAGCCACGGTACCAGGACTCTCAGAGACAAGGCTGACCACCTGACCAGAGGGTTTGCACTTAAACCTTGCGGTGATTAGTTCCCATTTTTCTTTGTTTCCACTCCCTGCAAAGTCTGATACCTGGAGATGAGATGTAAAGCAGATTTCTAGGATGCCGATCAGCTGCCTTCTCAGTGGTTCTGAGTTAAGTTCAACTAAAAGACTCAAATCCAGGAGCTCTGTCCATTTCGCTTTTGCAGTGACAGGCAATACAAACTCTGGTGTTCCAGAGCAAGTAGACTTGATGTCAGTGAAGTTTGAGTTCTTTTGTAAGAAACAGTGCTATGTGTTGAACCACGAAGGAAGATTAAGTGAAACATTTAAGAAACCCACAGTCCTATCTTGTACCTCACTGGTACAATTAGGAGTAAGTATGCTCCAATTGTATTTTGAGAGGAAAGTTTTACTTTAACAGGAAGAGAGATATGTAGGAGGAGCTAAGTGGGAAGGAGTATTGAGAGGAAGAGATGGAGTAAGGAGAGAAGATGAAGGAGAGGAGAAGCTAGGTGATGAGAGAGAGAAAGAGAGAGGGGGCATGGAGGCAGATGTTCACAGGTCTCCACCAGTCAAAGATAGTTTTTATATCTATGTTGGGTATTAGGTTATGCTTCTTCTGATTGAGCATTACCAAACTTATAGATCCTTTGATTAACATTTTAAAAAATTGTATAAAAGCAAAAAGGAAAGGGGGGGGCATGGGACAGGGGTTTTCTAGGGAGGTGAAATGAGGAAAGGGGATGGCATCTTAAATGTAAATAAAATATAAAATTAAAAAAAAAAAGTCACAAAAGAAAAAGCCCACAGTCCTGGTCAAACAGAAGCATGATAGGCTATAAAAGCCAAGCCAAGTATAGATGTGTTCATGCCCCTCAGGGCAAATCACCGTGCTTTCCAAAGCCAACGCGCTGTGTGTTTACCCATTGCTACGACCATTGGCTGATGGGATAAATGCTAAGACTTCTCAGCCTAAGGAGAGGAAGCCCCAGCTTGCCTAGTCAATGCTGCTGCGTTACTTTCCTCATTTCAGTGACAGAATGGGTGACAAACAGAACTTCAATAGGACAGGTTGACTTTCACAGTGTGAAGATGCAGCCCTTCACGATGGGGCAGTGATGGAGGCAGGAGTGGAGGCCCTGACAATCAGGATGCAGAGAGAGAGAGAGATGAATATGTGTGTCTAGCTTGTTCTCTCCTTTCTATTCTGTGTCAGGACCTCAGCCTATGTAATGGTGTTGCGAACGTTTAGAGTGGATTTTCTCACCTCCGTTAATTCGGTCTGGAGACTCCCTCATGACTTGCCCAGAGCCTTGTCTCTAGGTAACTGAAGGTTCGAACAAGCTGACAATATTAACCAGACACCAGAACTCCAGAGGGCTCAACTCCCTCTGCATAGGGACTTGTTCATGAGCACACTGAGGAAAAAAGGATATGTCTGTGAAAGAGACTGAATGGGTACATTTTCAGAGTGAATCCCCCCGTGCTTATAGATCCTAAATATCTTGCAGCCCATTTATTACACAGAATTATCAACCAGGAAAGAACTGGGGTACACTACAGAAGAAGAACTTATTTCGAAATAGGAATGGCACTTTTGGCACACAGCCAAGCGCAGGCCCGGAGCATGTTCTGACAAAGGACAGGGATAGAGGCTGCAGGCAGAAAAGCTGTTGGGGTAAGGCTGTTCTATGGCAACTGGTAGCATACAGTCTTACAACCATCCAGGTCTGGAAAGACGGAGAGTTGCTTGTTGGGGTCCACACTAGCCCCACGTTGGGGCGGCCAAAACATGTTGCGGCCCAAGCAAAATGTTGAGGCCCGGGCTGACCCACGTTTGGGCGGCCACTGTTTCCCGGCCCAAGCTGCTGCTCTGGTCCACGGGTCAGGGTTCAGCAAGAGAGAGAGTGAGGAGGGACTCGAAGAATGCAGACCAGACAGAGTGTGATTCAATCCCGTTTATTCTTCAGTCTAAGTCCTAAGTCTTGAGTTTCTAGTGCCTAGTCCCTAGCTCCTAGTCCCACCAAGTTCCAAGTTACTTCTTCCAAGTTCTCTTCCAAGTGCCTGCTACCTGTCTTCTCTCTGCTGTGCCTGGTTCTCTCCTCTGTGTCTCCCTAATGTCTGATTCTCTCTAAAGCCAAGTGTCTTCTACCTAATGTCTGATGTGTCTGATTCTGATCTGTTCTCTCTGCCTTTTATATGTCTCACTTCTAAGCCACGTCTTTTGGTCACACGTTTAATCATGCCTTTAGGTCTTGTCTCTAAATCTGATCTCTACACTTCTAAGTCACGCTCTTAAGTCACACACCTTTAATCTCACACACCCAAGGTATCTAAACCAGGATTATCGGAGTGTGCTCAGCTGTTGTAGGCTATTGTAATCCAAGTCTCATGTCAGGGTATATGGCTCAAGATGGCTGCAAAGCTGATAGCCGCTTTCTGCTAAAAGTCGGCCCCCAACAGTTGCTCAGCCATGCACATTCAGCTAGTTTCCCTTTTAAAATGATAGGTTTAAGAGTCAAGATGGGGTCCATTTGGCTTTTTCTACATTCCAAGGGACGTGGTTGCATTGCATATAATCATGAAACGTTCCTCCTGCTTTATGGCTTGAAAGAACAAACCACATCCACTCATGATGGAGTCCTCACATCACGTCAGCATATGGAGTCTCACGCACAGCCTTCCAGCCTTCCGCTGCTAAGCCAGTTGCGTTTTTCAGACTAGACTATTACTATTATCTGTTGGCAAAGATAGGAAAGCATCTTGGCTAATATCGAGGCATGTTACAGACTTCCTGTTTGGTGCAATGCCTGCTTTTACCTACTTCCTTTTAATTTTCATATACTTCCAGAGTAACCTTTCTAAAACTAAAATCAAAACAGGCTAAAATCTTATCGTCAATTCATTCAATCAGGATCCTTTCATATGTAAATAAACACCAAATGTGCCCAGTTATAAACCATGCAGCATAAACAGGGAACAAAGAAGAAGACAGTTGTTTATCTTTTGAGTCTCCAAAACAGGTGCCTCCCTGACAAAGTAACTTAAGGCACTCATTTTTTTTTTTTTTTTTTTTACTGATGCTTAAAAATTTGTTATCAGACAGTCATTCTTTGGACAAAGTTGTTGAGTTTTCTACCAAAGTACAAACACACTTGTCTCATAAACAGGAAGAGAATTTCCTTCTAGAATAGACTTCAGCAAGATCTCAGCCCCAAACTTGTTCAGTGTTGTATACATAAATATTATGGGTTCTTTGGCTGAAAAGAAGGTGAAGATATTATATATTTTTAATTAAGTTTGTAAAAATTGTAACTTCAAACCCTTGATATCACTTGAGTTTTTAAGTTCAGCTAATGTATTTTGTTTTTCTGACTGCTTATGAATCTGGCAGCTTTTAACAATCACTCCTAAGAAAGCTTCCACAATTTTCTTACCTTAAATATATATAAATTTGGAGGGTTCAGCCTTCATGGTTTTCAGTGCTTCACCAAAGGACAGAGGAGTGGTCAGGAATGGCAGACGATGTGATCTTTAATCTACTTGGAATCAACTAAGTGAACTTGTAAGAGCTTTGTAGAAGACTCCTGAATCAGACAAAGGTCTTTTCACAGCATCAGCGAGCACCATCTTGTAGCAGTTCAATGTGCAATACATCTAGCTTGGGGCCCAAATGTCACATGCTGATTATTTTTAATGTGTTATCCTGAATGATACCTGGGAACCACAACAACAAAGCGCTAGGTAAAAATAAGGCCATATTTATTTGAAAAGGAGAGGCTTTAGGTAATGACAATGTATTGATTTTAGGTCATCAACCACACTAAATGTACCCTACTAACATCTGACGCTAATAAGGGGAGAACGGAGAACTCCACGTGTGGTACACGTGAGCTCTTTGTGCAACCTTCACAGTGATCTTGCTAATTTTAAACTTTTTTAAGTTTGTTTGTTTGTTTTAAGAAGAGTACATTAAATATTTTAAACAAGTGGCAAAGCATATTTTACTTGTATTAGAATCATTTAGAAAACTGGAACCAACTGGCTGAAGGTTGGGAAGGCTGGGAGCAAGAATGGCTGAACTGTCTGCTGACCCCTGCTTTTTTTCCCACCAGTGGGACAGAAAGATGCATGAGTAAACTGCACAACATCTGCCCACAGGTGGCGATTTCAGCCACTTCTTCTGTGGCAATAATTAGAAGAGTCTTACATCAAGTGCTCTAAAAAGAAACAGCACCTAACCACCAGAAACAGAGCTGACACTGCTTGGGAAGTGAAACATCTGTGCTGTCTGGAGGGAACCAGGTTGTCTCGGAGTCTGGATTCCCCGGGGATTTCTTACCAAAGTGTCATTATCAGCACTTGGTTTACCACAGGGCATGACCCTCCAGGAGCCTCTTTTCTGTTAGTGGCCTACCTTGGCAAACATGAACCCTTATCTGCAGACAAGAACTATTACCCCAAGAGACAAGAGAGGGAGCTGAAGACTACCGGCCTTCTTAGTCCTTTACCATCTGACTCCCCATGCTGTGCACAACCAGAGGAGAAGGATCTGGGGAAGAAGTGGGTTACAGCACAGGACGCAGTCCCATCCTCCAGAGTCCCATTCATTCTGCAACGATTTGTATTTCCAACAAGTCCCGAGGCAATGGCTGAGACCTGGGTTGGGCCCCAATTTAAGATCTACTGGTTCAAATGATCACAAGAGCAACTTTCTGCTCTCGTGTTTGTTAAATTCATTTGTCTTGAGTGCATGTGATGGTAAGAATCACCTGGAAATTTGGCTACAGCTCAGCCATCCCCACTTGAGGCTCTCAGTGAGTCTTTGGTGCAGCATCGTGGTGAGTCTTACCATTTGATTGCGCCAACACTCAAGGGAACACTGGTGAAGGTGGACACTGAGCAAGCCATGAAGGAATAATAGTGGATATTCAAAGACAAGTGTACAAGGATGAGAAGGCACCAACAGGGCTCTGGTTCAATGTGTGCAAATCATCTCAACCAGTTGTCAAGGGCTTTGTTAACCCACTACTGTTCCCATGGGTGGGGAGCAAAAGACTCAAGGCAATACATTCAGTCGATGTGTTCCAGATCAAGGGACCATACTGGAAGATCACTGATGAAACGTCAAGGCCACTGAGTATATTAGACACCACTGTCCTCAAGCACTTAACATATGCATAAAGAAATCCTCTGCTTACTTTTTGGCTTTTTTCTTCTTCTTGGTTATATGGTGGTGTTCAAACACAAAGCTGGCATGATGGGTACTTAGTACATGTTTTTATCAACTTAAATATCAAAAGGAAGCTCCTGAAAGAACAGTAATATTTAATCTAATTGGGATTAGAGTGGGAATACGCAGGCCATAGTCAGCTATGAAAACATGCACTGGTTTGGGTAATGGGAAGCTGTTGTGTGTCAGTGTGTGTGTGTGTCTGTCTCTCTGTGTGTGTGTCTCTGTGTGTATATGTTTTTGTATGTGTATGTTTCTCTGTGTGTGTTTCTGTGTGTGTCTGTCTGTCTGTCTCTTTGTGTATGTTTCTGTATGTGTCTGTCTATGTGTGTGTGTGTCTGTGTGTGCATCTGTCTGACTATCTCTGTGTGTGTGTCTCTCTCTCTGTATGTCTTTGTGTGTGTATGTCTCTGTGTGTGTTTGTGTGTGTGTGTCTGTCTGTCTCTCTGTGTATGTTTCTGTGTGTCTGTGAATGTGTATCTATGTGTGTGTGTCTCCCTGTGTATGTCTTTGTGTGTGTATGTCTCTGTGTGTGTGTTTCTGTATGTGTATGTCTGTCTCTTGTGTATGTCTCTGTGTATGTCTGTGTGTGTGTCTTTCTGTCTCTGTGTGTCTGTGTCTCTGTGTTTGTGTCTCTCTGTGTGTGTGTAGGTCTGTGTGTGTGTGTCTCTTTATGTGTGTCTGTCTGTCTCTCTGTGTGTGTCTGTTTCTCTCTCTCTCTCTCTCTCTCTCTCTCTCTGTGTGTGTGTGTGTGTGTGTGTGTGTGTGTGTGTGTGTGTGTGTAAGGCTGTGGTAGATTGTGTTTCTGATGGTGATTTGCGAGTTACTATCAGGAAATCATGAATGACAGTTCCTGCTTTGTGACTTCTCTGCTTTATTTTTTTGTTGCTCGTATAAGGGACTCAATTTTCATTATGACAGCTTTCAGAGTTTCTAGTTACTCTTATAGACAGGAATAATAAAGATGCAGGTTTTCCCTGAATAATTTGTTATTATCCTAGTAGTCTCTACAGTCTTCACTTTTTTCTCTCTCAAAAATATCCTACTGAGAATGGTAATTAAGTCATCGTATTATAAACCAAATACTCCACATGTCCATAAATATCAAATTGTAGTCAATATTTGTTCAATGTCTTGTGTCTTAGGAGGTACTTTATATGGGTTGGAGATCTTAACCCCATTGTGAAATTCTGGAAACACAGATCTGGAGAGACTAGGTAGTATAGTCAACATCACAAGTTTATATTGCTGGCAGAATAAATACTAATGTCTCTTCTAATGTCTAGGGCAATGGGCTTCTTCCAAAATGGTGTTACTGAAAGGTAAGATAGTATTTCTCTTTCCATTATTTTACCTGCTTGGCCTAGAAGATGCAATTCTACAATGAAAAATTTTAAAATGAAGTCTCTTTTAAAAATATTCCAAGCCTCTTCCAAATTAGGAGTTAAAAAGAAAGGCAGTGGAAACCAGAGTCTAATACTACCTAACTACCTCTTCCTGGTGAGCAGCACGAAGAACATGGGAAAAGAAGGGAAGGGCAGTGAGTGAAGACAGGTCAGAGGCCTGTGGTGTGCAGTTCTGAGCTAAGAAGGTTTCTTGTTTACTCTTCTTGTGTCTGCATTACCGGGAAGAAAAACAAATTACGAGTGAATAGGTTTATTTGGGATCAAATGTGAGTGTCCAGACCATCATCACATAGAAGGCGTAGCTATGGAAGCATGAAATGCTGCCACACACATCTGCACTCAGGATGTAGAGAGGTAGAGGCTGAGGTTCAGCTTGCTTTCTCTTTGTTGATTTGTCTTAGATTCCAGCCCACAGGACAGTGTTGTCCATATTCAGAGCAGGTTTTCCCTCCTCATCTTAATCTCTGTAGAAATGCCCCATAGATAGACTCAGAGCTTCCATGGGCAGCTCTAACTCCAGCTAGACTGACAGATATGGTTAACCAACCCAGAAAGCATCATTGTGCTTACCCCTCTTCGACAATATAGTCCTCAGTGAGTATCCGCTGCTTTGAACTAAACAGAAACTAATACTCTCACTGGAAGCAATCAGAGGTTAGTTTGGCCTAAATCTTCCTTTTATGAATTAAGGAACAAAAAGACCCTATCCAGTGATGACAGCCCAAGACTCTTCTTGTGAAAATGTAATTTCAAAATGCACCCTCATTTTCCCCTGAAGGTGGTCCCCGCTTTTTCCCTGCAGTATCATGAGGCCGCTCTACTGACTAGAGGCTCAAGAATAAGGCTGTTAGAAAATTGGAAAGAGAGGCAGCTAGAGAGCAGATGCTCCTGCCTTATAAATTAGGAGAAGATTATGCATGGCCAGCTGTACCGTATAAATGCCCAGTTTTTATACCACACCATGATTCTCTGTGTTTATCATATGGTCCAGCAGCTGGTCAATTCTGCCCCCGACTCCCATATATCTATTCCAATCAAGCATTGGCTGGGGATTTATTTGTGTGTACTTCTCCATCTCAGTCAGGATCCCTGCCTGCAGTGTTAGCTTGCAATGTGGTCGGGAATTAAGCCAGCTCACAGATAAGATCCTCACTCAACTGAGCATAATGGTGGTGAGACAGAGAAAGAGAGAGAGAGAGAGACAGAGACAGAGACAGACAAAGACAGAGAGACTAGAGTTCAAAGTTTTTATATATTTTATATATTAAATATTTTATATATAATATATTTTATTATTTTATATGAATATATTTTATATATTCAGAGACACTGAAATTAGGTAGAAGCAGTGTGTGGTTTGACTTGTATAATAACTAAGAAAAAGGACAAGAGGTTTCACTGTGTTTTAAAATATCTTGAGCTAAATCTGAGCCTGTGCATATGCCTCGGTGTATCTCCTGTGTACAGTTCATCCATTGTTCTTTTGCTTGGGACCTGGGTGCATGACTGAGCCCATCTCTGTGGTTCAGTCAAAGGGGACACTGTCCCTCTTCTCAGGTCATCAAAGAAACTCAAGGCTGACCCAACAATAAACCTGAAAATACTACTGACTTAAACTTAGAAGGCAGTGCTTACTTTTCCATTTCTCTAGAAAGTGGAGGGATTTTAGAGCATAAAACAATGGAGGGGGGTCAGGCTGAAAAAATTTTCAGTATTTTGTAGCATGCAGAAGACTTTATGAATCTTAAAATTCTCATAAAGTGAATTTAAGGGGAAACAATGAGACAGAAATTCTTTTGCAGAGATCATAAACAAAGAGTTAATATTCTTAATATTTAAAGACTTACAAATCAATAAAAATGACAGAGCTAATACACAGACAGTTCTCAGAAGAGGAAATTTCAGTTGCCATTCATTTTTATTTTTCAACTCATTACTAATTTTCAAATCTTAAACAAAATGCCATTGTATATATGAACTAAAAAATATTGAATTATAATATTCAATTTGCTAATGATGAAATGAGATAAATAAATTAGAGAAACCAGTTTGGAAACCAATTGGCTTTAAAAGACCATATCTTTTGACTGAGTAATAGTCTTCCTGGGCTTAGTTATATCAAAAGCAAAAGATTTTAGCCCAGATAGAAAAAAAGAAAATGTAGAATTTAATGAAAATGAAGACACATCATACCAAAATCTATGGGACACAATGAAAGCAGTGCTAAAAGGAAAACTCATACCTCTAAGTGCTTACAAAAAGAAACTAGAGAGAGCATACACTAGCAGCTTGACAACACACCTGAAAGCTCTAGAACAAACAGAAGCAAATACACCCAAGAGGAGTAGATGGGAGGAAATAATTAAATTCAGGGCTAAAATCAACCAAATAGAAACAAAAATAACTACACAAAGAATCAATAAAACCAGGAGCTGGTTCTTTGAGAAAAACTACAAGATAAATAAACCCTTAGCCAGACTAACCAGAGGGCAGAGAGACAGTATCTAAATTAATAAAATCAGAACTGAAAAGAGAGACATAACAACAGAAACTGAGGAAATTCAAAAAAATCATCAAATCCTACTACAAAAGCCTATACTCAACAAAATTGGAAAATCTGGATGAAATGAACAATTTTCTAGACAAATAGCAGTTACCAATGTTAAATCAGGAGCAGATAAACCATCTAAACAGTCCCGTAACCCTGAAAGAAATAGAAGCAGTCATTAAAAGTCTACCTACCAAAAAAAGTCCGGGATGGTTTTAGTGCAGAATTCTATCAGACCTTCCAAGAAGACCTAATACCAATTCTCTTCAAACTATTACACAAATATACAAATTATACAAATTGCAAAAATACTCAATAAAATTTTCACGAACAGAATCCAAGAACACATCAAAACAATCATCAATCATGATCAAATAGGCTTTATCCCAGGAATGCAGGGATAGTTCAGTGTATAGAAATCCATCAAAGTAATCCACTATATAAACAAACTCAAAGAAAAAAAACCACATGACCATCTCACTAGATGCCGAGAAAGCATTTGACAAAATTTAACACCCCTTCATGATAAAAGTCTTGGAAAGATCAGGAATTCAATGTCCATATCTAAACATAGTAAAAGCAATATACAGCAAGCAAGTAGCCAACATCAAACTAAATGGAGAGAAACTTGAAGCACTTCCACTAAAATCAGGGACTAGACAAGGCTGCCCACTCTCCCCCTACCTATTCAATATAGTACTGGAAGTGTTAGCCAGAGCAATTAGGCAACAAAAGGAGGTCAAAGGGATACAAATTGGAAAGGAAGAAGTCAAAATTTCACTATTTGCAGATGATATGATAGTATACTTAAGTGACCCCAAAACTTCCACCAGAGAACTCCTAAACCTGGTAAACAACTTTAGTAAAGTGGCTGGTTATAAAATTAACTCAAACAAATCAGTAGCCTTCCTCTACTCAAAAGATAAACTGTGCTGAGAAAAAAATTATGGAAGCAGCGCCCTTCACAATAGTCACAAATAATATAAAATACCTTGGTGTGACACTAACCAAGCAAGTGAAAGATCTGTATGACAAAAACTTCAAGCCCCTGAAGAAAGAAATCGAAACAGATCTCAGAAGATGAAAAGATCTCCCATGCTCATAGATTGGCAGGATTAATATAGTAAAAATGGTCATCTTGCCGAAAGCAACCTACAGATTTAATGCAATCCCATCAAAATTCCTACTCAATTCTTCACAGAGATAGAAAGAGCAATCTTAAAATTCATTTGGAATAACAAAAAACCTAGGATAGCGAAAACTACTTTCAATAATAAAAGAACTTCTGGGGGAATCACCATCCCTGATTTCAAGCTATACTACAAAGCAATAGTGTTAAAAACTGCATGGTATTGGAACAGAGACAGGCAGGAAGATCAATGGAATAGAATTGATGACCCAGAAATGAACCCACACCCCTATGGTCACTTGATCTTCAACAAAGGAGCTAAAATCATCGAGTGGAAAAAAGACAGCATTTTCAACAAATGGTGCTGGTCCAACTGGAGGTCAACATGTAGAAGAATGCAAATTGATCCATTCATATCTCCTTGTACAAAGCTCAACTCCAAGTGGATCAAGGACCTCCACATAAAACCAGCTACACTGAAACTAATAGAAGAGAAAATAGGGAAAAGCCTCGAACACATGGGCACAGGGGAAAAGTTCCAAAACAGAACATCAATAGCTTATGCTCTAAGATCAAGAATCAACAAATGGGACCTGATAAAATTGCAAAGCTTCTGTAAAGCAAAGGACACCATCAATAGGACAAAGTGGTAACCAATGGATTGGGAAAAGATCTTTACCAATCCTACATCTGATAGAGGGCTAATATCCAATATATACAAAGAACTGAAGAAATTAGACTCTAGACTATCAAATAACCCTATTAAAAATAGGGTATAGAGCTGATCAAAGAATTCTCAACTGAGGAAACTTGAATGGTTGAGAAGCACCTAAAGAAGTGTCCAACATCTCTAGTCATCAGGGAAATGCAAATGAAAACAACACTGAGAGTTCATCTCACACCAGTCGGAATGGCTAAGATTGAAAGCACAGGTGACAGCAGATGCTGGTGAGGATATGGAGAAAGAGGAACACTCCTCCATTGTTGGTGGGATCGTAAGCTGGTACAACCATTGTGGAAAGCAATTTGGCGGTACCTCAGAAAATTGAACATAGTATTACCTGAGGACCCAGCTATACCACTCCTGGGCATATACCCAAAAGATGTTTCAACATACAACAGGGACACATGCTCCACTATGTTCATAGTAGCCTTGTTTATAATAGCCAGAAGTTGGAAAGAACCCAGATGTCCTTCAACAGAGGAATGGATACAAAAAAATGTGGTATATTTACACAATGGAGTACTACTCAGCTATTAAAAACAATGAGTTCATGAAATTCTTAGGCAAATGGATGGAGCTTGAGAATATCATCCCAACTGAGGTAAACCCAATCACAAAAGAACATACATGGCATGCACTCACTGATAATTGGATATTAGCCAAAAAACTCACAATACCAAAGACAATGCATGGACCACATGAAACTCAAGAGGAGGAAGGCAGACCAAAGTGTGGGTGCTTTGGTCCTTTTTAGAAGGAGTATCAAAATTCTCATCCACAGCTCCCAGGGTCTAAACCACCAGCCTGAGAACACAAAGGGAGGGACTCATGGCTCCACCTGTATAGGTAATTGAGGGTGGCCTTGTTAGGCATCAGTGGAAGTGGAGGGCCATGGTCCCCAAAAGTTTGGATCTCTAGTGTTAAGGAATGCGAGAGCAGGGAGGAGGGATTGGGAAGATGGTGGGAGCACACCCTCATAAAAATAGGAAGAAGGGGTATAGGATAAGGGGTTTGGGGGGAGAATGGAAGAGGAGATAACAGTGAAAGGTAAATATATAAAATATCCAATTTAAAAAAAAAACAGATAATGGGTCTGGCAAAAAAAAAAAAAGATAGTTCACTTATTTCAAATTATTTTCAAAAGTTTCCAGGAGATGCTTATTGGCTAAGATCTTATTTTAAGCTCTTCACAAAAGAATTTAAGTCTCTGTTTAATATTCTCAAGAGAGATGCAAATCCTAATTTCCCTCAACAATAAATTGACAAAAGAGGAGTAATTTTACAAAAAGTAGAAGAAGTTATCATTAATCGATATATTATATAGATTGATTAATTGTTGGCTTTTTTATAACAGTTCTTTGATAAAGAGATTATTAATAAAGATTTATATTTCTTTAAATAGTGTCTTCATGACTCTCTGAGGGTGGAAGGAGTGGCTGTTGGCGCTTCTGCCCTGATTTTACAAGAACTCTGAAAAATTGGCTTTAAAAACAAAAACGTTACTCCCAGAATGAGTCTCCCAAAAATACTGTCATACCTTGTTCACTTTTAACTTTCTAAAACTGAAAGCTCATGGCAAATCTGCCACTGACTGCCTCTGGCATCACTGAGACCAATAAAAACTATGCCACAGCTATGTGGAAGGACCCTCTTACCCTTAAATAGAATGGCCAGGACCCAGTTCTCATATGGGGCCGAGGACTGATATGCCTGTTTGATACCACAGAAGGCACAGCTAAATGGCTGCCAAAAAGATCAATGAAATAAATAAATAACCCCACAAAACCAGGCCCAATTATAAATAAAATGAATAACAATTGACATCCAGGGAAGAAAAATCTCCCTGAGAATTCCCTTCTTTTTCCTTTCCAGGTAAAAATGAATCACCCATGATGTCTGCTGTTAGGAGTTCTAATCCTGATGCTGGCCTCCAGACTTATACTACTCAGACCTTCAATGGGCCATTGACAAGGACATCAAACAGCGAGAGATTGCCATCACTAATCTGAAGAAATCTTGTTTTGCTGTCTGAAGTGATCTCCAAAAATTGCAGAGGATTTTATTGGACTTAATTTACTCTTTTACAATAGAAAAGACTGTGTACAGCTCTAGACTGTGTGCAGCCCTTAAAGAAGAATGTTGCTTTTACATAGACAAGACAGGGATGGTTAAAGAGAGTATGAAAAAGGTCAGAGAAGGTCTTGCGAAAAGACAGAGAAAGAAAGAGAAAAACAAGAGCTTGTAGAAGAATTGATTTTCAACCTCTCCATGGTTGTCAACCCTACTTCCTTCCATCTTGGGACCATTAATTGGGTTATTTTTGCTTATTTCTTTTGGTCCCTGGGCCTTAAATAGGCTGACTAACTTTGTGAAACAACAGATAATCTGATAGCAAAATCTATTCTGATACATTATCATAAGTTAGCTATGGAGGACCACAAGACTCAAGATGAGGTTGTTACTCTATCCAGGGTGCTCCCGAATCCCATCTCCACCCAGCCTAAAAGAGGGGACTTCCACCCCTAGACCAAGCAGAGAGGGGCCACCCAGAACCCCCTCAGACTGGTGATCTGAATTTTTGCTTAGGCTGCAAGGCTAAGCACTGCAGGGGAATACAAATAAAGTTAAAAATATGTTTCTGGGTTCCCTGAGGGACAAGCCTGACTGCAAAGGGGTTGATGTCAAAAGCATCCCCTCTCCAGAAAAAAGACAACAGGATGGGTATGACCCTCATGCCTTACTGGACAACGACAGGAGGACCAGAGCCATTACAAGGTCCCCTTTAATTACTGGAGGTCAGGCCTCTATCCCTGCCTTGGCAAGATTAAAATCACCATGGCCTTGCTATACTTGGAGAAGGGAGGAGATGTCAGGGGCAGTTCTGCTTATATACTGAAGGCCTAAAATCAGCCATAAGCCTAAAATTAGCAATAGGCCTGACATACATGCCTGCTAACAAAAAGTCTTGGGTCTCTGTGGAGAAACACTGAAACAGATGGCTATAACTTATTGTAAACAGGCAGCTTTTGTGGAAGTTTACCAGCCTGAGTAGTCATAGACCTTGTAAATAGGCAGCCTTGGCAGATAGTACCAACTTAGATAAGGACAAGTGAAGCATAGGCAGAATCATAGTGACCTGACCCCTGAAACTTCACCCAGCTGATACCCTGTTCTGAAAGATATCTGTACTCCCTCTGAACACCTATGCTCCTGTGTCATCCCCTTCCCCACATCCTGCATTTTTGTGTTTATAACCCCTGTGTTAAAAAGTAAAAATTATGATTTGATAATAAAAAAGAAAAGGAAGAAAAGAAGAAAAATATTTCTTTATTAATTCTTTGTTAATTATTTCTTTATTAATTATTATTAATAATACCAAAACACACAAAAGTGGGAAACATCAAAATGTTTTTCAATTATAGGGATTTTGTAAAACATGTAAGTGTGTCCATTAAGTTATTGTATTCTCATTGAAATATCTTTCTTGGAGCAGGTAAGAGGACTGGCTACTTTCTCAAGGACCTAGGTTCCATTCCCAACACCCATTGTCTATAACTCTCATCTCAGAGAATCTACTGCCCTCTTCTGGCCTGTGCAAACATATATGCAGCATAACACCCACACATATAAAATAAAAGTGAAATTAAAACATAAAACTATGTGCTCTTAAAAGAACTTATAGTGACTGGAGCGGATGCACACTGTTTTGTTTGACTTCCAGTGACAGCTTTTCTATAGACACTCGTCGGTAGGTATGTTATCTGGCAAAGCTCTCATCCACACCTAACATGTAAGGATTCCTTTTTGGATCTTAACTATTACTTTCATTCTCAGTTGATCTTTGAAATAACTCCCTGAACTTGACTTACCTTTCTCTGCTTCACCAAAGAGTAAGACCAAACTCCCTGAGTTCGGTTTCCAGGGCGCTGTTGTGGGCTCTAGTTCAAATGCAGATTGACCGAGCTTCACAGCTATGTTTTGGCCAATGCATCACACTGTCGAAGGTTGAAGGATTCAAGAGTGGTCACCACACTTTGCCAAATGCCTTTTTAAGACGCTGTTGCCTGGAGCAAAGACTGAAGGAGTGGCCAACAAATAACCAGTCCAGCTTGAAACCCATCCCATGGTCAAGCACCAATCCCTGACAGTATTAATGATACTCTGTTAATGCTTACAAACAGGAGTCTAGCATAACTGTCCTCTGAGAGGCTCAACCCAGCAACTGACTGAAATAGATGCAGCAGTTTCCCACAGCCAAACATTGGAGGGAGGTCAGGAACACTTATGGGACAGTTTTGAGAAGGATTGAAGTCCCTGAAGGACACAGGAACCCCACAAAGAGACCAACAGAATCCACTAACCTAATCACCTCAGGCTCTCAGAGACTGAGCCACCAACCAAAGAACACACATAGGCTTGAAACAAGGACCCAGCATGTGTAAGAGTAGGCATTAAGCTTGGTCTCCATGGCAGCTCCACAACAACCAGTGTGGAGGCTCTCCCAAAAGCTGTGGCCTCACTGTGATACAGGCTCACTAACAGGAAGGGCTGCCTTGTTTGGTGGGAGAGGACGTGTCTAACCTGGCAGAGACTTGATGTGCCAGGGTTAGGGGAGATTCAGAGGGGCCTGAGGGGGCATCCTTTCAAGGGAGATTGGGAAGTGAGAGGGGGAGGAGGGGTTCTCTGTAAGGGGGAATCAGAAGGGGGCAGCGTTTGGTATGTAAATAAATAAATAAATATAAATAATAAATAAATAAATAAATAAATAAATAAATAAATAAGCTGTTGTCCTATATGCTAAGCTTTTAGTTTGTACTTTGATGGGGCTTCCAACTGTGTGAGAGTGAGTCTCTGATTCCTGAACCTACTTTGAGATTCTTTAATTTTATATTGGCTTGGCTTGTCCAACTTCAATATGATGGTTTTGTTTTATCTGACTATATTTTATTTTGTTGTTACCTCTTAGAAGCCTGTTCTTTTCTAATGAGAGACAGAAAGGCAAAGGGTCTGGGTGGGAGAGGAGATGAGGAGGAGCTAGCAGGAGGAGAGGGAGGAGAAAGTGTATTCAGGTTCTATTGCATGGGAAACGAATCTGTGTTTAGTAAAAGGGGGAAATTTATATACTGCCATTCTAACTTTCAAAGTGACAATACTAGGAAGTGGAACTGTGTGTTGCTATGGTAATTCTTACCTGACAGAGACAGAAGAGAAAAGGCTAATTTTGGTCATGGTTTCAGAAGTTCACAATTTCTAGGCCCCAGGTGCTTGAGCAGAAAATTATGCATCAAGATTGGTGGAACACAACCAGCCATATAATGGTTGACCAGCCAGCAGAGAAAAAATGTGATCGGAACCAGAGATGGGTTATTATCTTCAAAGCCCCTCCCCCAGGAGTTACTTCTGCCACTCAGGGTCCACATCCTAAAGGTGTTCCACATTCTTCCAAAATAGGGGCACTAGCTGGGGGGGCAAATCAAATCATACTACTGTGGCAGAGGATTTAAGAGTCAGACTTAGCCAGGATATTACAGAGACCCTTCAAGAATGGAATAGGAGCTCTCATCAGTGGAATTAATATCCTTACCAAAGAGACATAAGAGAACCTTTATCTTTCTACCCTCTGAAAACGACACAGCAAGAAAGTGCTACCCAGGAACCAGGACATGGGCTTTCAGCAGACTCAAAACATGTCCAGTCCCTAGAGCTGTGTGTGGGGGGGGGGGTGGGGGGGTAAAACGTAGTTTAGAAGCCACCGGGGCTTAAGTCCAAGCTAACACAAGTATTTTTATATAGACAAACCAGTATTCTGAATATTTCTCTCACCATTTCATACAGAATTGCAAGCTATTTCAAACTCTCAGATATACTATAAAAAGTGGTATCTTCTGACAGTTTTTACGTTAACTTTTGCATGTTCAATCTAGGTAGTCTGTCACTTCTGTTAGGGACCACACCATCTATGTGACAGCCTCTTCTAAGAACACTGTATATTCTGATGTGGCACCTCTGTAAAGCACATGACCGAAAATGGAGGTAACCTCTTCCTGTGATATCTGTGGCATGCCCTGCTAAAAAGAAGCCAAACATTTCTGTGCAATCTTCATTATACAAATTATTTTCATTGTTTTTTATTTTTCCTGTTTTCTCCTGCTGAGCTCTGGATTCACAAAATTTAAACATGTCTTTGTAGCTATCTTCAACAGAAAGCAAGGTTTTGCATCCCGATGGGTAAAACACTGTCCCTTGGCAAAGGCATCTTGATCAGCTGTTCTTTTGCTAGAGTCTCATCCACACCTGCAAGTAAATGTTTTGTTAGAGGTAAGGGGAGAAGCTGCTGCCCAGCTCCTTGGAGCCTTGTGGTTTTTAACTTAAGCTGTGGAACAAGCTTGGATGCCAAGAGGTGGGTATGTTAGAATCTTGGTGTTGTTTCTCATTTCTCAAAAGAAAAAAAAAAAAAAACAATCATTTTGACAATATTTACTTGCCAGCTTAAAATATATATGGAGGAAAACTTAGAATCAGAACTTCTTTGCTCTGTTATTGTTGTTGTTTTTTTTCTAAGAAACTTTCCGATATCTGGTAGTAAGTCTGCCTATAAACTATAAATCCGAAAATCCAGATCTGGACCCTGAATTTTTACTGAGCCAATGCTGTGAATGCATCCCAGCTGTTAAGTCTGCAGGCTACAAAGACAGCGATCTCAAAATGGCTCATCAAGTGACTTATAAATATTAGTCATGCAAGGAGGAGCTTGTGGCTTTTTTTCTATGACATCACTATGCTAACCCTACTCTCCTTGTCAGATTCTAGTACTTTCGTTTTTTCCTTATTTAGTTTTTAACCATATCCCAGTCGCCCATCAGGACGGAAGTATGCACGTGAGTGTTGGGAGATGACGGCTCACTAACGTTCTCTCTGGCGTAGAGAGGATCTATAAAGTGAGTTTGAAAATATCTAACTAAAAAAATACTATGAAAATATCTAACTAAAAACAATACTATTACACATTATTTTACAAGGAAATAGTTTTTAAAAGAAAGTGTTTGAGCTAAGTCCTTTTTTAAATGGGGCTTATCGTCTCATTTTAACTGGTAGCTATTCTACAAACACATCTATAAACAACAACTAGAAATCATGGGTCTTAAATCTGAAGCATCTTACCAAAGGGAAAACTACAGACACATCCACCATTCCTATTTACACATCCAGCTCTTCCTACACGCATTAAGACATAGGCGCCCCCAAATGGCCATCCATGTGAATTTAAATAGTGGCGACGTGAGAAACATCACCTTGGTTTTATATAGTTGGGCACCATTCTGATTTTTAAGGCTTTACATTTTGCTGCTAGTGAAAGCTAAATGGATTTCCCTTGTCACCAGTCTCTTCAGCTCAGATCCAACAAAAGTAATTAGAAGTAAAATCACATGGTTTACAAGGTGTGCTGTCATCAACCTAGAATATAGACGATGCAAACATCTTTTCAAAATAAGGTGTGACGCCCCCATGTCCAGTCATACCAGGAGACAGTCTTTGTCCCATCCCATCTCATCTGAGGAAGCAGGCATGTGAGGGAAATGTGTGTTCTCTCCAAGATCATTGTCAGGCTAGTGTTATATCCATTTGGAGAAATAAGATTTATTTGGAGAAACAAGTGGCAGCCGGTTGGAAGTTGGTTGTTGTTTTGAGAAAGTCGTTTGGTTTTAGTTGCAAGTTTTAAGCCACAGTGGGCTATTTGAAAAATGGATGACATTTAACTTCAGAAACCGAGCAAACAATCCTTCTAACATCATCTAATATCATCCACAAGATGCAATGTAGTAGTCACGTAGAAGTGTTTGGTAATTTATGCTTAGGAACGCATGCTTTAGTAAAGAAGTGTCTATATATACACGTGAGTACACGGTGCGCCCACTGGTCCTCATCCCAAAGGGTTTCAGAGACATTTACATTTTCTGCTACTTGGGTTTAAGGGATGAAGTCACTGGTCCAAGAGGAAACATAGCTGGAGAGCGGCAGCCTTCAAAGCTGGAAGAAACGGAAGCCAAGCCCTAGTGAGGGTTTCCAGGGACATTTCATGGCCATGGGCTTCCCAGTTATTCTCAGACACCCTTCTGTTCAGCCCCCATGGCAGGATGGTCAAATCCCTGTCCCCTCAGTCTAGAAAATACCACTGTAGTATTTTTTTTAAATATATATATATATATATATATATATATATATATATATATATATCCAATTTCTCCTTGACAGTCATTATTGTATTGTGGAATAAAATTCAGAAAAAGCTCCACTTTCCACCAGCTAAAGTACCTTTTCACCAGAAAATTTTACACTTATACCAACTTGAAGTACAAGCTTGCAGAAAACAGATCATTTCATGACAATTATTAATAAAATTTAGTTTATTAGAAAGATACAAAATAGTTCTAAGAAGTTCGGGGAAAACCATGTTTCCTTCAGCAGAAACCAAAATAAGCAAAACCACACAGCATGCTGCTGTACTCTGCTGATCCTGGGTACTTGCTGGGAGTCTCACATCTGCAGCAAATGATATCTAAATGCCCTTTGGCATGCACACTCCAAATGGGACCATCTGTTGGCTGTACCCGTTGGCTACCTGCTTTTGCTCTAACACACAGTAAAAAATAGCAAAAGACCTATGTCCCTGACAACCACTTGGGAAAAAAAGCACTGTCATCTCCCATTTTTGGATTCTGCCTAAATGAGAAGGATACTGAGTATCCAGAACCACAAATGTTAGGACCTAATGACAGACACTTACCTACTGTGGTGGTCTGAAGAAAAGTGGCCCATATAGGCTCATATATTTGAATACCTGGTCATTAGGAAATGGCACTACTTATCAAAGGCATTATTGGAGTGGGTGTGGCCTTGTTGGAGGAAGTGTGTCATTAGGGGCGGGGCTTTGGGGTTTCAAATGCTCAAGCCAGGCCCAGTGTCTCTCTCTCTCCTTCCTGCTGTCTGTGGGTCCAGATGTAGAACTCTGAGCTACCTCTCCAGTACCATGTCTGCCTGTGTGCTGCTGTGCTGCCCACCATGCTGACACTCACCTCTGAAACTGTAAGCAAGCCCCAATTAAATGATTTCTTTTATCAGAGTTGCTATAGTCATGGTGTCTCTTCATAGCAATATAACACTAAGACACCTACATTATTTGACTTACATGTGACATGGCCCTTATTTCTCACTCATGACAATGCTAAGGATAAATCAAAGCTGCAAGAAAATGAGCTACTACCTGTGATGATTATATTCAAGACATTATAGATGTACCATCCTGAATGTCAAAGTGATTCTCTATGATGCTCAGTAGATTTTTCTAGCATTAGCTGCATCTGGGAATATTTTCTTTTAACACTAATGATCTAAATGTGATCTCTGTGTTAGCAATCTTACCCACAGCCTACGTTTAACGAAAATATCAGTTTCCTCAAACACATGCTTACCACAGCACATGAATCTCTATGAAGGTATTAGTGGGTGTTCCATTTTGTAGATTAAAAGTATACGTTCTTCAAGCTAACATACCATCTGTCTAAAGGAATAACATACTCTTAGCTCAGAATAGGAAAGTTGTAACACAACACTGTATTGAAGGGCTCAGTTTTGCTTCTTTGTAGAGCACAACACATGAGTGACCCCCTGTGGCCATATTTTCTTTCTTTTCTTAATTTTTTTTATTAATTATTTTGTTTACATTTCAAATGTTGACCCCTTTCCGGTCTCCCCTTCACTAATCCCCCACCTTATTCCCCTCCCCTTTGCCTCTAAGAGGGTGAGCCCCCACCCACTCCAGCTTCACTTCTTTAGCATCCCCCTGCTCTGGGGCATTCAAGCCTCCCCAGGATCAAACCACATCCTCTCTCACTGATGGCAGATGAGGCAGTCCTCTGCTACATATGTAGCAGGAGCCATGGAACAGCCCATGTATACTCTTTGTGGTTTGTCTCTGGGAGCTTTGAGGAGTCCAGTTAGTTGATACTGTTGTTCTTCCTATGGAGTTTTAATCTCCTTAAGCTCCTTCAGTCCTTCCCCTGACTATTCCATTGGGGTCCCTGGTCTCAGTCCAATGGTTGGCTGTGAGTGTCTGCCTCTGTCTTAGTTAGGTGTTGGCAGAGCCTCTCAGAGGACAGTCATACCAGGCTCCTGTCAGCAAGTGCTTCTTGGCCTCAGCAATAGTGTCAGAGTTTGGTGTCTGCGGATGGGATGGATCACATAGGAGAGAAGTCTCTGGATGGCCTTTCCTTCAGTCTCTGCTCCATTTTGGCCCCCGTGATTCCGTTAGACAGGAACGATTCTCAGTTAAAATTTTTGAGACAAGTGGATGGCCACATACCTCAACTGGGGGAGCCATGTCTATCTACTGGAGGTGGTCTCTTCAGAGTCTATCTCCCCACTGTTGGGCATTTCAAGTAATGTCATCTCCACTGGGTCCTGGAAGCCTCTCGCATCGCTGGCATCTGGGACTTTCTAGTGGTTCCACACAGCCCCTATTCCCCCACTCCTCACTGCTACATATTACTATTCATTCTCCTGGCCCTCTGGACTTCTTTCCTGTCTCTTCACATACCTGATCCTGCCTTCTTTTCCCTCCCCCTTCCCTCTCCCACCCAGTTCCTTCATCCCTCTGCTTCCCATGATTATTTTGTTCCCTCTTCTAAATGGGATTGAAGCATCCACACTTTGGCCTTCTTGTTAAGCTTCATATGGTCTGAGTTATATCACGGGTATTCTGAGCTTTTGGTCTAATATCCACTTATCAGTGACTACGTACGATGTGTGTCCTTTTGGTCTGGGTTATTTCACTCAGTACGGTCTTTTCTAGTTTTATCCATTCCATTTTGCCTGCAAAATTTGTGAAGTTCTTGTTTTTAATAGCTAAGTAGCCCTCCATTGTGTAAATACACCACATTTTCTGTATCCATTCTTCCATTGAGGGACATCAGGGTTGTTTCCAGCTTCTGGCTGTTATAAATAAGGCTGCTATGAACATGGTGGAGCGTGTGTCTTTGTTATATGGTAGAGCATCTTCTGTGTATATGCCCAGGAGTGGTATAGCTGGATCTTCAGGTATAACTATTTCCAATTTTCTGACAACCTGTCAGATTGATTTCCAAAATGGTTTAACCAGCTTGCAATCCCACCAACAATGGAGGAGTGTTCCTCTTTCTCCACATCCTCACCATCATCTGCTGTTGCCTGAGTTTTTGATCTTAACCATTCTGATTGGTGTAAGGTAGAATCTCAGGGTCATTTTGATTTGCATTTCCCTGATGACTAAGGTTGTTGAACATTTCTTTAGGTGCTTCTTGGCCATTTAAGATTCCTCAGTTGAGGGAAGGCTCAGTGCCCCAGTGTAGGGGAATACCAGGGCAGGGAGGTGGGACTGGGTGGGTGGGGGAGCATCCTCATAGAAGCAGGGGGAGGGATGGCATGGGGGGGGGGTCCAGAAAGGAAACTGGAAAAGGGGATAACATTTGTAATGTAAATAAAAATGTATCCAATAAAAAAAGAAGGAAAAAAAGATTTCTCAGTTAAGAATTCTTTGTTTAGCTCTGTACCCCATTTTTTAATTGGGTTATTTGGTTTTCTGAAGTCTAACTTCTTGAGTTCTTTGTATATTTTGTATATTAGTCCTCTATCTGATGTAGGGTTTGTAAAGATCTTTTCCCAATCTGTAGACTGCCATTTTGTCCAATTGACAGAAGTTTTTCAATTTCATGAGGTCCCATTTGTCAATTTTTTGATCTTAACGCCTGAGCCATCCATCGGTGTTCTGTTCAGAAAAATTTCCCACTTTCAATGTGTCAATGTGTTTAAGGCTCTTTCCCACTTTCTCTTTTATTAGACTCAGTGTAGCTGGTTTTATATGGAGGTCCTTGGTCCACTTGGATTTAGCTTTCTACATGGAGATAAAAATGAATCAATTTGCATTCTTCTACATACAGACTGCCAGTTAGACCACCATCATTTGTTTAAAATGCTTTCTTTTATCCGCTGTATGGTTTTGGCTTCTTTGTCAAAGATCAAATGACTATAAATGTGTGGGTTCATTTCAGCCTGCCACTGTGCCAATACCATGTGGTTTTAAGCTATTGCTCTGTAATATAGCTTAAGGTCAGGGATGGTGATTCCCCCAGAAATTCTTTTACTGTAGAATTTTTTTTCACTATCCTGGTTCCTTTTTTGTTGTTGTTGTTGTTGAGAATTGTTTCTATCTCAGTGAAGAACTGAGTTGGAATTTTGATGGGTATTGCACTGAATGTGTAGATTGCTTAAAGCCAGCCTTGATGACAGGCACAGAGCATCTGTAGCAGTGGCCCTCCTGATGATGGGCACACGGCATCTGTAGCAGTGGCCTTCCTGATGACAGGCACACAGCATCTGTAGCAGTGGCCCTCCTGATAACAGGAACACAACATCTGTAGCAGTGACCCCTCTGAAAGCCTACTACAAAAACCTATACTCAACAAAACTGGAAAATCTGGATGAAATGGACAATTTTATAGACAGATAGCAGGTACCAGAGTTAAATCAAGACCAGATAAACCACCTAAACAGTCCCCATGTCCTTTAAAGAAATAGCAGCAGTCATTAAAAGTCTCCCCACAAAAAAAGGCCCAGGACTGGATGGTTTTAGTGCAGAATTCTATCAGATCTTCCAAGAAGACCTAATATCAATTCTCTTCAAACTATTCCACAAAGTAGAAACAGAAGGAACACTACCCAATTCATTCTATGAAGTCACAATTACGCTCATACCTAAACCACACAAAGACCCAACAAAGAAAGAGAACTTCAGACCAATCTCCCTAATGAATATCAATGCAAAAATACTCAATAAAATTCTTGCAAACCGAATCCAAGAACACATCAAAACAATCATCCATCATGATCAAGTAGGCTTTATCCCAGGAGTGCAGAAATAGTTCAATACATGGAAATCCATCAAAGTAATCAACTATATAAACAAACTCAAAGACAAAAAACACATGACCATCTCACTAAATGCTGAGTAAGAATTTGACAAAATTCAACATCCCTTCATAGTAAACATTCTGGAAAGATCAGGAATTTGATGCCCATACCTAAACATAGTAAAAGCAAGATACAGCAAATCAGTAGCCAAAATAAAACTAAATAAAGACAAACTTGAAGCAATCACACTAAAATCAGGGACTAGACAAGGCTGCCCACCCTCTCCCTACCTATTCAGTATATACTGAAAGTCTTAGCCAGAACAATTAGACAACAAAATGAGATCAAAGGGATACAAACTGGAAAGGAAGAGGTCAAATATCATAATTTGCAGATAATATGATAGTATACTTAAGTGACCCCAAATCTTCGACCAGAGAATTTCTAAACCTGATAAACAACTTCAGCAAAGTGGCTGGATATAAAATTAATATAAAATAACTTGGTGTAAGTCTAACCAAGCAAGTGAAAGATCTCTATGACAAGAACTTCAAGTCTCTGAAGAAAGACATCAAAGAAGATCTCAGAAGATGGAAAGATCTCCCATGCTAATGGATTGGCAAGATTAATATAGTAAAAATGGCCATCTTGCCGAAAGCCATCTACAGATTCAATGCAATCCCCATCCAAATTCCAACTCAATTCTTCACAGAGTTACAGCAATTCTCAAATTCATTTGGAATAACAAAAAAAAAAAAAAAATAGAATAGTGAAAACTATTCTTAACAATAAAAGACCTTCCGGGGGAATCACCATCACAGAACTCAAGGTATACTACAGAGCAATAGTGATAAAAACTGCAAGGTATTGGTACAGAGATAGGCAAGAAAATCAATGGAATAGAATTGAAGACTCAGAAATGAACCCACACTCCTATGGTCACTTGATTTTTGACAAAGGAGCTAAAACCATCCAGTGGGAAAAGGTCAGCATTTTCAACAAATGGTGCTGGTCCGACTGAAGGTCAGCATGTAGAAGAATGCAAATTGATCTGTTCTTATCCCCTTGTACAAAGCTCGAGTCCAAGTGTATCAAGGACCTCCACATAAAACCAGATACACTGAAACTAATAGAAGAGAAAGTGGGGAAGAGCCTTGAACACATGAGCACAGGGGAAAAGTTCCAAAACAGAACACCAATGGCTTATGCTCTAAGATCAAGAATTGGCAAATGGGACCTCATAAAATTGCAAAGCTTCTGTAAGGCAAAAGGACACTATCAACAAGACAAAAAACAGCAACTAACAGATTGGGAAAAGATCTTTACTAATCCTACATCTGATAGAGGGCTAATACCCAATTAAAAATGGGGTACAGAGCTGAACAAAGAATTTTCAACTGAGGAAACTGGAATGGTTGAAAAGCACCTAAAGAAATGTTTAACAACCTTAGTCATCAGGGAAATGCAAATCAAAACAACCTGAGATTTTACTTCACACAAGTAGAATGGCTAAGATCAAAAACTCAGGTGATAGCAGATGCTAGAGAGGATGTGGAGAAAAAGGAACACTCCTCCATTATTGATGGGATTGCAAGCTGGTACAACCACTGTGGAAAGCAGTCTGGCGGTTCCTTGGAAAATTGGACATAGCATTACCTGAGGACCCAATTATGCCACTCCTGGGCATATACCCAAAATATGCTCCAACATGGACACATGCTCCACTATGTTCATAGCAGCCTTATTTATAATAACCAGAAGCTGAAAAGAACCCAAATGTCCTTCAACAGAGGAATGGATACAGAAAATGTGGTACATTTACAAAATGGAATACTACTCAGCTGTTAAAAACAATGAATTCATAAAATTCTTAGGCAAATGGTTGGAATTAGAAAATATCATCCTGACTGAGGTAACTCAATCACAAAAGAACACACATGGTATATACTCACTGATAATTGGAGATTAGCCCAAAAGCTCAGAATACCCAAGATACAATTCACAGACCACGTGAAGATCAAGAAGAAGAAAGACCCAAGTGTGGGTGCTTCGATCCTTCTTAGGAGCAATAAAATACTCACAGAAACAAATACGGAGACAAAGTACAGAGCAAAGACTGGAGGAGAGGCCATCTGGAGACTGCCCCACCTGGGAATCCATCCCAGGAGCCTGATATACCAGTCTCCTGAGAGGCTCTGCCAGAATCTGACATATACAGAGGCAGATGCTCACAGCATTGAACTGATCATGGGGTCCCCAATGAAGAAGGTAGAGAGAAGACTGAAGGAGCTGAAGGGGCTGAAGGCCCCATGGGAAAAGCTACAATACCAACCAACCAGAGCTCCCCGGTTCTAAACTGACACCCTGGAAACACACATGAAGGTTCCTATGGCTCCAGCTGTATATGCAGTGGAGGATGGCCTTGTCAGGCATTGGTGGGAGAGGAGGTCCTTGGTTCCATGAAGGCTGGATGCCCCAAAGTGGGGGAATTCCAGGACTAGGAGGGAGGAGTGGGTGGATGGGTAGGGCACACCCTCATAGAAGCAGCAGGAAGGGAGACAGGATGGGGCTGGGCTTCTTGGTGGGAATGGGGAAAGGCGATAACATCTGAAATGTAAATAAATAAAATATCCAATAACAAAAAATTTAGATGCCAAGAAACTTTCTCCTGAGTGTCTATGGCACTCTACAACTAGGTATACTTATGCCTAGGTGAAAAGGACTTACTGACATATGGCATGATCCCAATCAGGTATCTAATATGGGGAAGAGGGCATGTTTGTGTTTTTTTCTGCAGGATGCTGAAGGAGCGTGGTGGCTGCCAGAGAGATTGGTGAGACATGCTGATGCTAGGACAAAGAATGATGCTGACCTGTGAGCTTGCTGAGTGCCCTGACGAGGAGACTGGGGAGCTGTATTGGACATAAGCTCCTAACCCGCCTTTACTTTCCTATATCCCAGACGGAACAAGCTGCCTTGCCTCAAGTTTTAAAACTTGTGGGATAGAGAATCAAAAACAGAAGTTATAATGACTCTTGCAGTTTTCTTAAATGTGACCAGTTACTCGAATCATGGACTGGTCTAGAATTCAATCCAATATTGGGAATAAAAATCTTCATTCGGGCACTTGGGAGGCAGAGGCAGGCGGATTTCTGAGTTCGAGGCTAGCCTGGTCTACAGAGTGAGTTCCAGGACAGCCAGGGCTACACAGAGAAACCCTATCTCGAAAAACCAAAAAAAAAAAAAAAAAAAAAAAAAAAAGTCTTCATTCGGAAGACTGGATCTGGACATTTTCAGAGACATATTTGGAAGTTAGCTGCACTTTTCTATGATGTTATGTTAGCAAGAGATAAAGTTGGGACAAGATCTGGATTTCAAACAAGTGTTACTGCATGTGTTAAGGCTCTTTTAATTATCAGGTTAAAGTTTCTTTTGCTTCTTCTACAGTATTTAATGTAAGTTGCATTGATTGTACACCTTCTAATTGTGTTAGTGTGTTGAAACCTGGCATGTTTGTTATGGGCGTCTATCAACCAGCTTTTGTTTTATTGCCCTGAGTATTACAGAACCTTGGTTTTCTGAAAAAAGTTTGCAAGTACTGGAAGAAGTGAGTCAGGCTTTAAGCAGAAAAAAGACAGTAGTGGGCTTGATTATTGCTGGTATAACAGCTTTAATTACATTAACTGCTAGCACCACTGCTTCTGCAATTGCCGTGACACAAGAAATTAAGACAGCTACTTTTGTTAATCATTTAGCAAAAAAAAAAAAAAAAAAAAAAAAAGTTACTAATG
This sequence comes from Arvicanthis niloticus, assembly GCF_011762505.2. NCBI lineage: Eukaryota > Metazoa > Chordata > Mammalia > Rodentia > Muridae > Arvicanthis > Arvicanthis niloticus. The sequence continues at coordinate 21,104,205 of NC_133438.1, forward strand.
TGTTGAGCATACAAGAGGATTTAGATAGGTGTTTGACACAACTTATTGATGCTCTTTATCCTATTCAAATTATTGGAAGGAGGTTTAGAGTATAAGATTTAGGAGCCATCTTGAGTGTCATGCCAAATACCAATGGAGTTGTGTTAGTTTTAAAATTCACAATGATAGTCATTATAATTAGGAAAAGTTTAGAGGGACTTGCAGGGTATCTGCCATAAGTAAAACACCTCTCTGGCCATTTTAACTTTGCATAATGAGATTATGAACTTAAAGAATGCTGCTCTGCTGAGCTTTGATGCTTCAGATGCTGCTGATAAAATTATCCATGGCTTGAGGTCAGTACTTCCATTTTGGTCAAGCTTTGAGAATGGCATATATAGCTTGATCATGCTAGCCCTTTTTGTCCTGGAAATACTTTTATTCCTGCCTATCACGTTAAAGCTTGTCTTTAACATCAACATGTTGGCAGCCACAGTACATGACTTGAAACTGACAATGGACCTCTAGACAGAGTTATTAATTTAACAGGCCGGCAAGCCAAGGACGGGTAATATTCTGCACAGACACTTACCAATCTAAGACAGAAGTGCATTGCTTTGTTTATAAAATAAAAAGGGGGAGATGTGAAGAGCTTTTGGGGCTGCTTGGAAAGAATCAGACATTGGTCAAGAGCAAGGAAATGGGCTTCAGGCAGGAATCTGACATTACACTAGAACAAAGAAGTAATTTCAGTCAGGAATCTAAATATTAGGTTAGAACAAAGAAGTAATTTCAGTCAGGAATCTAAATCTTAAGCTAGATCAAAGAAGTAGGCTTCAGGCATGAGAATGACTTTGGGCTAGTACAGGGAAGTAAGCTCAGATATTTTGGTCATCCTGATAAGCCCTTAGAAACAGTGATCACAGGAGTGATCTTGGGACTCTGTTTATTGCCTTGTTCTTGGACTATTTGTGTTTATTGTCTTGCTTGTTCCTTGAATGCTTGCATCTATTATATTGCTAGTTTGTCAACCTAGAACTGACCTTAATACTTGCATGTAATTAAAATGGTATAAAAGCAAAAAGGAGGAGGGGGGATAGAATGGGAGATGACATCTTAAATGTAAATAAATAAAATATCCAACAAAAAAAGATAAAAACTAAAAGATCTTTCTGGAGACAGTATTTGTAGTCACAGTGGGAGAAAAAAATGGTGATAACTTGCTGCATGCTAGGGATAACTCAAAATTTGTTCATGTTCAAATTGGCTGAATCCCTGCCTCACCTCTATGGTTCATGTAGACTCTTGTGGTAGTCTGAATATGCTTGGCCCAGGGAGTGGCACTCTTAGGAGGTGTGGCCTTGTTGGAGTAGCTATATCCTTGATTAAAGAAGTGTGTCATTGTGGGGTTGGGCTTTGAGACCCTCCTCCTAGCTTTCTGGGAGACAATCGTCTCCTAGCTGCCCTTTGATCAAGATGTAGAACTCTCAGCTCCTTCTCCAGCACCATGTCTGCCTGGATGCTGCCATGCTTCCTGCCATGATGATAATGGACTGAGACTCTGCACCTGTAAACCAGCTCCAATTAAATGTTTGCCTTTAAGACTTGCTTTGGTCATAGTGTCTCTTCACATAGATGGAAACCTTAATTAGACATTTCTGTAAGAGAGAAAACTGAGACACTCGGAAGTTAAATAAATTGCTTCTATGGACTGAATTATATCTTACCACGATTCATATAATGAAGTTCTAAGTCCTAGTACCTAGGACATATCCTTGTTTTTCTTTTTTTGATTAAAAAGTTATTGTGAATATTATTAAAGATGAGAATCATGCTGGAAATGGCTGGGCCCCTAGTCCAACATGACTGTTGTCCTTGTAAAATCAAATGGCTAGAACAAAGCAGCCACTCAGATGAGGAAAAGATATGCAAAGCCGGCAGTTATGCTGCCATGTGTCAAAGAATATCAAAGATTGTCAGCAATTGTCACCAGAAGCTAGGCATAGGACACAGAGCAGACTCTCACTGGTGTCTCCAGAAGAACTTATCCATGCCAACACCATGTTCAGACTTCTAGGCTCTAGAACTGGGAGACAGTATATTCATTCTGGTCTAAGCCACTCTATTTGTGGTACTTTGTTACAACAACCCTAGAAAGATGAAACAGGGGGATATGGAAAGAAAGGGCACGGATGGGGGCAGAGGTGCCTGGGGCCCAATGGCAGCCAGCATCTGGGACCAGGAGGAAAGAGATTTCATATACAGTCCACACTGTAGATACAGTATAACCATCCCAACCTCTCCTTTATATTTCCTATTACAAGAATCCTCAATTCAATACCATAAACTGCATATAAAACTCATATAAAAAGCTGCATACAATAAGCTGTACATATTTTCAGTGTATAGTCTGATAAGTTACATGTGCATATACCTTGAAAATTTTCCCCAACCCTACCTTTTCCACATAGATTTGACTTCTGCTTTTTTGCCTTGAGACAACACTGCTGTCTTCTGGTCACCAAGAGCACCTACAGGAATATGGCACACACCAACTTGTGTAAAGACAAAATTATATACATGAATGATAAATAAATATATGAATCTTTTAAAACTAATTGTCAGATCATAAGATGTTCAAAACATCTTGATTTAGCCACAAATTGTAATCTGTTTACCCTTGTTCTAATCCTTGAGAAGACACATCCGGGAGAGAAATGAAAATAACCATGTGGTCAAATATTGCTAATTTTACTTATGTGGCACTATTTCTGGAAAGAGGTGAATGAACATCTATTAACCCTAGATAAGGAACCGATAACTGCCCAATGCCACCAAAATCCAGCTTGACAAGGCAATGGATTTATTGGGGTTACTTACAAAAGTATGGGTGAGGAGCTACTTTAAAAAGCAGAAATGACTCGATCACCAAACCCATCTCAGCATAGGTGACTACCCAAGAAAGCAGGAAACCTGGAGCTCATAGCACAGCTGCAGATGGCTCAACAGTTTATAGAGTGTCCCCTGCGTCTTGCCTGAGAGTCTCTTTCAGCAGTTCTTACTGCTTAAACATGCTTGGGACAGGAGGAGCCTGGTAAATTTGGTCAGTTTCTGAAACTTCCTGAAGCAATTAAATTGTTTACTTCCTGGGCATGAGAGAGCTTCCCTACAAGAGAGAATATTTCTCCTCCCCTTAGAAGGAATATTTCCTCTCCTTTTAAAACATCCTGTGTCTTAATAAGCTTGCTTCTAAGATGCAAGGGTTATACTGAAGGAGATTAAGGCACAACACTTGTTTATGATTGTTATTTGCTGGTCAGAGTTTTCTAGTTCTTCAATGATGTGGGGCCACAATGACTTCTTTGAAAGCTCCTTGTAAAGTCTGTTGCAGCGATGTTTTTCCTTTATGCAGAATTGCGCACGAGCCATTGCAACTACAATTATTTTTAATAAAACTTCTTCCAAAACTTAAAAACACCATGTTTAAGTACCCAGCTGTCCAGCAGCAGCAGAGGACCAAAGCAGGCTCAGGTTAATACTTTAAGATCCATGATTTTTTTTTTATTTTTCTATTGCTCTGATAAAACATCGTGACCAAGGCAACTTATAAAAGAAATGTTTAACGTAGCTTATGGTTTCAGACACTTAGCACCCATGATGGCAGAGTGAAGGAACATCTGGGAGCTCATATCATGTCCACAACCACCACAAGGCAGAGAGAGAGAGAGAGAGAGAGAGAGAGAGAGAGAGAGAGAGAGAGAGAGAGGAGAAAGACTGAGAATGATGCAAGAAAAAAAGTCTGCCTCCAGTGACACACTTCCTTCAACAAGCCCACATCTCCTAATCCTTCTCAAATAGTTCCACCATCTGGGGACAAAGTCTTGTAATGCATGAGCCAAGGTGGACCATTCTCATTCAAACCACCATGATCCCTTAACTATTCTAAACTGCTACTGAGAAAAGTTCTTGGCTTTCTAGTATTGGACAATATCTCAAATTCAGCTCTACTTAGTTACTGTTCCAGGCTCTGACTCTGAAGGTACATTACCTGGCACAGAGTAAGTGCAAGTCTATAATAACTGAATGAGCAGTTAGAGCCAAATGTCTGAGCCTGAGCCTTCTGTGAAACATGAAGTTCTCTCAACCACCCAATTACCTGTGTATTCCAAATGTGCTGCTGCTGCTGCTGCTGCTGCTGCTGCTGCTGCTGCTGCTGCTGCTGCTGCTGCTGCTGCTGCTGCTGTTTGAGACAGGATCTTTCTACATACACCTGCTTCCCTGGAACTCACTATGTAGACCAGCCTGACCTTGAACTCAGTGAGATTCTCCTGCCTCGGATTCCTAAGTGGTATTAAAGGCATATATGCTACCATGCCCAGCCTGTATTCCAAAAGTAAGGAGATATTCTATCCACCTAGAAAGCTGTCTTTGTAGCTCAGTGCACCAGGTACAAATGAAAGGAACACTCCCTGTATCCAGCATCTACCAATCTATGTAGTAACATGGATAGATGGCTTCCTTTACACTTCAATTTTCAACAAATTAAATCAGAATTATATTGTATTGATAAATACATATTTTTATTTTATATCCTATGGACTTGAGCTTTTTGCTCTGTCTATGCATGTGGAACGTATGCATGCCCGGTGCCCTCAGAGGCCAGAAGAACATTGTATACCCTGAAACTAGAGTTATAGTCTTAGGTGGGTCGTTGTGAACCACCAGGGGGCGCTGGGAACAGAAGCCAAGTCCTCTAATAAGAGCAGTAAGTTCTCTTGGCGGCTGAGCCAACTCTCCTGTTTTAATAAACATATTTTTAAAGAAAGAAAGGGAAGAAATCCCCTTTCAGAAGGGATCAACCTGGGATTAAAGACCATCAGGGATGGCCTACACCCATTTCCCTTTCATTATTACTTGATGTTTAGACAAGGCTTAGCTATTTACAAATGCTTTATAATAATTTATTAATCTGGTATGCTCTAATGGCAGAGGGTTTGAGAGCACTCACAAAGATTAATTACAAAAGGTAGAGGCCCAATAAATGATTAATTAAACTCTGTAGCATACAAAGATCTGCCCAGCTTATCTGTTGTAAGGAAGGCACTCAGGAGAGCTCTCCCAAGATCCAGGAAAAGAAATGAGCTTAGAGTAAATGGATTTATGTTTCTTGATTAAAAATATAATTGCAACTTTTCTTTTCAATTTAATAGCATTTAAAAATGGTTTTATGGGACAGGAGAGATTGCTCAGTGTTCAGATGTACTCATTGATCTCTCAGAGGACCCAAGTTTGATTCTCAGCACCCATATAGAGCCCATGGACATAAACACATAGCTATCACACACAAACAGCGAGAAAGAGACAGAGACAGAAAGAGAGATAGAGAAATAGAGAGAGACAGAGACAGACACAGATATAGAGGCAGACACATAAATAAAAACAGAAAAAAAATCTTTTAAACGTGATTTTTGTTTTAATTTTTAATTTCAATGTGCCAGTTAAAACCTACTTCCCATAACTCTACAGTCTCAGAAATCATTTCTCTTCCCTCTAGGGCATGAATTTGAACATCCTCCCTTTTAGCTAAAAATCTATCAATCTGAAATATATCTTCATTTCCCAAATAAAATATTTTATTGCTGTTGTTTATTGTTTAGCCAACAAGCAAAGGGTAATAATAAAAGTAGATTTATAAATCAAGTTCTAGAAAAGACAGTAATAAATAAAAATCTTTAGATATCATTGTAATAAAAAAAGAGTACAGCCACACACACCTTTAGCATCTATCACAAATTACGATAAAGAAGTAGGCAAGGAGTTCCAACGTGTATTAGCACCTGCAAAGACATTATAAAAGCCCACTGAACAAAGCAGCCAGGGCCATTAAGAAAGTGGTATTAAAATGGACAGAAAGAAATCTCTGTGGGTCCATTCAGTCTGGTCCATGTGTTCTTACAGAGTTGTGAAATCACACAGCATTCTGCCACTGCCTACTTTTATTCATCTCTTGAGAAGCCACATCTTTACCAGGATGCTCCTCCCTGTAAAAGAAGACTGGGAATTCTACATGCTTGTGAGAGTCAAAGCAAATGAGAAATAAAGGAACATTTCATAGCAACTTTGGTGGATGGAAAGGGTGAAATCAAACAGTTCTACCATTACATAATTGATCCCTGCCCCCCAAAAAATCACTAATGAGTTTTTCTATTGCCCAATCTCATGATATGTACAAAATTGTCACCAGGGCATTGGGGATGTAGCTCAGTTAGTCACGTGTTTATTTAGCACACAACAAGCCCTCTGTTTAATCTGGGCATAGTGGATCATTCGTGCAATCCGAGTGCTGGGTGAGTGAAGGGTCTAAGGTCATTCTCGCCTGCAGAGTGAATTTGAAGCCAGCCTGGGCTTGCGACATTCACAAGACTCCATCGTCACCTCTCATGCTGTAGTAAAACCATAGTGATTGATGACTCTTGATGACTGTCTGTCAATTTACCCATTTGTTTCCTATGGCAGCACCTTAATCCCTGATCACTGTTTTCTCTGCCATTCTTCATGTTAAGGAGCGTGTTACTTGATTAGCAAGTAGTCTGTGTTTCCCAAAACCTCTTTCCAAGAAATACTAGTCCCATGCAATTCGGTTTAAAAGGGAGATTTATTCTCAAATAAATTTGAGTAAACTGCTTTGTGATTCTTGCCTTCGTGATTCACACTGGGCTGAATTTTAAATTTTCTGAACAGTCTGGTGGTAGAGAACTTCTTTGGATTTTGGATTGGGGGTTGTGTTCCATTTCATTTTTATGAAACATTTACTAACAGTCCATGGAGTTAGGGTTTACAAAGACCTCTACAACATACTTAAAGGAAGAGAAATCCGTTGAAAGTTCACGGCTAAGCATACCAACGGGCAAAGATTTAGTATACAGAAAGCAATGCAAAATATCTTAGGACTTCATGTTGATTGGTATTCTAGTTTGCCTCTGTGTTGCTGTGATAAACACATTGAGCAAAGCCAACTTGGGGAAATAAAGGTTTATTCATCTTACATGTTACAGCCCACCAAGTCTTAGAACTTGTTTATAAGACTGACCTTGAACTCAGAGATCTGCATGCCTCCTGAGTGCTGATATTCAAGGTCCTAAGCCTTTCTTTAGCTTTTCACGAGATTTTTATAAGTCCCGGATTATAGATCATTCCAGATATGGTCAAGTTGACAAGCAAGAAAAGCCATTACAACCCATCGTCATATCTCCTTATGTCCAAATAAAAATAATGACCAGGTCATAATAATGCCTAACATGATATAACTATCCCTTGTACAACTGCAAATGCATAGACAGTAAGCTTAGCTGGGTAGAATCTTGCCCCAGGTCACCACTCCCATAATCTGTTTATCTCTTTGAAAACAGGATTTAGTTCCATTCCATTTCCTGGTGCCCCTTCATTTCTTGAACTATGTATTTTGTATTTTTTCTTTTCTAAGCTTGCTACACTTGAGCAAATGATCTTCGTGGGAGTGAACCACAGGGCACAGTCTACTGAGGCTTCCTTTGTCAATGCAATTAATCTAAATCTCTTCACTTCAGAATCAGGCAGACTCTTTTTTTCTTTTTTTCTTTTATTTTTTTTTTATATTTTATTTACATTTCAGATGCCATTCTCTTTCCCCATTTCCCCTCCCTAGAAAACCCCTATCCCATGCCCCCTTTTCCTTTTTGCTTTTATACATTTTTTTAAAATGTTAATCAAAGGCTTTATAAGTTTGGTAATGCTCAATCAGAAGTGTAACCCAATACCCAACCTAGATATATCAACTATCTTTGACTGGTGGAGACACGTGAACATCTGTCAGGCAGACTCTTAAGACAATGGAAAAAGCAGCCACATTCTTCACCAAAATATCAAAATATCACACACACACACACACACACACACACACACACATACACACACAATCTCTAGGTAATGTATTAAAACTCTTCTCCTCTGAAACCTCTTGAGCCAGGCCCCCACACTTTAAATAAACTTCAGTACAATTGTCTTCCATGTTCTTACTAGTGTGGTCCATTGAGTCCCACTTAAAGCACTCCACTGCTTTCCTAATCCAAACTCCCACAATCCACATTCCTCCAAATAAAATCATGGCCATGCCTATCACAGCAATACCCTACTCCTGGTACCAACATCTGTCTTAGTTAGGGTTTTATTGCTGTGAACAGATGCCTTGACCAAGGCAACTCTCATAAAGGAAGACATTTAATTGGGGCTGGCTTACTGGTTCTGAGATTCAGTCCATTATCATCATTGTGGGAAACATGGCAACATCATTGGGTGCAAACATAGTTCAAGAAAGGGAGCTGAGAGTTCTACATCTTGATACACAGGCAACAGAAGGGGACCTCAAAGCTCATTCCCATAGTGACACATTTCCTCCCACAAGACCACATCTACTCCAACAAAGCCACACCTCCTAGTAGTGCCACTCACCATGGGCCAAACATTCAAACACATGAGTCTATGGAGGTCGTACCTATTCAGACCAGCACAAGAACCATTTGTAGTTAAGGTTACAGGTGGGAAACAGCCCAATCCTCGAGAAACAGAAGTTTAATCACAAACAGGAATGAACTTGGTTTGACTTTATTGTAAGATGGCTTTCAAGCCCAAGATGGAGGCAGGCTGACTTATCCCAAGGTATGGATGAGGAGAATGAGGGAGGATACAATCAGAGGCATCTGGAAGAATCCAGAGCAGAGAGAGAAAGTAGTAGACTAAGTATGGCCAGCAGACTGAGCGGGGCCATGGAGTGGCGGGGTGAGTGAGCAAGAGATGGAAAGGACGATAGAGGAATCCAAGAAAAACCCCAGAATGAAGAGTGAGTGTAGGGAGCCGCGGCGAGCGGTGACAACATTTGCCATTACAAGATGGAGCTGGCATCCGGTGCTCCCACAAGTAAACAACTAAGAGTGAGGAGCAAGAAAGCACGTGGCTGAAATGGCAGGGTTGTATAGGAATCAGAAGCTAGGAGAAGGGATGCCCATGAGCTGGAGAAGTTCAGGGTAGGGGGCATGGTGAGAAGGGGTAAGAAGAGCCAGGAGGCTGGCACAGGACTCTATAACAGGTATTTGCTGAAAGAGCCTAGAGGCCAGCAGGTGCTTTGGTGTTCTAAGTAGATACCTCAGTTAGTCGTTTGTTCTGAGTTTCTTTTTTTAACAGTTCCTTCTTAACACGTGACTCTAGTTTGTGCCAATTTTACAAAAACTAGCCAGCGTGATTAAGTGCATATTAAAATACTTAGGGTACATTAAAGCATTTTTTTCAAAAAATGTAAATTCATAGCTGTAATTCAATGACTTACTTCAGCTTACACAATACTCTGTACCAGATCTGTTCATTACTTATCCACTCTTCCCCAGAATATTAATGTTTTCTACCTTCTCTGTGGCTTAGCTAAAGTTATCCACCTCCATCGTGATGATTCGTTGGTGGTGACTGTCAACCTGACAGGATCCAGCATCTTCTAGGAGACATCCCTGTGAGGGATGATAGGTGAGGTTATCTGGGCGTGGCTGTGAGGATTATCTCGATCAGGTTAATTGAGCAGGGAAGACCCACTCTACTAGTGGGCTGCAGCATTCCTCGGGTTGCATAAAACAGGGGGAAGTCAGCTGAGCTTGGGAGACACCTTCCTCTGCCTCCTGCCTGCAGATGTGAGCAGCCACCTCAAGCTCTGCTTCCTATAAGGACTTCCCTGCCATGGCAGACCACACCCAGAAGCTGTGAACCAACCGCTCTCCTTCAATTTGCTTTCGTCTCAGAGGCATAGAAATAAGTGAGACACCCACTAAGACTGGGATGTTTTAAGAGACTTTTTTTTTTTTTTAAATTCTTTAACCCTGGGTGAAAATTGGACCTCTGACCTTACAAGTTAGCAGCACTTGAAAAATACATGAATGTAAGTAAATAAGACAAAGTATAAAAGTGGGTCTGGGAAATTAAAATAAAAACAATATGATTTTAAAAAAATATTAGCTTGGGGGGGTAGATCATGATTTTAGAACAAAATAAAAGTATAATAACTATAGCTATTTCCACATGACATTGTATTTTCTCCAACACCAACAGGCAGTTGTTTAAAATGGCCAGAAGTGGGTAGGAGCCAGAAGGGAAGAGAGAGAAGGAGAGGATGGGAGGGTGAAGATCAAAGGGAAGAGGTGATGGAGAGAGAGAGAGAGAGAAGAGGGCAGAGAAAGCTGATTTCTGCAATTTTGTTCCGACAACGGTGAAACTGAGAAAAATATTTCATTGAAGGAATCCTGATGCAAATTGCCTTTTTTTTCGTGCTCCCCCCACCTTCTTTATTCCCCTGCCACCTGGAAGTCATCAGCCAGGAGTTCACCACCATCACAGTCAACTTTCTGAGTGAAGTGGATGTGCCTTGCTCATCTCACGAGAGAAAGCCCTATGCCCGCTTGTTCATCCCTGGGTCTCCGAGACTAGTGCCTGGAGCACATAACGTATGCCAATAAAATTCTGACAAAGGAAAGAAGGGATTGACTTTTAGCTTTGGAGTCATGATGGATTTATACTCTCATATCTTAGGGGCCTGTGGCTTACGGTCATAACCTGTGGCCATGAAACAGGATCAACCCAATAGGCATGAAATGACAATATTATTTTCATTTCCTCTGTATTCTAATCTCTCTTTGAAATAAGACATTCAATTATTTCTAGAGAAAGACAAACTAAATGTGTGACTCTTATACTAAATGGAATCCATCTAAACTTTATACCCGGATAGATCAGGAGGTCACATGAGACCATTTGGGGAAAAGAATAAGGTGAGAGAATTTTTAAAACGTATTCTTTACACCCAACTGAAAGATTCACATTTGAACATCAGAGAAGAAGGACCTATAATGGAAATTTGATGATTTTGTCTCCCACTGCCCCCTTTTCGACCAATAAAACCATAAACCAGTGCCAGGTGATCTAATATAGTTGTTAGATATATGCCTGCACCCTTGCCCCTGTCTTAGTCAGGGTTTCTATTCCTGTACAAACATCATGACCAAGAAGCAAATTGGGGAGGAAAGGGTTTATTCAATTTGCACTTCCAAATTGCTGTTCATCACCAAAGGAGGTCAGGACTGGAACTCAAGCAGGTCAGGATACAGGAGCTGATGCAGAGGCCATGGAGGGATGTTTCTTACTGGCTTGCTTCCCCTGGTTTGCTCAGCTTGCTTTCTTATAGAACCCCAGACTTCCAGCCCAGAGATAGTACCACTCACAAGGGTCCCTCCCCTCCCTTGATCACTAATTGAAAAAATGCCTTATAGCTGGATCTTTTGTCAACTGAGGCTCCTTTCTCTGTGATACCTCCAGCTTGTGTCAAGTTGACACAAAACCAGTCAGTATGCCCCCACATCATGATTTTCCTAAATCTGGAAGTTGAAGTGAAGCAGACGATGATTGTAAGATACAAGGTGGCAAGCTCTCCAGTGTTGCTAACTTCCTGGCATGGTTCCTGAAGCCACTGATCCTGTTCACCGAGCAAAGCGACAAAAGATACATCCTTTGATCAAGTGTTTTCCAACTCTGATGGTAGGGAGGCAACTAAGCCACACTGCAATTTTCATTATTATGCTGGGAGAGTATTAAAAAAAAAAAAAAAAAAAAAAAAAAAAAAGTGCCGCTTCAACAAAATAGAAGGGGGTTTGGATACTCTCATATTTCTTCCCTGAGCCTAGATTTGAGCAGAGCCATTACATTTGATTGTAATTCCTCCCCATAAGCAGATGGGCAGGCAGTACACCAGGAATGATAATAATCTATACGGAGTGTTCCTAAGACATGAGTTAGTGCTTCCAGGCCCATAAAACTTGGGGTTTTATGAAGATGAACCCTATTATAGGCCCACGAGCTAGCACGTGCTAGTCAAATTACCTCAGCCGAGTCATCAGCGCAGAGCGTTTCTGCATCTTAACCTTCCGGAATGGACCTCGCTCTCACACCACTTCGCCTGTCTAAAGATTCAAATCAGATGTAGAAAACTGCACTCCTAGGCTTCAGAGTCCTTGCTGTAAAGTGAACTCGAGAAACAGAATACGGCACTGCTATTAGCAATGGATTATAAACCGTAATCATCAACTATCTTCCCCCCACACACACACCACCCCCCCCCACCCCCCACCGCCCACCCCACGCCACCCCCTTGCCTACAGCTTCCGTGATGCTGCCTGGGTGATTCTCGGAAAGAAAGGAAGACCAGACAGACAAATCACCACAGAAAACTTCTGATTAACCACAATTAACTGAGAGTCGGTTTGGGTACAACGGAAAGAAGTGGGGCTTCGTACCGAAAGAGCTGGGTGTGAATCGTGGCTCAGGCAACTTCCTCTTCGGACTTACCATATAACCCTAATTCTCTGCAGAAATAACAGACATGAATCAAACAGAGATCAAATGCAACATCTAGCAGGCCCATAGTTTCAGCCTCTGGTGAGTAACACACATAACAGAAGGAGCCCAAGATGCTTACAGGACTGAAAAGCCCTCGCTCCACAGGCTCACTTCAAGCCTCCAGTGACCTAAAGACTCCCCGCCCCCCAAAGACTCCTAACAACACCACTGATGCCTTTACACTCATCCAAACTCCAGCAGCAGTTAATGGTATCAAGAAGTTCAGCCTTCCTCCTTCAGAAACCTTACCCTTAGAAGTGGGGAGAGCTGCCTACTGTTGCCTAGCAACACCCCTATGAAGCACCTGGCACCACAGAGCCAACAAACACGATTTACATTTCTTGCTTAACAGTAATACTTTTGAGGGGAACGGTCTTCCTGCTTTCAAAGCTTGTTAACGCGGAGTTTCTCAACTGAGCTGAAGACAGCACGTGAGATGAACATGAGGAAAAGTTTGCTCATTAGAGAAGTGAGGTCTGTTCGGGACCCCAGCCCTCTTCCCTCTGTAGTCCTGTGCTGATTCCTGGAGTCTGACCAGTGGGGCCGCTGTAATCACAGGAGGAACTAAGTCAAAACCGCAGATTCTAAGACAAAACGTAATACTCCGAGATCTCAAGACGGCACTAAGTTACAGGGACACTGGATATTATAGTTACCTAGGTGACCTCATCCCGTGTGTACTGCAGAACTGACACCACAGGAAACTACAAATAAATATCTCATTAAGAATTATAGGCTATACGATATAAGGACTAATGGGTTCAGGATAGCCATTATTCATTTTTAAAAAGCATTCTTTTTGTATAAAATGCATTTTATTTTAAATTTACATGTGCACGAGTATATGTGCATGGGATTGCAGGCACCCTCAGAGGCCAGAAGAGGGTGTAGAATTCCTAGGAGCTGAAGTTATAGGTGGTTGTGACCTATCAAACATGGGTATAGAAACCAAACTCAGGTCCTGTGGAAGAGCAGCAAGCACTCTTAACTGTTGACCCATGGATCAACCTCTTAAAAACTCATCCTTGTAATTCTCAATAATTTTGCTTGCTTGTCCTTCTAAACTAACTAAATAATTTTAAACTAAAAAAAAAAAAAAAAAAAAGAATCTTGTTAGCAAGTGTTGTTTGTTGACAGAAACCTGCTGTTGACATGTAAATAGGTAAGATTTTTATTTACAGTTCTTTGAAAGGTTAGTGTTAAACCAGGAGTGTATACCAGTTAGAAATACCACTTGAAGCATATAGTAAAGTAATTCACGGAGTGGTTAAGCACCACTAGGAAAACTTTTTTTTCTCTTTTTAATCTAGTTTTTATTTCACTTGTTGTATTACTTCTGGGAGTCTCTGTTGTTGTTTAAAAAAAAACACCTTTTTTAAAAGAAATATTTATTTTAGATAAATAAAATGTCTAATATAATATATAATACAAATAGACACATTTATTTTAGAAATTAAAAGAGTGGGGCAAAGAGATAAACTAAGGATTTCAACACACTTCAGAAGAGATCCAGAATAAAGGACAATATTTGAGAAGAGAGCAAGCATAGCTCAGACTGCATGTTCTTCTTCCCCATGACCAGCGTCTTGACTATTTCCGGGTGCATCCTTCTCAAGGCTCTGCCTTTGCCTGAAAGGAACTGCCCCCACCCAAGGCTGTGTTCTCACTGACTGAGAAATGCCAGGTCGCTCCCTTCTCTAGCCTCTGGCATCAACCGGGACAACTCAGAAAAAGCAATTCTGCCCGCAGATTTCCCCCCTCTTCTCCCCCCCCCCCCGACACACACCTAAGTGGGATTGGGTCCAACTTCTGCAAGGAGTCGGCATGCAGCCCCTCTACCACAGTTACTCCTACGTCCCCTTGCTGGGGTTGACCTCCAGAGTATTTACCAGTAAATTAAATATTGCCCATAAGTCTTCATTTCAGAACTGTTTCAGGGGACCCAACCAATGACACTTGGCTTCAAAAATGATCCTGACAGGTACTCAGCGGCATTTTATAGATAGATTGTTTGCTGGTCAGTAGGCAATGAAGACCCCCCCTCAAAGATGGAGTGTGAAAACTGAGAGCAGTGTGCTGTAGGGGTCAAGTGGCAAACTCCCCTTGCCATGGAATTGCTACAGAAAGGAATGTGCTGTTTGGGGCATCTGAGAAGTGTCAGGGGCACGAGTGTCATCGGGTCTGTGGAATGTGGGAGAGCTGACTAATGCAAGGCTCTGGCTTCACTGTGGAAGTCACCAGAGTTCAAATTGACACTTGAGTGAGCTCGTGGCAGAGAGGAAGCGAGAGCTGTTACAAAAGAGCGTTGCAGTCAGAGGAAGCTTCGCTTACCAAAGTCCCCGGTGCAGAAACTGCCTGGCAGTTAGAGGAAGTTGGGACTGGTAGTAAATCTAAGAGTAGATAAAGGTGTTGCTTAATAATGCTGTAGAAGTGGGCATCGTCCAAGTCCCAACTGCGATGGCGGTGAGGGGCCACCTTAAGAGTTTAGGATTGCAGGGCTGTGGGTGTTGTGTCTTAAGAGCATCAGACTGCAGGGGTGGGGGTGTTATATCTTATGAGCAAAGACAAACTACTGAAACAAAGAAAAAGCTCCAAAGCGCGATTTATCTTTAAAACAAAACTCTTCGGCTCTTTGAGAACATCCTTGACACGACTTCCTCAAGGCTGTTGTGGGACTTAATTCAAAGGCACAAAGATATCACAAAGCTGCCTCAGTAGACAGAGGAGCTGAGCAAGCCACTCTCTGGGTATGGGAAAACAAAAGTCCATCTCCACACACTGACAGACAATATCTACAAAGCAGTTTGTGCCCTTTGCCTTAAGATCTTAATACAGAAATACTTCAATTCTTCAGTAATGGGTACTGCATGTACTGTGTCCCTGCTCAACCTCAGTTCTACCAGTGTCGGGAACTCAGAAAACAGCATCCAATAAACTCACATTGTCAAGTTGACTAACAGAGTAAATACACTCCCAGGGAGGTGCCCCACAGCGACTGCTAGCAAATGGCTCTAGGCTTCTTAAAACCTTGATTTAAATAATAAGTAGGTACATTGGCTCAAAGACAATGAGGTAGGTAGTAGACGTCAAAGTAGCTTGTGTCATCATGGTAGGTAGGAAGCAGGAACTCTCAGGCCACGCATGTACGAAGAAACCCTCCAGGAGCTGGTGCTAGGGTGGCTTCTGGTTCAAGCTGTAACCTTTGCTGTTAAAAAGTTCTTCCCAAGGGGGAAAAAAAAACTGTCCCGAGTTCACGGTGGTCACTAAAGCCCATTTTGCCCTTCCCGTTCTGTCTTGTAATGAAAGGATTTCTTTGTCTTATTTACGTGCAAGCCATGCCCGCTGGGAAACTAAAATGAGTTGCAGTCCTTGATTCCAGCTGTGACCCTGTGGGTGAGCCTGCCACCTCTTGACTGACAGGTCCTAGCAACTGTGTCTGAACACCATCTAAGTGTCTGAATGGGAAAGCCCCACTTGAGCCCACTCAGCTTTTCTCAGTCTATGCTGCTGAGAATCAGAAATCAATTTCACTTTGGAAATGCAGGTGATCCCATGTTGAGGGGCCTGCACAGGCGAGCCTCTTCCCTCTGGCCTGTCTGAGGACATTGCATATTCCGAATGCAGAAGCCTGGAAGGACAACCAGACTTGGGAGCATGAGCAAAGAGTGACATCCAGTGGCCAATGGGTCACATTTCTGCTATGCGAGGCACTCGCTCGATTTCTGAGGATGGAGCTCACACTTTGCCCCAGAAACTAACTTCTGCCCCTGTCATTACAGGAAGACTATGACTTCAGATCAGACTCAGCAGATGCTTCCTGCCCGTACTCCCCAGCAGCTTACACCCACGGTATAAGCACTCTGTTCTCTCTAGAGTTTTAAAATGCATCACAAGGGTAACAAACGGAGGCTAGAAAGATGGCTCAGTGATTAAGAGAACTTGCCGCTCTTGCAGAATATCTGAGCACCCTCATAAAGGCCCACAACCAACCATTCATAACTGCAGTCCCAGGGGATTCGAAACTCTTTTATGATACCTTCAGGCACTAAGCACACAGATGGTACACATATGTACATACAACAATCTTACACATGATTTTTATGGAGCTACAGAGGTGGCTCAGCCGTTAAGCGCACTGCCTCATCTTCCGGAAGACCAATGTGGAGTGAACCACAGTTCATAACTCCAGTTCCAGGCGATCTGGCGCCCTCTTCTGGTCTTTTTGAGCACTGTGGACACATGGTGAATGGACATAAACGCAGGGTAAAATAAATACCCATACGCATAAAATAAAAACAAATGAGCATTCTGAAATAAATAAAAACTAAATTTCTAAAAATGTAGAGCCCAAAATTATATTTCCCTATGGTTTTCAAAATAAGGACTACCATTCAACAAATGTTTACTGAGCACTTAGAAAGGAATAAAGAATTACAGCTTACATTCTTCTTAGGAAAGGCAGGGTGCGATGTACACAAAGAGTTGCATATATGTGCAGGCACACATGCGCTGACAAGCTGTGGCAAAAGCTAAGAAGAAAAGCAGCATAAGGTAAGGTCACCGGGTCTGCCCAGAAGGCTCGTGCTGTTCGGGTGTGTGACCAGGCAAAGATTCTTTGAGAATACTTGGGCAGAAACCAGAATCAGGTGAAGGTCAGGTGAGGGAAGAGCTTCCAGGCAAACAATAAAGTGTGGTACAGAATGAAGTTCCCAGAGAAAACTGAAAGTCAGATCATCGGTGTTGATATATGATATATGACTGTTTTTTTCTTAATATTCCATCTGTGAAATGTATTAATGTTGCTATGTGTAGTAATAATTTACTTTTCTTTGCTATTTAGTGCTCCACAATATGAATATGCCACAGTGTACTTCTTTCACAGGCATTGGGGTTATTTCTTGTTTGCAATCATGAAAAATATGTTATTAACATTTTATAATGGTTTTTGATAAAAAAATAAACATTTACTGTTAATGAGTATGCATTTATGGTTAAAATTACTGATTCATAAACTGAATCAGATACATAATTGTAAGTCCCAGTGCAAACTGAAAATCCAAGGGCACTTATTCAAAAGTCAGAAAAAAGTAATACTAAAGCATAGAGATATAATTTTTTTAATTCTTTCTCCACTGCCCAGCTATTCCTTCCAACACAGTGTACACTACATAGTATATACCTGCTATTTAGTGTCACTCCAAGTAAAGAAAAATTACAGTGGTTAAATATTAGCTTAAATTTTACCATCTATCTTTATTTTGTCCAGAGGCAATTTTAGAAACAGATACAAGAATATTTAGTCTCTTTGTGAACGCCTTAAATTATGTAATTCATTCTCTATTCCTTACATATGTAGATTTTGTTCTCAAATATACTATAAAAATAGTTATATTTTTTAAGGATTTATTTATTTTATGTATTGAGTACATGGTCACTGACTTCAGACACACCAGAAGAAGGCGTCAGATTGCATTACAGATGGTTGTGAGCCACCATGTGGATGCTGGGAATTGAACTCAGGACCTCTGGGAGAACAGTCAGTGCTCTTAACTGCTGACCCATCTTGCCAACTCCATAATTTTCAGTTCTTGAAGTGTTTACAGTGGGTTAAAACATTTTACTTTTAGTCTATTGGTATTAAAAAAGACTAAGAGAAACGTGTGTGTGTGTGTGTGTGTGTGTGTGTGTGTGTGTGTGTGTGGTGTCGGTGTCCTTAGATGGCAGCCTCTTCTGCATTCACAGTAGGTTCTAGTATAAAGGAACTCAAGGTATTTGGTGGTGTTCAGAGCCCCTTCCCATCCCAACTCTGCTTACCACACTTGACCCTCACGGAATGCCCAGCACTTGGTTCCTTCCACCAGGACTCTGTGCTCACGTGACTTGAGAAGAAGGAACAAGAACCAACCATGATGGCTCCCCCAGCTGCTCATTCCTCCTCTGCCCAGCAACTTGCTCCATGACCTGTTGTCTTCTAAGCTTTTACTTCCAAAGACTGAGTCTCATGATAAGCTTAAGAACTTCAGGATATTGAGAGCAAACTAGTGAGCCATCCCCGGGACTCTTCTGAGTTTGGGGCAACAGTTCAGGTCAACTATCTATGAACCTGGACTTAAATTTATATATCAGTGCTAACCAATAGCTTGCTTCTACCAGCAATGTCTGAGAGTTCCAAGTGTCTCCATACCCCACCATATTTTGTAGTGTTTACCACCAAAATGAGAATGTACTCATATCTCTCTGTGCTTTGAATTGCATCCCCACAATGACAACTGATGTCAGAGACTTATTTTCTAATTTGATGTCTTCTTTTGAACGGTACCTGTTCAAACTTCTAACCACTTATATACTACTGTGGTGTTATGGATGAGAATGGCCCCCAAAGACTCCTATATTTAAATGCTTGGTCCCCAGTTGGTGAAACTCTTTGGGAAAGGACAAGTAAGTGTGGCCTTTTTGGAAGAGATGTGTCACTGTGGGTAATCTCTCTCTCTCTCTCTCTCTCTCTCTCTCTCTCTCTCTCTCTCTCTCCCTTCTTTCCTTCCATTCTTCATTTCTTCACTGTGATTGGCGGTGGCTGACGTGACACCCAACGCCATTTACAAACCCTTCCAGAGCTGTCTTTGTTGATAGAAAGGCTGTTTCCCTTATCAGAACAATTCTCAACCTCAGCAAGGAAAAGAAATGAGCAAAAACCCTTTGTTGAAAATATCTTTGTAGTTAATTGAACAACATTTCCTAGTGTCTAGGATTTGTAAGATATGCATGGGTGTATCCAGAATACATACAGCAAACTTTTAACATAATACAAGGTAAATATGATGTGCACATGTTCTTTCAATGGTCGGTTTATCTCTTAAACTCTTGTAGTGTCTTTTCATGGACAGAATTACTGACTTTCAACACTGTCAAGCTTGCCCGTCTTTTTATCTCTGTTGAGTCGATGTTTTAGACGCAGTGTCTGACCCCAGGGTTAGAGACATCCTGCTGTACGCTCCCCTCAAATCATCCTGGTTTCACCTTTACATTTGGCCCTTGGAGCACTTTGTTGGGGCTTCTTTAATGGCAACTGGAGACCCATGGCTTGACGGACAGATGCTGCCACCCACAGTCCAGGAGGCCAGCCGGTGAAGTCAGAATGCCCACAGGAGTGATGCTCTGAGGCCTCAAGAATCTGTCCCTTGTCCCTCTCATACTGTCTTATAATTTAGCAGCAATCTTTAGCAGTCCTTATCATAAAGCCAGGGTCAGCCATACCTCAGTGTCTGTGTGGCATACTCTCTGTGTATGTCTCCTCTATGAGGTCACCAGTTCAGCATGATCTTATCCTAACATAACTATGTCTACAGCATCCTTCTAAACAACATCCCATTCTTGAGGACAGGAGGTTAGGGCTTCAACATAAGAGTTGGGAGGACAAAATTCAACCCATAATGACTTATTAATCTTTATGAAATAATTTCTATTTGCAGAGTAAAATAAAATAATTACCCAATTTTTCCACAACCATTCATGGCAGATCCTTTCCCTGCTAACTGAAATGCCTCTTGTCAGCAATCGAAGGGTGTTAAGGTGAGACTGTTTCACTGGTCTTGGTTGCCATGTCCTTGTGGTAATTTATAGGCCTTTATATGTGTGTGGGGGGGGGGGGAAGAATTTCTAAACCCTCACAAAAACGTCTTATTTACATTCCAATTTTAGAATCACTGTTAGATTTTTGCCAAAACATTTGTCCCATTTTTAAAAATTGTATTGAATGTATGACTAAATTGTGGGAGGTATGGACCCTCAGTCCATAGCCACAGGTCATTCTATGGAATTTTCCCAGAAAACATGGTATTACAGGCCTTAGACATCCTTGATGCTGTTTGAAAAGGCACTTTACCGTTTTTTTTAGCTGCTTGTTAGTGGAGGATGAGTGTACAATGGCTCAGTGAACATGGAATTCAAGTCTAGAAACTTTGCAGATGTTCACACTAGTATTTGAAGCATGCAGACACACCGATGTATTTTTTTTTTTCACTGTACACAACAGTCATTGAACCTACAAGAGAAAACATGTTTCTAATTCTTGGGAGGGGGCAAGTATGGGTGAGCATGCACAACAATGGGCTACACTGTGATATTTTCATGTATCTGTGCCATATATCACAATCACAATCTATATTGCGTTTCATTCTCTCTTTACCCTGGTTCTCTCCTGTCACCCTTCTATCATGTCATCTCTAATTCTTTTTCTTTTTCTTTTTCTTTTTCTTTTTCTTTTTCTTTTTCTTGTCTTATGACAATGGCCAGAGTACCTAGCATTCTACTGAATTCAGAAGGAATGACAGGTAACACAACTGCTCTGTTCCTGGCTTTACTGAAATGTGGTAGTATCACATCATTGATTATACATTTTCTATAGCATTTTTGTTTTAGGAGCCTCAATAACAGGTCGGAGAAGTCTCCTTCTATTCCAGTCATGAGCATCTCTGCTCTTCTCACCTAGCAAGACAGTCATCTGCATTTTCTTCTTTGTTTGTACTGAATTACAAAAGACTCATTTTTTTAACGTTATATAGACATTTGTTTTTATTTTTATTTATTATATTCCTAGCATTGGGATTTTTTGGATCATATCATTCTTTGTTTAAACATTTGAAGAACTAATAACTGTTTTTCCAGAGTTCATACCATTTTATACATTCCACAGTAGTATGTAGGAGATAAGATTTCTCTAAGTCCTTACAACTACTTTTTAATGTATGTCTTTTTCACTACACCTTGAAGTGATATCTCATATTTGAGCAACGCCCTCCTGAGGACTAAAGATATTAAGAATCTTTTCATATGCTTATTCCTCATCTTCCTTATTTGTAAACTCTTCTTAGACCCTGTGACATTTTTATTGATTTGTCTTTTGATTATTAAGCTATAAGAGTTAGCAATATTTTAGATACAAGTTCCTTACTAGAAACACAGTTTCCGAATATTTTCTCCCATTCACTTAGTGTGCTCTGAAGCAATAAAGATAGATAGATAGATAGATAGATAGATAGATAGATAGA
Source organism: Arvicanthis niloticus (assembly GCF_011762505.2). Classification (NCBI taxonomy): domain Eukaryota; kingdom Metazoa; phylum Chordata; class Mammalia; order Rodentia; family Muridae; genus Arvicanthis; species Arvicanthis niloticus. The sequence goes on from NC_133438.1 coordinate 21,125,693, forward strand.
TAGATAGAGGCTTTTAATTTGATGATGTACAGTTTGTTCATCCTTACCTCTGTTGTTTATACTCTGAACGCATTCTCAAATGCAAAATTGTAAGATTGGCCATGTTTCCTTATGAAAGTTTTATCTCTCTGTTCACATTCAGTCTCTGACCATTTTGGTTCAATGTTTATATGTATACTAAGGTAGAGTAAGTTTCGTCTCTTGACTGCTAGGTTTACAGTGGTCCCACACCATTTGTTGAAAGGACTCTTATTTTCCAATACTGAATTTCCATCAGTATTGAAAGCGGGGGCCCGTTAATAATTGTTAGTAGACTCTCATGTGTATGTCCTCCAATTCGACACTGTCTTCACCACCTTCACTTTTTAGTAAGTTTTGAAATCAGGAAATATAGGTTCTTTTTGATTTTCATTTTTAAGATATTTTGGCTATTCTGGGTTGCTTAAATTTTCATATAAAACGACAAGATTAACTTGTCAACTTCTGCAAAGATACTAGTTGGTATTTTGTTAGTGATTGTGAGTCTGTAGTCGGACTAGTGGTTTCCTTAGGCTGAAAGGAGAAAAGACCCAGAGAGTGACTCCTGAAAAGCTGGAATGTCCTATAACTTGCTCTAGAACTAAGCACACTGGACCTTTAAGATATGAGGACTTTGCTGTACATAAAATATGCGTCAATAAGGAGAAAAGAGAAAGTAACCAGGCTCCTCTCACTCTCTTCCATTACTAAATACCAATTCCCTGGACTGGAGAAATGGCTCAGAAGTTAAGCGCAGTTCTGCTCTTCCACACAAGCTAGGCTCAGTTCGTAGCACCTATACAGTTGCTCACAACTGTCTGTAACACAGTTGTAGGGAATCTGATTCCCTTTTCTGGTCTCTAAGGGCAATGCATGCACATGATACACAGACATACATGCAGGTAAAACACTCATACACATAAAATTTAAAAAATAAAATACTAAAGTTAAAAAGGTACACAATGAATGTGAAGTGTGTGTGTGTGTGTGTGTGTGTGTGTGTGTGTGTGTGTGTGTGTGTATTTAAAATGTCCTTACCTATGAAAGAGAGAAGGATCAGATGTCTGCCTTGCTCTATTAAATGTGCTCAGGGAGAGTTGCTGGGCTGCACTCAGCACTTCTGACTTCCATTTGTTCATCACAGTAAATTGCTATAAATAGTGGCCCTGGGTTATCAGTCTATGCTGTGTTACTTTGAGTCTGAATTCCTAGTACGAAGACTGGCCATCATTCACTTTCCTGCCTCCTGACATAGCTTTTTTTTTTCTTTAACCAAAAATAGAATTAAAATTGTAAGTCAAGCAAGAAACGTTGCATGGCCTCCTCAATTTTTCTATATACAAGGTACAAAGAGAAGGAGGAGGAGGAGGGGAGAGGAGAAAGAGGGGAGGAGGAAGAGGAGAGGAGAAGAGAGAAGGAGAGAAGGAGAGAAGGAGAGGAGACAAGGAGAAAAGGAGGAAGAGAAGATACATATATCACATGTATCCGTTTTCATGGGTCATCAGCATACCTTGTATCATCAACAGAAGCCCTAAATGATTAGCAAACTTGGAGAGACTCCTAGAAGCTACACACTGCTTACTTATTACTTCCTCTTTCTGAGAGAGGGAAAGAAACCTTCTCTAATATGAACAAATTCTTTAGAAACTCAATTAATTCTCCCAGGAAGGAAAAGGGGAAAGTGCCTCAATATACGAAAAACAGCTAAAATAATTAAATGTGAAAAGTCTTTTTAACAATAGAACAGAAACAACAGGACGTATATTCACAGATTTAATCTTTATTAACCTCTACTCACAAGAACTCACTAAATATTATAAACCAAATTTGTAAAAGCTAAAAATAATCTTATCTTAAGATGTACAAAAATTCTTCCAGAGGATACCATAATTCAATAAAATAAAGAAGCAAAAATTGAAAATTTTTAAAATTAAAAACTTTTACTCTTGCAGATGTCAGTGTAAAAATAAAGACAACCCATAAACTGTGAAAACAACTGTAACCTATACCTAGCAAAGAATCTGAATGTGGAATATACACAGATCAATGATGAGCAAGAAACCGAATGCTGGCCAGCAGGAAGTTAATGCATTACAGCACAGTAAAGTAGCACCTGGTAATCAATGCTCCATATTTTCGTGATTCTAGATGGCTTGTCTTTCTGAACAAAGGTAATTAGCCTGCCACCGATTATCTGCTTTGTAGCAGACTCATTACCTTCTCATGTCCTAAGGTGTTAGGCTTGGCACCAACTGTTTCCATGCTGAGGGAAATAAAAACTATGTCCTTCATGGCCAAACTATCTCCTCTATAGAAATCCAGGGAGATACTTTACCCTTCGCCTTCTCTGGGGAATTGATTTAATTTCTAAAGAATTTATTCACATTGAAGAGGGAGGTTTCTTTCTTTCTCTGAGAAGAAAAGAGAAGTTAAGCAGTGTGTAGCTTCTAGAATCCCCCAAGCTCTCTCACTGCTTCTGGCTTCTCCCATGCAGTGTGATGTCAACCATGCAGTGTGATGTGTTCCATGCAGTGTGATGTGTCCCATGCAGTGTGATGTGTCCCATGCTGTGTGATGTGTTCCATGCAGTGTGATGTGTTCCATGCAGTGTGATGTGTTTCATGCAGTGTGATGTGTTCCATGCAGTGTGACGTGTCCCATGCAGTGTGATGTGTCCCATGCTGTGTGATGTGTTCCATGCAGTGTGATGTGTTCCATGCAGTGTGATGTGTTTCATGCAGTGTGATGTGTTTCATGCAGTGTGATGTGTCCCATGCAGTGTGATGTGTCCCATGCAGTGTGACGTGTCCCATGCTGTGTGATGTGTTCCATGCAGTGTGATGTGTCCCATGCAGTGTGATGTGTCCCATGCAGTGTGATGTGTCCCATGCTGTGTGATGTGTTCCATGCAGTGTGATGTGTTCCATGCAGTGTGATGTGTTTCATGCAGTGTGATGTGTTCCATGCAGTGTGACGTGTCCCATGCAGTGTGACGTGTCCCATGCTGTGTGATGTGTGCCATGCAGTGTGATGTGTTCCATGCAGTGTGACGTGTCCCATGCAGTGTGACGTGTCCCATGCTGTGTGATGTGTGCCATGCAGTGTGATGTGTGCCATGCAGTGTGATGTGTTCCATGCAGTGTGATGTGTCCCATGCAGTGTGATGTGTCCCATGCTGTGTGATGTGTTCCATGCAGTGTGATGTGTTCCATGCAGTGTGATGTGTTTCATGCAGTGTGATGTGTTCCATGCAGTGTGACGTGTCCCATGCAGTGTGATGTGTCCCATGCTGTGTGATGTGTTCCATGCAGTGTGATGTGTTCCATGCAGTGTGATGTGTTTCATGCAGTGTGATGTGTTTCATGCAGTGTGATGTGTCCCATGCAGTGTGATGTGTCCCATGCAGTGTGACGTGTCCCATGCTGTGTGATGTGTTCCATGCAGTGTGACGTGTCCCATGCAGTGTGATGTGTCCCATGCAGTGTGATGTGTCCCATGCTGTGTGATGTGTTCCATGCAGTGTGATGTGTTCCATGCAGTGTGATGTGTCCCATGCTGTGTGATGTGTTCCATGCAGTGTGATGTGTTCCATGCAGTGTGATGTGTTTCATGCAGTGTGATGTGTTCCATGCAGTGTGACGTGTCCCATGCAGTGTGATGTGTCCCATGCTGTGTGATGTGTTCCATGCAGTGTGACGTGTCCCATGCAGTGTGATGTGTTCCATGCAGTGTGATGTGTCCCATGCTGTGTGATGTGTTCCATGCTATGTGATATGTCCACCCAGTTTATCCCATTATCTCAGAAGAGGAAGAAGAATGGAATGGATATGAGAATGGATGTCATTTTGCTTCTAGACTAAAGAAGGAATGAACAGAGACATTACATTTTATAGGATGCTGGACATGGCAGCACACACTTGTGATGGAAGCACTTGGGAAGTTGAGGTAGAAGATCAGGGTTTAATGCCAGCTTAGAATGCTATGAGTTCAAGGTTTGCCTGATGTAGTGTGAGATGCTGCCTCAGAAAAGAAAAGAAGGTTATGGAAGCTAAAAAAGCAGCACATCTCAATGATCCAGGAACTTAGAAAATGCACACAGGAGAAACATAAGTTGGAGACTAGTCTGGGATATGTAGCAAGATTCTATTACAAAAAGAAAAAAAAAAAAGCTTATGAAACACACTAGCAGGGGACTGTAGAGATGGCTCAGAGGTTAAGAGCACTGGATGCTCTTCCAGAGGTCCTGAGTTTAATTCCCAGCAACCACATGGTGGTTCACAGCCATCTGTAATGGGTTCTGATGCCCTCTTCTGGCCTGCAGGCACACATGCAGACAGAATGCTGTATTCATAATAAATAAATACATCTTTAAAAAAAGAAACATAGTATCAATAAAAAAGAAGATAAAATTATGAATGAATTAAAAAGACATCCTAATTAATGAATAGGTTTGTTTATGGGCAATGTTCTGGCCTATAAATCTACTTATCTATTATTATTTTAGTATACAACACTTCATGTTTTTGTCAACAGAACAGTTCCTTTTATACTGTTAAGTACTTTAAGTACTTAAAAGTCTATGTGCTTTAATCCTTTTTTAGTCTTTATATTTTTATATTAATGTGACCGTTTATCAGTTCCTACAAATCAACCAGCTGAAATTAGTTTTTTTATTTTAAATTAAGATATAAGATAGATAATATACATAAAGCACATTGGTCTCAATATTTTATTTTGATACACATACAAATGTCATGCCAACCTTAGATCAAATTGCGGGCTGTCTCCAGAACCCCAGGAGGCACCTCACGCTCTCAGCAGCCCCACCTCACAGGAACTCACTGTTTCGACTTGTTTTATCATTTGCTTTGTTCAGCTGCTCTTGACTTTCTTGTCAGTAGGACCATAAGTGGTCTGTGTTCTTTTGTGTCTGCCCTCCCCATTCAGAAGACTATCTACACTTGACCACACATGCATCAGTACAAACACTCCTGGCCCCCACATACACATATACATATACAATAAATCAATAGAAACATAGCAAAACAATCTATCTGAAAAAAAATCAAGAAAATCCCTCATGAAAAAGTATTTACATGTGGTCATTACTTTCTTACATTCTTGTGGCAAAATACCCAACAGAAATAACATATAGACAGAGGGATTTGTTTTAACTTTGTTTGAGAGCACAGTCCATCACGGTAAGGAGCCTATAGCAGCAGGGGCTTAAGGCAGCTGCTCACACTGTGCCTAAGTACTGTTTACTGTCTCTCTCCTCACTCAGTTGGGACCCTACCACATAGGATGATACCTCCCACTGTTATGGTCATTCTTCCTTCTTTAGTTAAACCTCCCTGAAAATTTTCTCGCTGATCTAGAGGTTTGTGTCCTGGGGAACCCATTGGAGACAGCAATTAACATTCAACTTCACAATTTAAATGGCTAATAACCTTTATGCACAAGTCTGAGAGCTCCCTTTCATGCCCCACTAGAACTAGATAGTAAGATCCCCTTGCCAATGACACTATGCTTTCTGGATAAAAGTGTTTCTCTGTGAAACCAAGGTGGAACTGTAGAGTGAAAACTTATAAAGACCATTTTATGAAATATGTAGACTTTTTCTTTGCCCTTAGACCTGGGCAGAAAAATGCAAGTTCCAGAAAGCGGAACTGAATGTAAGATTTTCACTACCCCAGGACACATTCCGGGTGAAGGACATTGCCCCTGAATCCGAGGACACTTGCTGGATTACATTCCTCAAGCCTCAGGCAGCAGGCCCATCTGTGGGTGTGCCCCCCCCCCCCAGCAGGAAGACACATTCCTGACCATAAAAAAATACAAGCCATCTAGGTCGGGCTGTGACTGGAGGAAGTGAGAAATATTTTGTAATGACGGTATAGGGGACAGTGACTTGGTAAGACTACATTTTTGAGAAAAATGATTGTACTGAGTAATTTCCATGGCTATTAACCTTTCAGGGTGGGTTTCTCTGGAATGTTTCACTATTCTTATGTTATGTATCCTTGGCAACCCCTCACCCCCTCCCCACTCCCCTGGTTTGTGGTTTTGCTCTTTAAAAGACCCCTTACCCATCACTCTGGGCCAAACCTGGCTCTTCAGAGAGAGAGCTTGTGGTTTGACCGCCAGCCAATTTCCCTAATAAAGCCTCTGCTGATTGCATCCAGGTATGGTTTCTTGTGATCTTTGGGTGGTCGTGATTTCCTGAGACTTGAGGAAGGGTCTCCCGAGTATGGGGGTCTTCAGAACTGCACTGAAAGCTTCCTCCCTTTTGGCTGGTGTTTGGAGTGCCAGGAGGTTCTAGGCAGGCTGTTGGTGAAGGTAGGTCAGAATCAATAATCTCACTCAGCTGTGCTCTCTGTGTGCACCAATACTACTCTGCTATGTAAGGTACACTCATTGTTGCAATAGAGGCAATGTGGTTCCAGCAGGTAACCAACCAATTCTAAACTGAACTTAGGATTTGTTCTGCATGCTTGGTACTGTAATCCTGGTCAAAAACCTATAGCTAGGGACGTTACAGGTTCCACAGGAGCAATCTTCTGTTGATGTTTCATAAAATGGACATAGAGTTAAATTACTTTCTAGATATTTGTTATTTATAAGGATATAAGTAACTATATCCTTAAACTAATGCAATTGCCAGCCTAGTCAGAGAAAGCGCTTCTGTCAATGAGTCAAAGACCTAAACAGGATGTCTATATGGCCCATTTTAGACATGGGGGGGCATTGAAGAGAAGAGGATGGGAAGACTGTGTGAGCCAGAGGGTAGAGAAGGATGCTATAAAATTCTACCTGCTTGACACCACATGGCCATTAGAGTCACAAACACACAGCAGCTGTGAACAGCTGCATGAGATCTAGACACACAGACACTGACCAGAAAGGAAGAATACTCTTAGGAAAAAGAAAGAGGTTGGTTGGTAGCAAAGGGGGGATAAAAGCTGGCAATGCAGGAAGAACACAATCACAATACATTGTATACAAGTATGATATTGTTAAAGATAAAAACTTTAGAAAATTCCCAGTGTCGTTCATCATCAGAAAAATGTAAACGGAAACCCAGTGCACACCATAGTCTGCCCTCTAAGATATCCACAGTCATGGAGTAAACAGGATGTTCAGGCACTCCCTATGGGCCTACAGGGCCATTTTCATTCAAACCACCACACATTTGTAAGTGTATAGTTAAGTGAAAAAAGCCAGATGTGAGAGAATCCACTGAATTATTCTAAGAGGAGAGCTGTTAACTGGGTATCTGGTGTGGAATCATTATTTTGCTCCCTGACCTTGCTTGGTACCAGCACATTCACTTTGTGAGGATTCAAAGGGCTACGTCTACTTTGCTCCTTCTTTCTCTTTATATATTATGCTTCGAGTTGCAAGTCTCTTTCAGGGCTGAAATTGAATACAAGGCCTTATAAAAGCTAACCGAGTGCTTGGCCACTGAGCATATCCAAGAATTTTACTTTTTTTTTTTTTTTTTTAAAGCATAATCTATTTCCCAAAAGAAACGTGGTTAAATAAAATGATTTTGTGGAAGAGTTGGAGAGACCGGATTTTATAAGATTTTAGATAGTAGATAAAATCTGTATTTAAGCTGATGATATGATGCAAAAACAATGTTAGGATTTTTTTTTAATTCCACACAGAACAAATGACAGGACACTGAAAAAAACTTTGGAAACCACATGTGGCCTGGATGTTTATTGACCACTTCCCCAAGACCTCTTTTCTGCATTTGTACCCACCCCCAACCGGTTACAAATAACTCCATCTCACCAACTTTCTCCTGTAACCGATACTCACTCAAGTTGACTTTAAAAGTAGTCATATTCATACAGACCTGCCTCCGACTTGATTTTCAGGAATGAACACTTTTCCCCCCATTCACTATGCACTTTACAATCTAGAGCCATAAATTAACAACTACACACACTTCAGCTGACCTGCTCATCTGTATAGTTCAAACGCCAAGGTTATTCACTTCATTTTCTTAAATTTAAGAGGCATAGAAGAAAAATATTAAAGACACAGACTTGAAATTAGAGTAAGAAGAACTCAAGTCCCACTCCTTTTGCTCTTAAAGAAGAAACCTGTAACCTGTTCAAGCCTGTCTGCTTTCTTTGAAACTTGGGTGGTATGACTACTTCATAGAATTCTTGGCTTTAAAGGAGTCAGCACATGTCAAATCCTTAGTGTAGTATCTGGCTAAAATGAAGCAATCACTAACTTCATAGTATCAATATTATATATCATACCCGGTACTGTAGTTTCACTTCAGTTGCTGTGATTAAAAAAAAAAAAAAGCAAAAAACAGCTTGAGGGTGGGAATTATTTCAGTTTACAATTTAAATTTAAGGTCCATTCACCACTGGGGGGACAAGGTAGAAATTTTCATTGGGAAGTTACACCGCATCCACAATAGAAAGATGACAAAAAAAGAATGTGTGTAGATTCCCTTGCTTGGTTGTATCAGTTCAACATATCTACTCTTACACAGGGTGGAACCTCTTGCCGAGGGAATAGTGCCCTTAGCGGGTTGGGTCTTCTACATCAATTAACTTAAGACAATCCCATGCAGATATCCCCACACATCAACCCAATGTAGACAATCCCTGATTGAGACTCTCTTCCTAATTTGTGTCAAATTGACAAAGCTAAGCACAGCTGAAAACTATTTAGGACTTAAAGTGGAAAAGGAAAATGTGCATTTTGTTGGTGTGGGGTTGGGGGTGGGGTTGGTGTGAGTGCTTGGAAGTGGGAGTTGTGGAGTGATGCTAACTTAGTTCAATGAGGGTATTTTTGTTTTGTTTTGTTTTGTTTTGTTTTATAGAAAACCCATAAAGTCTTAGTCCATTAGTCTCATAAGCTGAGATTCACTGTGATAAATGGTGACAAAGTTGTTGTAATGTGGAGAAGTTGAAGAAAATATCTATTTGGTTAGTTAATTCTCAGATCCTTGGTGGATACACTGGAGTTCATGTAGCCTGGAAAGGACGATGATTCTTTTACCTGAAACGAATAGATATGCTTGAAAGTTAGAATGTAGAGAGATACAAAGAACAAACACCACAAAAAATACATAAAGATGCCAAAGAAGTGTCCTGAGGTGAGCTCTGGGTGACAGGTTTATAACAAGATATGAAACTCTCCTCTCCAGTGCATCGGGAGCATCAGTGAGTTCGAACCCAGTGAGTCCGAGGGCTATACTCAGACATCCTGAGGACATAGGAGTCTGTTACTGTAAAAATTCAGTCCTTACAAGTGAACCTTGGATTGGCCACCCACAAGAACTCTTACAAAGAACACCAGAGAGTGCAGGATCTGGTTGTCTCCCAATCTCTAGCCAAAGAGAGCAGGACAAAGAATATCAAGAAATATCAGTGTTGAGGTTGAGAAGGCAAGGTATATGTCTGCTTGAGCTAGCCCCTTTAAGGCTATGGATGAGTCATATTTAAACAGAAAATCATACAAGTCCTAACATTAGTATTAAAAGAACGTATTGCTAGCATACAGTCTTCTTACAGTTTTCAGGAATTACATATGAACCAGTAAGAACCCAGTTTCTACAGGAAAGGCAAGAAACAACAGTTATCTTAACAAGTAAGATGTCAGAGAACTGGTCGCTGAAAAAGAAGTCGAAGTTTAAACTAGTACCTACTACTGATAGCAATTTCCACTCTTAGGGCTGGAGGATACCGACCAAGGTAAGGCAGCATGCCAACAGTAAGTTGAGAAATATGTACCTATTTCACCCTTCCAGCTTCTTCCGGGATGAAACCTGACATTTCAAGTGACTGATAAGACGATAAGACTTTGCTGTGCTGGGGTGAGCCCTTTCCGGGCTGACCTCCATCACCCCTTGAAGCCTGTGGACTTGGAACTGAAACCCAGTCAGCCACCCTCCCGCGGACACGCTGCGGGAGAAGCTGGGTGTGCGCAGCGGACTCTGGGCTCCAACGCCCCGGGTCCCGCGGTTGGAGAGCCCTGGGAAGGCCACGCCTCGTTCCCGGAGATGTGACCCGAGCTGACTGCCCATGCCTGCTCCCGGGACCCCGGCGCCCGGCCACCCGGCCCTGACGCCGCTGCTGCTGCCCAAGCTGCTTCTGCTGCTGACGGCTTCAGGACGCGCAGGTAGGAAAGTCGCGCCTCGGGGGCAAGGGCGACCTGGCAGGAGCCTGAAAGGGCCCGCGTCGGGCTCCAGCTTGCCGGATCCGAGCTGGGGCTGGGGGTACAGGAGTGGTAGTAGCCCTCCTAAGTGGCCCAAAGCTTGTACCTGGGAGACTGCTGACCATGATGGCAGGGGCAGCTCGCACTAAAACCTTGGTAGGTCCAAGACTGGTAGCCTGTGGGAGCTTGGATCAGAGTTTGGAAAAGCCAAATCAGCCCCAAAGGGGTAAACCACGTTCTCCTGGCAATCCTGACACGTACATATATGTGCTTCTGAGAAATAACAAAGCATAGACATAAAACACTAGAGAGACTTTCTCTGTTGTTTTAAAGTTTAAACCGAAACCGCTGTAATTAAGAAAGACAAGATGATCCGCTTTTTAAAAAGTTTCTTTCTCTCTCTCTCTCTCTCTTTTTTCTTTTTGTTTTCTGCCATATAAAAACATACTCTTTAAAAAAAGCACGGTATCTCAGTAAGATAACTCAAGGTTTTAATTAAAGACAACAGCCTTTAGCCCAGAAATAAAGACAACCCTTTAGCCCAGAAAGAACAGCGAGTGGGGAAAGAAGGTTGCCTTGAGACTGCAATCGGAGAAAACATGAAGCTCATTACGCTTTCAGAGACAAGAAGCATGTACGCTGGCCTTGGAGCGGTTTCTGAGCGGTATAATCTATACAAAAAGTTTACTTTCTAATTTCTAAATTTATTCAAATGTATGATTATATTTTAATAATCCAAGATAAGCCAAATGTGAAGAGGCTTATTCAGATATCCCTGAAATGAATTTGGTTTCTGTTTTTAAAGTACAGTTGAAGTTTCTTATAAAAGTTTTAGACAGAGATTTAAGTACAGTCATCAAGGGGGATGAGAGACACATATGTACACACACACACACACACGTGAATGATTAAGGGAAGATGTCCACATATTGTGTATGCAATAAAGCCACCATACTAAACTTGCTTGGATAAAACTTGCTCAGTAGCCGGGCAGTGGTGGCGCTCGCCTTTAATCTCGGCACTTGGGAGGCAGAGGCAGGCGGATTTCTGAGTTCCAGGCCAGCCTGGTCTACAGAGTGAGTTCCAGGACTACACAGAGAATCCCTGTCTCGAAAACAAACAAACAAACAAACAAACAAACAAAAAACTTGCTCAGTAACTGGACAAATGGAATGATAATAGAAGGTGGCAATATTCCTAACTTAAAAGCAAAATTTGAAGCAATCTCTCTCTCTCTCTCTCTCTCTCTCTCTCTCTCTCTCTCTCTCTCTCTCTCTCTCTTTCTCTCTCTCTCTCTCTCTCTCTCCAGGGCTTTTGAGCTATGAGAGCCAGCATTAGCATGGGACTGCCCTCCACAGACACTCAGTCTTAGGAAACAGTTAGGAGGTACCTTAAGTGCTTGGATAACATCCCTACACCTAATCACTCAACCCACGGAGAATCTTCATGGCTGTACGAATGTGGATTTTTAAGAATTGTATGACATCGCCATTTGTGGGTAGATAATATTTTAACTTTAAGACTTTTTTTTTTTTTGCACAAAATTCAGAGTTATGCAAGATAGTGTTGATAAGATCAGACTATATCATCCCAGAACACCGAAAGAGAAATAACATCACATGTGGCATCAATATTCCATTCACATTTTGATGTTTTATTTAAGGTAAACCACTACAAGAATTTCGAATGCCCCTACTGTTCCCTAAGGGTAGGGTAACGTTAAGGAACCTTCTACCTCTCTGGGCAGAGGTTTTTACCAGATTCATCCCTATGGCCTACCAAACTCAGTCCTATAGATCATTCCTGTATCCCCATGTCTGTGTATATTTCTGAGATCATTCCTGTATCCCCATGTCTGTGTATATTTCTGTATCTCCACAAGGATGAGAATCTATGATCAACGTTATGTGAACAGACATTTTAAACCTGTAAGAGTGGGAAACCATGAATTCCTTACACAATATGCCCCTGTTCAACCCCACAAAGGCTTCCATGTGACCTGTGCTTTTGCTCTCACTCGCTCTCTGTCTCTCTCTTGCTCGCTCTATTTCTCACTCTCTCGCTCTCTCCAACCATAATTACTCCCCTCTGGTCTTTTCCCAGTTCCCAGAGCAAGCCAAATATCCAGAATCGATATTTGCAGTTCCCTCCGATAAAATGTCTCTCCCTCATCTACCCTGACTAACTCCTGCCGACTCAGCATTTCACCTCAACGTGTCTCTCGCAAGGTCTTCCCTTCATCTCCAAAGTGGAAAGCCAGACTCCATAGGTCTTAACTGGTCATCCTATCCAACTGCTGCGTCTTTGAATTACCCTTGCAACATCAAGGGCTAACTAATTACCTGTCTGCTATTTGAGCAAGTCTCCCTTACCGGAAACTCACTACCCAGACAGAGAAGATGCCCTGCCCACTACTAAAAAGTCCTTCCATAACCAGCACGGCACTTGCTCCTTGTTTTCATCCATTCTCTGGGTTTGGTTTGAGCTGAACGGTCCCTCGGGATAAGAAGCATGTGTTTTGATCCAAGAGGCAACTACCACATAGTCAGCCTCCTTTTTGCTCTCCGTTCACAGCCTCTTACATGCCACGCCCACTTTCTCCGTGTTTTCCTGGTATCTCCCAAAAAATCTGTGACTTCTTGGGCTGACTTCCTGCAGAGCTTGATGGGATGGCTACCTTACCTCTTATCTGTACCGAGTTCTTCCTGCTTTTTGAGGGCGGTTACCACATTCCATCTTGAGCCATCAAGATGGTGGTTTTCACCACTCTACCCACTACCTGATCCCATGCCAATCTGCTTCTAGCACAGAAGATGGGAATAGATACTCCGTGCTGCCCAGACTTGTCCCAGTCACACTTTGCTTCCTCATGGGTACGTCCTCTAGCTTCCTCTGTAGATGGAGAGTCAGTCTGCCTCCATATAATTAAAGAACAAAAATGTTTTGTCGGCAATGGCTATTCTCGGTACATTTGTTTACATGTTTTCACCAGTTAAATTTCCCCCTTCCCTACTTTGCAACTGTTCTCCCTTTCTCTGCCTCCTCCTTCTTGCTTCTGATTAACCTGGCAGTTCTTTCAGAATTCCTTAAATAAACACGGTATTCTTTCTGAGAAAATAGATAACCACATTATTTTTTTTAAAGCTGTCATAACAAAGTACCATAAACTGTGTGGCTTAAAAACACATAGATATTGCTCATGGTTGTGGAAACCGAAAGTCCAGGCACCAGGTGCCAGCAGGCTCACTCGTCCTAAGCACTGGGGGGAGGGGCACTATCACATGTCTGATTTCCTACTTTCAGAGGCTGACAGTGTCAACAGTAAGATGCCGCCCCAATCACTACCTTCGTCTAATCTCCTCTGCAAGTGGCCACCTCTGTGTCCCTTCACATGATCCTTCTTGAAGATTCTGTGTGTCTGTCTGCCTTTGTGTTCAAGTTCTCCCTTTTTGTTAGAATTTCAACCCAGCTCATTGACTGAAAAAGGCCTATTTCCAATTAAGGGCAGGTTGTGAGGTGCTGGTTGTCGAGAGGGGGGAGTGTCAGAATTTCAGTTGCTTCTCTTGTCAAGTACAATTCAACTCTCAACATCTACCATGCACCCTAAGATCTATCCACAGACGGCAAGATGGCATATGTAGTGAGAAAAGGGGACGGCTTCCCAGCTGTGTTCACAGGAGCTTTTCCTTATTAACATCTTCAGTGGTCTGTGTCCACTACTAAAAGGAAGTCTTGCAGAAGTGTCAGGCTGGGAACAGCGTGGCCCTGAGAAGGTTGAGTAGCTGTGAGGGCTTCTGTTTTGCTTTCCACAGCATAAACACAGGGGAGCCACAGTGCACTCTCAGCACAGATGATGACGTGTTGGGAACCGCACTAGCCCCAAGCAAAATGTTGAGGCCCAGGCTGCCCCGAGTTTGGCGGCCACTGTATCCTGGCCCAAGCTGCCGCTCCAGTCCGAGGGTCGGGGTTCAGCAAGAGAGAGAGTGAGGGCGGTCTTGAGGAATGGAGACCAGACAGAGTGTGTTTCAATCTCGTTTATTCTCAAGTCTCTCTTCCTCTAAGTGTCTCTACCTAATGTCAAGTAATGTGTTACTTTCTCTACCGTCTGCCTCTATCCTTTTATGTGTCTCACTTCTAAGCCTCGACTTCAGGTCACGCCTTTAATCATGCCCTTAGGTCTTGTCTCTAACTCTGATCTCTATACTTCTAAGTCATACTCTTAAGTCACACACCTTTAATCTCACGCACCCAAGGTATCTAAACCAAGATTATCAGAGTGTGCTCAGCTGTTGTAGACTATTGTAATCCAAGTCTCATGTCAGGGTATATGGCTCAAGATGGCTGCAAAGCTGATAGCTGCTTTCTGCTAAAAGTCGGCCCCCAACAATGATGTATACACCTTCCCGCATCTGAGACACTTGCTCCTAAGATTGCTGCCTCTCTGCACTTAATAGTTAATAACAGACTTTAAGTACAAAATAGAATTTCATGTACAGAGGAACGAGGAATTTGAGGTGGTCAGAATATACAAAATAAACTTAGTGTTCTCTATATATACTTTGTGTACTCAAAAATTTTAAATATATCTTCATTCAGTGTGATTTTAAAATAACTTTTCTTTGGCGGCTTTTCATTCATTCATTCATTCATTCATTCATTCATTCAGTGTCATTCCTTTACACATAGGAACTGTTCTAGGCTCTTAACTGACAAGCAAAGGACCCATTCTTCATGTAGTTTTCAGAGAAAGACAGAAATATTAGGGTGCAAATGCCAGAACTGCGGGGAAAGACTTATAGAAACACAGGACGGGACATCTGATCTAGTCAGAGTGCAAGGATGAGCCTTAATATAATGTATGCATGTGGCAGTTTGAATCTGAAATGTCTCACGTCTTGACTGTCCCTCCCCAGTCTGCAGGCCTGTTCTAAAGGCTGTATGCTTAGGGAGTGGGCTTGGTTAGCAGAAGCAAATCACTAGGGGCAGATCGCTGTGCCTGGTTCCAGCCTGCTATTTCTACTTCCTGGTCTATACCAGGTGGACAGCGGCTACCTTGTGTTTCTGCCTTTACAGTTAGAGCTGCTTCCACCTCCAACCTCCCTCATTACCCTCTGTTGTGGTAAGTCTCCAACCCAAATAAGTCCGGGCAAGGAAACCACAACTCAATATTTATGATTATAAACTGCAAGCCTAGATTGGGCAGATTTACCATTGCACTACTCTATTCCCCAGCTATGAGATCCCTTACAACTTGCGGTTTTTCTAGGCCACGTTCTTCTTCGTTGTCCTCCCACCTCCAGCTCCTCTGTAACCTCTCTTCGGACTGTAACTTCCTCTTCCGACTCCTCCCCTAAGCCTTTTCTCCACCGCCCCTTCTACTGCCCAATCACTGGCTCCAGCCTTTATTTTACAAATTCAATTGGACAGAAGGTTCACAAGATTCACTCCTCCTCCGCAGCCCCTCCCAGGAGTGGAACTACCATCAAAACAAGAGGCTGGGCTATCCACAACACCCCTCCATAAAATAAAACCTTCCTAGCCTAAATTCTTTTGCTAGGTGTCCCTGTCACCAAAGGTAATTAAGACAATGCACCATATCACGTTCTCCCTACATAGGACAGAAGGAAAGATGCAAGAGAAGACAAACATGTCTTAATAGAAAAAGAAACATTAGATGCTTTTAGAAAAAATGTATATAAATTCAGCAAATAAAAGTTTCCTGTCTTATTTTTATGTTACATCAGATACTATATGATATAATAAATATATTATATAATATAGATTTATATATTTATAATCTTAAATATTTATAAATAATATACAAATCTATTATTTATATTACATTAAATATTTACTTTGATATACATCTAATCTTTTTTAATTTAAATATTTACATAAAACCAAAAGGAAGGTAAATTTCACACTAAAGTGAATTCTTTTTTTTTTTTTTTTTTTTTTTTTTTTGGTTATTTGGGGACTTCAGTTTTTTTTGTTTTTTTATTAATCATTCCATTCGTTTTACATTCCATTTCCTGGCTACCCTTCCAAAACCCCCCATGCCACATCTGCCCTCTCCATTCTCCCCTTTGCAACTATGAGGGTGCTTGCCCACCCACCCATCCTCTTTTCCCCCCAGCCCCCACCCCTCTAGCATCCCCTTACGCTGGGACATCAAACCTCCACAGGACCAAGGGTCTCCATCCCATTGATGTCAGACAAGGCCATCCTCTGCTACATATGTATCTGGAGCTGTGGACCCCTCCCGGTACACTCCTTGGTTGGTGGTCTAGGCCCTGGGTGCACTGCGTGGTGCCAGCCTATGTTGTTCTTCCTGAGGTTGCAATCCCTCTGCTCCTCCAGTCCTTCCGCCAGCTCCCCTACCAGGGTCCCCAGGCTCAGTCTGATGGTTGGCTCCAAACAGCCACATCTGGTTCCTGTCAGCAAGAGCCTCTTGGCAATGATAACAGTGTCAGAGTTTGGTGTTTGCAGACACTATAGATCCCCAGGTAGAGCAGTCCCCAGATGACCCTTCCTTTGGTCTCTGCTCCATTTTTTGTCCCTGTTATTCCTTTGAACAGGAACATTTCTGGGTTAAAATCTTTGAGATGGGTGGGTGGCCCAACCCTCAACCAGGCGCCCGTGCCTATCTCCCCTTCGCTGCCCATTTCCGCTAAAGTCATCCTGTTGGGTCCTGGGAGCCTCTCTTTTCTTTGGCATCTGAGACTCTTCAGTGGCTATCCCCAGTTCCTCATTCCCCTCCCCCGCTACATATTTTTATTTGATTTCCTGACCCTCTGTGCATCTTTCCTGTCCCCTTCAGTGCCTGATACCGCCCCTCTTATTTCCTCCCCCCCTTCTCTCTGTCTCCCACGTCCCCCCTCCCTCCGCCTCCCGCAATCATCCTATTCCTAACGTATCAGGTACTAATGTTCTTTTTCACATACGTTTTTCACTTACAAAACACATCTGAACAACAAAAAAACAAACAAAAAAAAAATCACAGAAAGGATGTCCTTTCTCAAAGTGGTCATTACCAAATGGGTAGGAGTTAGGAGTTCTGTGGGTATACACCTACTTCCAGGTCATTAGCAGAACAAGTCACTGTGGTTCGCAGCCCTCTGTAGCAGACACATTGACTCAAACCACAAACAGTTAGGGAAGAGCACGTGTGTTAAGCTGTGGGTTTTTTTAAATAAAGATGCTATGTCCCACTTCCTGAGTCAACAGAGTTCTTGAAAGGCCCTGCTAGTTTTAATGAATAAGTGCGAAGTGGGTGGCTCATTGATCCAGTTTCTACCCTGTTTCTGGAAAAGTTCCAACTCTGTCAGTGCAGCACTGGATTGGTTGACGCTAAGGTCTCTGAAAACCCAGATCACCCCACGGCCCCTGAATAGAATATTTGCAAAGGGGATCTCTGTGGGTATAACTTAAAGACCTCATTATTTGTTTTTGGTATTTTGGCCAGACTGGTGCACTTACAGGAAGACAAGAGAACTCTGAAAGGCCCCATGGAAGCAGAGGTGTACAAAGCTTAAAGTTACAGCCACCATAAGCCTAGAAACCCCATGAGCCCCAGAAACTGGAAGAGATGAGCGAGCATGTTTTCTAAGAACCTTTAAAGATGGCACAGCCAGAGGACACCTTGATTTGAGATGTAGAGCCTCCCTGAGTCTTAGCCCCACCCCACCCCCCACCCCTTTACGGTACATTACCAAGGAAGCCCTAGGAAACTGCCACTGGCCATGGATTTTTCTCCATCTTGCTGCCTGCTTCTATACTGACTTTTTCTTTTTTGAATATTGCAAATTAGTACAAGCACCTCAATAAGCAAGCCTTCTTCAAGGCATATGAAGCAAGTAAAACACCCATTCATTTTATTGCATCTAGCTCTACAGCTTTCTCAACTCAACTCCAAAAAGGTCTGCCTTCTTCCTGTTTACCCTGTTTACAGCAAGGCACCAGCCTGCCACTACAGAGAAGAGTCAGTCTATAGCAGTGGTTCTCAACCTGTGGGTCACAACCTCCATAGGGTCACCTAAGACCACCAGAAAACACAGATATTAACATTATAATTCATAACCATAGCAAGATTACAGTTATGAAGTAGTAAAAAAAAATAATTTTATGTCTTGGGACACCACAACATGAGGAATTGTATTGAAGGGTTGCAGCATTAGGAAGGTTGAGAACCACTGGTTTATAGGAAAGCCCTTTCTAACAGTGCTTGGACTGGTTGTTATACTTTGTCTCCAGGGTGTTCACTTAGACAATCTGAAGTCTGTCAACCTTGTTTCCTCAAAATCTAAACCAAGAGTGAACAGAAGTAGCCTCTGTTGGTGACTTTCTTGTGACCTAAAATAGCCTGGAACAAGGGCTGGACTGTGCTTCATTTCAGCAGTCAAAGGTCTTGTGTGCACCTCTTAGGATGACTGTGTGATTTTGTTTGAGTCCATTTATACAGCTCATGGTATTTATTTACTTGTATATATTGAACCATCCCTGAATCATCAGATTTTCAAATTAAGGATATTCAGTGTGTGTGTGTGTGTGTGTGTGTGTGTGTGTGTGTGTATGTGTGTGTGTGTGTGTGTGTTTGTGTGTGTGTATACTATGTATCTGTCTGTGTTTGTGTGTGTGCATGCATGTATATGTGTGTGTGTGCACATGCTGGATGTGTGTGTGTGTGTGTGTGTACTGTGTATCTGTCTGTGTTTGTGTGTGTGCATGCATGCATGTGTGTGTGTGTGTGCACATGCTGGATGTGTGTGTGTGTGTGTGTGTGTGTGTGTGTTGATTCCAGACAGGACATTCTTCACTATAATTCATTGATACAAAAGGGGTGGGAGGGAGTCTGTTCTTTCCTCTCTCCCTCTACTGCCCTGTCCATCTTTTCCATCTTAAATCACTTGGTATTTTATTTCCAACTCTCAATATATTATGACTTTAAAGCTCCCTCACATTTTTCTATTTTTTTCACATTTTTCTCTTGTTGGCTCTCTGAAGATTTTAACAATGGTGATGTCGGTGAAGAATTGCACTGCCTCTAAGATTGAGAACAAAAAGGACAAGTTTCAAAGGGAGATGGAAGTAAGATTGAAGATGTGGGTTCCTATTAAAGGCTGTCTATTAATTGAACTTGGTGCTTCCGATCACAATTCATTTCAACACTGTAGTGATCCCAGATGCTTTGGCCTTCACTATATTCTTTCTGCCAGATCTTTCTCTCGGAGGCATATAATCAAGGATTAGAGACACCAGCCTACCTTTAAATCTGCTGCTCTACAAGTACTATAAAAATCATTATTCTTTTTAACATCCTAAAGTATGGAAAACTTTGGCCTTTGTTCTTAGAAAGCTCCTATTCTAAAGAAGGGAAGGGAAGATGATCCAGGAGATGCTATAACAGTGGACCAGGGTCTGTAACAGACAACAAACCTGGCATATTCAAATTAACCACAGCCTCTTCCAAGGAGGTGCCTGGGACAGGCTATGCACAAAACCTCTCAATAGGGGGTGTCCTAAATTCTTTTTCTTTAGAGTCACAGGTAGACCCTAACATATGTGAGTCCAGAAATCTCAGTTAGTAACTAAGCTGAATCTTTGGGGAGCAGATTGCAGTTTCAAAAGCATTCAAACTACTTTTAAGAACCTTGGACAATCCAGCTGTAAAATGCTAGGCTGAGCAAAAGCAAAGCAAGTTGAATCCAAAGTAAGACTGGATTTGTTGTTACTCCTGCTGTTGTTATTGTTGTTGTTACATGTTTACCAGCTACTTATAACAACAGTGTTACTAATAGGAAGTATATCCCAGATGCCCCAAGCTAATCAGTATCATCAGGACAGTAATTAGCTTCTTAAACTCTTTTGAAGATACACTGTCTTTGATGGGTAGATTCCAATATATTCATTGGGGGGAAAATATCTTTATTTGAAATTCTACTTGCTTCAAGCATGAACAGCAAAATGCATAAAAATATGTTTAAGCACATAGATTTGCATATTGAGATATGACTAAACAGAATAATGTCAAGGTTTTGTTTTTTGTTTTGTTTTGTTTTTGTTTCTCTGCATGACTTACCCTTCATTCACCCATGTAAATGTACACATTCTAAGCGGGAGAAAAATGTGTTGTGTTGTATTATGTTCTATGGGGAAAATATGAACAGTCATTCCAGATTTGGAATCCCTGACTAACTGTAGAAACTGTTCCTTCTATGTCCAATTTGATGAACCACATACTGGAGAGTAGGTGACTGGAAAACAAGAGTATCCCTGAACAGACCCATTCCAACACAGGGGACCACCTGAAGGAAGCTGCACCCCTGGTACTTCAGGTCACCTCCCACCACTTACATACTCATCTTTCCTGTCAGTTTTAAGACCGGGGGCAGCAGGAAAACAGGAGGGTGTGGTAAGTGGAATTCTGGGTAAATATCCTGTCACCCTCCTTCCCCTTTCTACTGAGGGATGCTTATAGCTCATTATCACTGTCATAGACTTCGATGTCACTGCATTGTCCCGTCTCTTTTGTCATTATTTGGAGCTCAACCATTCTGTGGGTTACCATAGCAATCTCTGCCCCAATGACAGCTAATGGTCAGGTTCCCTGATCATATACAGTGGTGGCTAATGCCCCAGAATCTCTGCTCTGTGAGAAGAAAATCTTATGTGTATTTCTGTCCCCATGGTAACTTGGTACCTATCATAATTTTCATTTTTAGTCCATCATAGTTACTCACTAATGCCTCACAATTTAATTTATATTATTAATTTTATTTATTAATTTATATATTAGTTTAATTTAATTTAAATTACGTGATTGTGTTTTTCCACTACAAAAACTTCAAAGAATTAGTTTATCTTGTTGACTTTCTTCTGCCCTTAGAAATTACCATCTTTAACATGTAAAATAAAATGATCTCATAATTTTTAATTCCACAATGCTGTTCTTTGGAGTATTCCTGAAGGCAGTGGGCGAGTATCCTAGCAAACAGAGACAAGGAAACTTGGGCTTACGCATCTGCCAAATAACTGAATTACTCAGAGCAAGTCATCCAGCCTCCCTAGGCTCCTATCTAGCCAACTATAAAACTAGAATAGTTACTATGGAGAATAATGCCAAGCTAACAATTATTTTATTCAGCTCTTTCATCATGCCATGCTCTGCCAAGAGCTTTACATTAAGAATATTGTTTAATTATAGAAACAAGCCCAAGAGGCGGGTTGATTGTTACATTGTTACAAATGAAAAAATTGAGACAAAAGTTAAGTCACTTACTTAGCTGTGCCGTTAATGAGTGGTAACAATAGCTGCATGCTCCTGTGGGAATCTAGAACCTCTCTGACCTGCTCATGTGAAAACAGTTATTTTGCAGCCAATGAGATACAGTAAGTGGCAGTGCCGTGTATAATGGACAAGTCAGAGAAACTGAGGCACACACAAGTAAAACAGAGAGGACTCAGAAATGACAGCAGGGATGGGTAGAAGAAAATCAAGTTCAAAAGAACTGATGTTAACACCAAAACATGCAGTTAAGTAATGTGTGTATTTCTTCCCAGGTAAGTACTGACTCATAAAGTACTGTTAAGACTTCTTTTCCATGGATATTTAGTATGCAATTAGATTCGAGAGGAAGAGAAAGCAGCTAAAACATTTCAAGGTAAATGGTTTACAATGCAACAGAAAAACTTTGTTTCCAGCGCCTGAAGTCACCCAGTGTTTCAGATAACTCACTTGAAAGCAATCATACCTGTTTTGTCCTTTGGAGATTAAGATGGAATTATTATGTCTTTTACTTCTTGAAATGGGCTAATCACCCTCTGGTGCATTTTTGTACTCAATGCCTTTAACCTTGTTTCCTACAGAAGCAAACTCACTCAGGGCTGAGAGGTTTGTGTTGTGTTGTGTTGTGTTGTGTTGTGTTTTCCTTTACAAGCCTATTAAGGTGTTTCCCTATTGAGAAATGAGTTTACAGTATGTACCAGCCACTTATCATGGGCTGTTCTTCCTTCATTAAAATTATAATATTCAAACAGCTGCCGAGCATCTGCAGGTCGCGCTGCTCCCATGTGCCACATAAGCACACCCAGGTGATTTCAAACTATATATCAAACCACAAAGATTTGGTGACTCAAGCTGTTTCACCGCAATTGAGATGCGTAAGTGAGTCTGGGGTCTGCACTGATGCTCCAATTCTGTCGGCATGGCAGGTCCCTGCTCAGCTTGGCTCCTAACAAGGTATACATTTGTCATATGCTGTACTCAAAGACTTTAAGATTATAGTGTCCCAGTCTGTTAAATAACCCAGAGCACTGGGACTTTTTATTGTACCAGTTTAAAGGAACAGAGTGGGCTTGGGCATCTGAGAACATTGTTTATCCTGGGCAAGGCTGGGCAGGGTGTCCTCCATGCTGAGATTTTTATAGGTAGGCACAGGCTTGAGCGGCTTGGTCTCACATAGTCCCCAGAAGTGGCTGCATTTGGCCCTTCTTTGTCTCAGACTATTTCCTATTGCTTGGTCAACATGATATCCTTAATAGGAACGTAAGAATGTTTCAACTTCAAAGGAGAAAACTATGAAGAATCTCGGAATCTACTCGCCCTGGATCTTTGTGCATTCTGTTGGAGAAATGCATCTTTTGAGAGTGCAGCAGGCATGAATACCCTCTTAGTTTCTGCAGTATAGCAAAATGAAAATACCTCTTATTCTCAGGTATAAAATTAAAACTGCAACATTTAAAAAATATTTATTTTATTATGTATTTTTCTCTCTCGCATACACACACACACACACACACACACACACACACACACACGCATGCGCACACTGAACATGCATGGCTGCAGGTTGCCCCCAAAACTCAGATAAGGGCATCAGATCTCCTAGACCTGGAATTACATGCAGTTCTGAGTTGCCCTGGTATAGGTGGTAGGAACTGAACTCTGGTCCTCTGCAAGAGCCCCAAATGCTCTTATCTGCTGAGCCATCTCTCCAGCCTCTAAAGTGAAACATAAGTTATGTTTTTGGCATTAGCTTTGAGACCATGAGGAAAATATCACATATCATTCTACCATACCCAGACCACCACATCCCAGACAACTCTTAGAAACAATGTTATAGCTGCATTTTACGGAACCAACATAGCAAACGCAGGCACAGTTGTGGATGACTGTAACCTCACCTACTCTGAAGGGTGAAACCATAGAGTATAAAGCCCTGGGTTCAATCCCAATTACCACAGTATCAATCAATCAGTCAACTGACTAATGAAATTGTCTTAGAGACACAAGCCTCAGTTTTCC
The DNA here is from genome assembly GCF_011762505.2 of Arvicanthis niloticus. Classification (NCBI taxonomy): domain Eukaryota; kingdom Metazoa; phylum Chordata; class Mammalia; order Rodentia; family Muridae; genus Arvicanthis; species Arvicanthis niloticus. Next base: position 21,149,205 of record NC_133438.1, read on the forward strand.
ATTCCTTTTTGGAAGGACCCAAGTGCAGACACAGGACTCTATTTCAGAGCTGTTTTGAAGATTAAGCTGAGCCCCTTGTCTCCGTCAAAGGACAAGTATCTTCATCTATTCAGGGTGCTGTAAAAGACACCACAGACTGGAGACTTCTCAACAGCAGAAATTAATTTCTCAGAGCTCTTGAGACTGGAGCTAGAAATTCCAAGATTAAGATACCAGCAGATCTGATGACAGCTCACTTCCTAATGCAGTCCACCATTTTCTTAGCATAAAAAAGTAAAAGGGGTCTCTCTGGAGTCTTCAAAAAAAAGAAGGGACATTGGTAGCATCCATGCAGCTTAGCCCGTATAACCTAACCACTCCCCCAAAGCCCCACTTTCAAATCTAACACTGAGCATTCAAGTTTAGCATGTGAATGGGAGCACATTTGGCACCAAAGTGTAAGAGGGGGAAATAGGCACCCGGAGGTCCATAAACATAATGAGTTAGTTCACCAGTAGAGGCAACCAGTCCTTAATTTTCAAGTTCATTAAGTTGATTGACAAACACTTCCCTGACAATCCCTGACAGCTTTGTTGAGGTGGAGATCTTTTGAATTTCTAAAACTTAAAGGCATTTAGCGCCTCCAGTAATCAAGAAAACCAAAAGGGAGCCCATAATTCCAGCATGTTTCGTGGGTCTGAAGAGTTCCATATTTCTTTTAAAGACCAGTTTCCACCCAGATACGTGTCTGTTGTCATGAATGTTTAGTGGCATGGAGACCACAGTGAGGTATAGAACCCCATACCAAACACACACACACACACACACACACACACACACAAGCTGATACTCTGTACGTGATGCACAGGTAGAGTAATGGTAGCATTTTAATTCCAAAAGACATAGCAGACACTAATATCTAAGGACATAAAAAATCAGACTAATTTCCGGCACAGAAGATGATTAAATGTGTCTGGTGAACTTGGTGCACTTGGAAAAACAGCGAAGAGGAGACCAGGGCTGGCAACAAAGGACCTATGTACCCTCTAGATCTATAACTCTGCGTTCTGATTCAGCGAGTTTAGAATTAAGGGTGTGGCATCTGTGGATCAATGAATCAGAGTTATGCTTTCAGCCCACAATCTATGGAAACAGTGCTGTTTTTCTAACGTTTTAATTGGTGAGCGGCTCCTGTCAGTGACTTATTTTTTACTTTATTATTGATTACATTATCTTAGCAGTATGAGCTTACAAAAAATAACTCATTGCAAGTGGAGCATTTAGTCAGGGGACACTTTCCAGTTTCCATACTTGACCACGCTGTATTCCTGCTGGAAGCCTCCAAAATAATTTGTTTCCACCTTCCCCTAACTTCTGGAACTCCTGGGGGGTCTTGGACTTACATGCAGATGCATCATCCTAGCCTGGGTGACCAAGTCACACTGTTCCCTCTATGTGTTTCTCTCTCTTCACATGGCTGTCTTTTATAAACACACCCAGTGTGTTGAAGCCCATCCTGTTCCAGTGTGACCTCATCCGAATGGAGATGCTGCACTAAACCTATTTCAAACGGGATCGCACCCAGAGATATTGAGGGTTAGGGTGTCAGTGTATCTAGGAAGAGAAAGGACACAATTCAAACTATAGTGCTAAAAATTAAGTCAGATGGATAAATGACATGTAAGGAAACAGTATTTTTCATTCGTGCAGGTGGAAGTGAACATAATGTGCTCTGTATGAAAGGCAGTGAGCTGAGGTTCAAAGTGAAGGTGAAACCTGTAAAAGTACAGACATTTACTATGGTAAATCAATCATCAATTTAAAAGAAATTAGAATAAACCAAAACACAATATTCTAGGAGTCTTTACCTTTGCCGTCACCTCACTGGGGAATGTGTTTGTCAAATACAGCTCCTATGTGCATTCTTCAGGGTCAGATGTGGAAGGAAAATAATGAAAGAGCCTCCTGCTATATAAATGATGTGGTGAATTTTTTTTATTAATGTGTTAGCCAGATCAATATCAAATCATTATAACACTTAAATTATTTTGTATAGCAATTCCATAGAATATACACATTTTCCCACAAGCTCTGCCTTCTCTGTGCATTACTGCTCTGCAAGGGTGGTGGCTGAGTGAGTCACTAAGGGTAATATGTATTCTCAAGTTCATGTCTCTTCATATCAGCTGCATAAACTTGTGTAATTAACTTCTCTATGTGTCGGTTGCCTTGTCTGTATAACTAGGGTGGCGATAGCATCTACCATAGGCCTTTTGTGATTGTATAAAGACTAAGTTGACTGTATAAAACACTAAGTCTTAGCAACTATACATATATACATATATAAATGTACACATATGCACATATACACATGTACACATATATACATATAAACATATACACACATATATATGTATATACATATATATGTATATATATGTATATACATATATATGTATATATACGTATATACATATATACACATATATATGTATATACGTATATACATATAAACATATACACATATACACATATATATACATATATGCACGTATACACATATACACATATACATATATACATACACATATACTTATACATATACATATATGTGTGTATATATGTATATATGTATATGCATATATATACATATAAACATATACACATATACACATATATACATATATACACATATACACATATACACATATACACATATACACATACGTATACTTATACATATACATTCTTGCTAAATACTATAATATATGAAGGGTTTTTTTTACAATTTGTATGTTTTGTACAGTCTTGTGCAAGCTGTTTTGTGTTCATAGTCTATCCACTATTAAAACAGAGTTTCTTATCATTTTCAGTTGTCTCTAAAGAACCCTTATCTACTGAAATGAGACCTGGAGCAAGAGAGCCACCAGCTGTGAGGATACTCATAACCCTTTGCAGAATGCTCAGACTTCACTGTAGTTAGAGCCATGTAGTGTCACTGACCAAAAACAAGTTATTAAAATTCCATAATTAACGAAAGGTGTGACAAATACAGACAGACAAATTAGTACCAGTCTGCAGCTGGTCAGCATCCACTTCTAGAAATAAACAGTCTGTGAGCAGAGAAACAAAATGTTCTGTGCTCAAGAGAAGATGATTAGCATGGTTTAATGTGCTCTGATAAAAACAGTTTGGAAATCAGCAGGCCATGTCACAACAAGGAATAGATGCTGTATCCTGGAGAGATGGAGAGACAAGATGTGACCTACTTTGCTCATAATGGGGCCACCCCTGGATAATACTTTGATTCATTGACAGGGAGATGATCCAACATTGATATAGTTTCTGCCTAAATAATAAAGCAAATTATGTCAGTCCCAGTGGCAATTGTGTGGAACTGAATATTGCAGTGTTCTTTTGAAAAATTGTAAGCTAGACAGTAACATCTACTTTAAAATGTGTTTCTTCTTAAAAAAAAAAAAAAGGTGTACACTCTGAAACCTCGTCAAAATATTTATAGTATTAACTAAACAACTATTTTTTAAGAAGAATCTTTCTACGGCTCTCATTCGTTCTTAAACTGATGCTAAGTTTCTGGTCTCTCTCTCTCTCTCTTTCTCTCTCTCTCTCTCTCTCTCTCTGTGTGTGTGTGTGTGTGTGTGTGTGTGTGTGTGTGTGTGTGTGTGTGTGTTGGGTTTTTTGTTTTGTTTTGGTTTGGTTTGGTTTGGTTGCTTTTGTTTGCTTGTTTATTTTTCTGTTTTTGGTTTTGATTTTTTTTTTTTTTTTTAAGATTTCTCTGCATAGCCCTGACTGTCCTGGAACTCCTTCTATAGAACAGGCTGGCCTTGAACTCAGAGACCTGCTTGCTTCTGCCTACAAAGGGCTCAGATTAAAGGCCTGCACCATTTAGTTTCATTTGATACTTAAACTTCTTCATAAATAAAACTGTTCAAGGTTAGTAAAGTTTCACACATATACTCACTTATAACTGAACATGAAGGGGGCGTTTTCTTTCTCTCAAACTGAGCATCTAAAAGAATTGCACATTATCTCACACAGTTTCTGAGGGTCAGGAGACAATAGAGGCTTCTCAAAGTAGCTGTAGCTAAGGTTGTCTTATAAGTATCTACTCAAGAAACCAGCATGGCTATCTTCATCTGAAAACTAGCCCAAGGCCGGTGCTCACTAAGGTTTTCTTGGCGAGAGATATTATTCAGGTCTTCAACAACAGCTGGCTGAGTTATTTCATTGGCCTCTCCTTAGATGGGCTAGTAATTAGCTTAGTTTGCCCAAAAGAAACCATCCAAGAAAGAAAACAAAAGAGACAGACAGACAGACAGACAGACGGATGGAAGGAGGATAGAAAGAAAGAAAGAAAGAAAGAAAGAAAGAAAGAAAGAAAGAAAGAAAGAAAGAAAGAAAGGAAGGAAGAAAGAAAGAAAGCAAGCAAGCAAGCAAGCAAGCATCTTATACCCTGATCCTAAGAAGTCTTAGTTTCTGTCATGTGGTATTGGTTACACAGACCATCATCCCAGATATGTTCTAGGTCATAGCTTCTGCATATCATACAAACGTCAGTGTGTGAGCATGCCTCAGGGGCTGGCTATCATAATCATGGTAATACACATGATTTGCTGAAATTTACATGTACAGGGCAGGCACAAACAAGATTCACACTATTTATAATGTGTGTTTTATTTTCAAAAAGTGGAATGACATGATGAGGATATTTAGAAAGCATGAGGAGGCTTAGTGGGTAAAGCATTTGCCACACAAGCCTGACAGCTTGAGTTTGAACCCTGACACCTACACAGTGAAAGGAAACCAATTCCTGCAATGATCCTCTGATCTCCACACATGCACCAAGGTACATGCATGCCCATATTCACATGCACACATCACACACACACACACATAATAATAATAATAATAATAATAATAATAATAATAATAATAATAATTTTATTTAATGTATACTATGAATTACATTGTGTGAATTTCATACATATATGCAATATATTTTTAACCATATGTACTATCCACACTTCCAACTCTTCCCAGACCCTCCCCCAACTCTTTATGTCTTCTTATTCCTTGTATGACATATTCAGTTTAATTAGTGATACACTTGGTTGTGGGGCTACCCACCGGAGCAACATAGCAGTGGGCCACACTCTCCCAGAAAATTGACTGTCCCTCCCACAGCAGGGATGGGACCTGAGGAGCCCCCGTCCATGCTGGCATTCAGACTGACTGATCTTGTGCTGTCCTGGCAGGCTGCCAAGGCTGCTATGAGTTCAGGAGTGCAGCAGTTACATTGTATCTGGAAGATCCGGTCTCAGTAATCCTTCCCCACCTCCTGCTCTTGTATTCTTTCTGCTTCCTCTTCTGCAAAGTTCCTGAGCTTTGGGGTGGTGGTGGGGTTCAAACAGATATCCTACTTAGGACAGAGTACTCACAAACACTTCATCCTAGCTATTGGGCCAGGGATGAGTCTCTCTGCAGTAACCACTGCCCACAGCAAAAAAAGAAGCTTCTCTGACCAGGTTGAAATCAGCACTGGTCTAAAGATATAAATATTCAGAAGGTTTCCTATTATTAAAACAGTTCCCCTTTCTTTAAGTAATGGGACTTATTTCCGTCAATGGCACTACCTCCCTCCATCCCTAGTTCCCTCTTCAAAGATCAGATTAAAATTTAGGACTTCCTAATCCATGGAATGATATTAAATCCCCACTAACTGCTCAGTGTATGTTATCTATGTTATGAGGGCAAGCTGGTTCTTATGAGACTCTCCCACCACAGACATCACCCCCACTAGGCTGTGTGCAGAGATTGGTTAAGCTGATAGTGCTTCTCTTTGGGTGTTGAACTTTCTCCTTAAAATTAATACTGAGGTATTTAAAAAGAGCGATCAAGGTGCAAAACAGGAAGCATGACAAACACTGCACACGCACACACACAAATACACACACTCAGCCACCTAACCGTTAAAGAGCTTATTTGACTTAGAATCAGAGTCATATTGCACAGTTTAATTCTAGAACAAATAACTTTTTTTCTTTTTCTTATTTGCCTTGGGCTATTGTAATTCATCACATGACCCTCATCTGAACCAACGATTACCCCAAGCATTAAGCTAATTCCTTTTCTTGACATTAGTCCCAGCTAATTCGCACAAGTATCATGGGACTTTGCTGAGAGTTAGACCCCGTCACAAAACCTGGTTGAATGCACTCAATATGTTGTGATCTCTGCAGTTTTAAGTTAATGCTTTAATTCCTACATGTACACACTAAACTTTTTCATTTATTTTAATTCATGGATCATTCTTGATCTTAGTGATACAAGACACGCTTAGCATAGTCGAGGCCAGGATCCCACTCTGTACCCTGCCATATGCTCAAAAAAGTATCAGCCTATTTTATTTATACTACATTTTATTTATTTTAGGGGGCAAGCGTACATACAGGACACAAGAGCCCAGAGGACAGCCTCCAGGAGCTGGCTCTCTCCTCCATCTTATGCATCCCAGGATTGATCTCAGGTCCTCAGCCTTGACTGTAACAGCCCTTACCCAGTAAAGGCCATCCTATTTCAGAGAAGTGTTGTTTTTGGTAGCTTCTTGGTTTTTGATTAGTTCTTTCAGAGGATTACTATCTATAAATTCTCTAAGAGAGTTTTGCTTAGAGAACAATTATGTGAACATTCTAGTGTTTAAAGATAAAATCTTCAGGCTGCAGAGATAGCTAGGTGGTTAAGGGTGCTTGCTGCTCTTGCAAAGGACCAGAGTTTTGATTCCCAGCACCCACAGGGTGTGACTCACATTTGCCTATAGCTGCAACCCCAGCGGATTCAGTGCCTTTTCTGACCTCCTTGGCTCTGGGCACCTGCATCCATGTATACACACACACACACACACACACACACACAAATAACAACAATAACAATAATAATAACAACAATAATAAATTACCTTGTACTGGCTGGTTTTTTGTCTGTAGTTTTATTATATACTTTAGTTAGTGAATCTAATCTAGAGATTCAACCTCCAAAACTCCAGCTTTTTAATAATATCTATCAGAAATTTTATTTCTCATCTTTAATACCGTAATTGTATATTTTAGAATGACTCATGCTTAAATAACACTTCAGGTGTACAGTCATAAAGAAAGCTTTTCCAGGCTTCTCATATAGCTTTAAAATCTGGATAGTACAAACAGGAGACTCACAAAATTTTCATACCTGCTTCTGTTTGGATCGTAAAAAGAAGCCCACAGTCTCTACACTGGGAATGCGGTTATCATCATACTTCAGAGAAGAGAAGGCCTGCAAGTTAGCTGTATAGGACCAGACATTGTGCTTTCATGCCCACAAGGGCTTTAGTGCACAGAGCACAAGCTGAGTCGTGGTGAGAAGTGGAGACTGGGGGTCCAGCCTCAACTGCAGACTCATGGGTTTCATATCTAACTCTAGAACATGAATTGTTTGGATTTCTGATGGTGTGTAACAAACTGCCCCCAAACCAAACGCTCATGACCACAACCGTGGTGTCACTTCTGGGCTCTCAGAGTTGCCTAGGACTCTGTTGCATGGTTTGACTGGTTTCTCTTGAGGTTGTTCATGCAGCTTCAGTCCATGACAGGTGATGCCACCACGCTCACAATTATGTCCTTTGGAAGTCCAGACTCAGCTGGGACCTTGAGACAGAGGACTCTTTTCTTCAGATAACATCTCGATGTGGTTTCTCCATCAGTCTGGCTGTTGTTTTACATGACACTTGGGCTTAAAAGCCCAAAACTGGAAACTTCAAGGCCACCTATTAATTAATTAGTTAATTCCAGAGTCACATTTGCTACATGCTCTGGGATGAGCTGAGTCACAGCTTACACTCAGGGTCAGGCTGAGAAGAAATAGGCAGTCTGAGGCATTGGAGCCATCTTTAGAGATCAACCAACTTACTTTAAGAATTAAGTTCTTCCTTCCATTAAAACACCAAATCCTTTCCATTCTTTTTCTAGTTCCTTATGTCTTCTGTGGTTTGCCTAAACCTACAAATATCACCTTCTTATCAATCGACATGAAGAATGTCCTGCACTGGAATCCACCCGAGGGTCTACACAGAGTTGAAGTCACATACACTGTGCAGTATTTCATGTAAGTTGCTTCACTTTCTTGCAGCTCGTTTATAAACCATCTCAGACTTCTGTCAATTGTGCAAAGCTAAACTTTTTATGGCATTAAATTTTCTTTGCAAAAAAAAAGTCCAGGCATTGACTGTTTCCTTGATATTATAGTAAATTACAAAGTGTTTATCTTGCGGAGCCGGAAGCATTGACTGTTCGGGTAAGAACATTAGGGCATGCCTGCAAAAATTGAGAAATAGAGACAGTAACATGGTTCAGCAGGTTAAGGCGCTTGCCACCAAGCCTAGAGCCCTGAGTTCCTTTCCTGGGACCCACATGGTGGGAGGAAAGAGTGGACTCCAGCAAGCTGTCTTCTTACATTCACATGTGCATGTATGCAAACACAAGTGCAGAGACACAAACACAAGTGAGTAACAAATGAGATGGGTGGAGAGAAGGAATTGGTTAAAGCAGTAGTCTCTGGACACACAGTCAAGGCAATCCAGCGACTCTGAGACCTCTAAGCTTATGGGAATCATCATTCTTAGCTGAAACCGTGCAGAATTCTATGCAGTGGTCTGCTCCCACTAAACATTGCTGCAAATAGACACTTTTCACGACCTCCATGACCCTTCACAGGCAAGAGCGAATGCAAAATAGATAGTGTCCATCTCCAGAGAGCAAAAGAAAAGGACACAACCCAGACCACCAACTGTGAAGGATGCAAACACCATCGAGCCAGAAGTGAAACGACCACAGACATTCAAGCAAACCAGCACCTCTTTTCGTTAAGAACTGACTTGTATTTATTTTAAGATTTATTTTTCTTTACGTGTGTATACCTTTGTATGTATACCTGTCTGTATGAGTGTATGTCACATGTGTGCAGGTACCCAGGAAGGCCAGAAAGGATGTTAGATTCTCTGTTGCTGGAGTCATAGGCAATTGTATGCCACCTGAGGTGGGTGCTGGAGAGTGCTGGGAGAAAAGCAAATGTTCCTAACCTTTGAGCCATCTTTCCAGCCCCACATCTGCATTGCTTGAGCTCTAAGTGAAAACAACCCCACACTAAAAAGTGCTGGAGTGGTAAAGGGTTCCTCTAACACTCCAAGAAGGGTTAGTTAGTGTCTTCACCACCAGAAACCAATGAAATAGCCCCCAAGGCACTGCAGTTTGGTGACAAAGGCTGTCTTAGGAAGGGAGCTGAAGTGAGTGACATTTGTTATGGAGGCCCAGGCAGAGAGCAAGGAGAGATCTAGACTGAGAAATCCAAGAAGAAAAAGTGTAAGATCGTGACCTTCCAGGAGTGCTGGAAGCCACATCAGCCCCCTGGAGTCCACAAGCCAACGGCAGGCAAGTGCTCCAGCAGAAAGAATAACAGACTTGATTTTAAATATATATATAACAGAATATATATTTGACAGAAGCAGAGGTTTAAAATTCTGCACAGAAAAACCTCATTGGATTCCGACTTCTATACCTTAGGCATTTAAATATTATTTTGTTCTTTTTCACAGTTCTTGGGGTTTCTTGGGCTGGGGTGTTTCTTCTTATGCAGGTTTCACTTGGGAGCTCTCATGCAGCTCTTAGTCGGTGACAGATGAGGCTTGCCTAATATTCAGCCAACAGCCAATTCAAGCACTGGTAAGAAATCGGGGTAGCACCTATCCGTAATTATTGACAGTGACGGAGGAAGGCAGCTTTTCCATGGGAGGGAGAGAAGAGTTCATAGAGCAATGGTCTGCACAGTCCTGTTAAAGTGGATAAACAACAGAATCTTTTGCATTTCTTTGCTCCCTTGCTCTTGTTTTTGAGATGAGGCCTCACGTAGCCTAGGCTAGCCTTTGACTTTCAGTAGAGATGAGGGTAACTTTGTACTCCTCATTCTTCTATCTACTACCCAAGAGATCAGATTATGGGCATGTACTGAAAAACAGGGTTGTGTGTAGAATTTTTCTAGTCTGAATAGTGACCGTAAGTATGATTATAGAGTTTCCTTGTTTTCTTGCATCCATGAGGAATTGAGACTTTTCTATAGGATGAGATGGCCTTGCTCTATAATCTGCATATACCTTCCTATGTTCTTTAAGTCATCCCTAGGTTATTATAATACATGCTACCGAGGTAAATACCATTGAAGGATAGCCATACTATAGATGTCCAGTAAAGATACAATTCTTCCTCCAATGTTTTCAATTCACAGTTGGTTGAATCCACTGAAGTGGAACCCATGGATATAAAGGGTTAACTGTGCACCACTGTTTTTTTTTTATTCTTTATTTTTATTTATTTATTTTTATTGGATATTATATTTACATTTCAGATTTTATCCCCTTACCCCATTCCCCCCTCACCCAAGAACCCCCTATCCCATCCCCCCTTTTCCTGTTTCTATAAGGATGTGCCCCCACCCATCCACCCATTCCCACCTCCCCGATCTCAAATTCCCCCAATCTGGGGCATCCAGCCTTCCCAGGACCAAGGACCTCCTCTCCCAGCTATGCCCGACAAGGCCATCCTACCCTACATATACAGCTGGAGTCATGGGTCCCTCTCTATGTGCTCCCAGGCTGGTGGTTTAGACCCTGGGGAGCTCTGGTTGGTTGGTATTGTTGCTCTCCCCATGGGGCTGCAAGCCCTTCCAGCTCCTTCAGTCTTCTCTCTCACTCCTCCATTGGGAACCCCTTGATCAGTTCAATGGTTAGCTGTGAGCATCCACCTCTGTATATGTCAGACTCTGGCAGACTTCTAAGGAGACAGCTATATCAGGCCCCTGTCAGCATGCACTTCCTGACTTCCACATCAGTGTCTAGCTTTGGTGACTGCACATGGGATGGATACCCAGGTGTAATGGTCTCCAGACAGCTCCTCCTTCAGTTTCTGTCCCACATTTTGTTTCCATATTTGCTCCCTTGAGTATTTTGTTACTTCTTCTAAGTAGGACTGAGGCACCCTCACTTGGGTCTTCTTTCTTCATGGGCTTCTTGTGGTCTATGAGTTGAATCTCGGCTATTCAAGCTTCTGGGCTAATATCCAATTATCAGTGAGTAAATACCATGTGTGTTCTTTTGTGATTGGGTTACCTCACTCAGGATGATATTTTCTAGTTCCATCGATTTACCTAAGAATTTCTCGAATTCCTTGTTTTTAGTAGCTGAGTAATACTCCATTGTGTAAATGTACCACATTTTCTGTATCCATTCCTCTGTTGAGGACATCTGGGTTCTTTCTAGCTTCTGGCTATTATAAACAAGGCTGCTATAAACATAGTGGAGCATGTGTCCTTGTTATATGTTGGAGCATCTTCTGGGTATATGCCCAGGAGTGGTTGAGCTGGGTCCTCAGGCAACACTATGTCCAATTTTCTGAGGAACCACCAGACTGATTTCCAGAGTGGTTGCACCAGCTTGAAATCCCACTAACAATGGAGGAGTGTTCCTCTTTCTCCACATCCTTGCCAGCATCTGCTGTCACCTGAGTTTTTGATCTTGGCTATTCTGACTGGTGTGAGGTGGAATCTCAGGGTTGTTTTGATTTGCATTTCCCTGATGACTAAGGATATTGAGCATTTCTTAAGGTGCTTCTCAGCCATTCGAGTTTCCTCAGTTGAGAATTCCTTGTTTAGCTCTGTATCCCATTTTTAATAGGGTTATTTGATTGTCTGGAGTCTAATTTCTTGCATTCTTTGTATATATTGGATATTAGCCCTCTATCGGATGTAGGATTGGTAACTTTCCCCCTGTGCCTAGGTATTTGAGGGTCTTACCCACCTTCTCTTCTATTAGTTTCAGTGTATCTGGTTTTATGTGAAGGTCCTTTATCCACTTGGACTTGAGCTTTGTACAAGGGGATAAGAATGGATTAACTTGCATTCTTCTAACTGCTGACCTCCAGTTGAACCAGCACCATTTGTTAAAAATGCTGTCCTTTTTCCACTGGATGGTTTTAGCTCCTTTGTCAAAGATCTAGTGACCATAGGTGTGTCTGAGTGTAGTGGCTCCTCTAGGATGTCTCAGGATATGGTGTCTTCATGGGAGCAGACCAGCTAGGTGTCTGCTCCAGCCACAAGGACCGCGCGAGGGAGGGCTGTGCATCACTGTTTTATAACTCACTATTCTGTGGTTTTCAAACTAATTTCTTTACTTAAAAGTTCATAAGGAACCAACACGTTTCACAGAAAAGAACACTTAAACTTCATCAATTCACTTAATTTTACCTCATGTCTTTTTGTGAAGATTAAAACCAAATAAGAATCGCTGCTTTATTAGAAGCATGTGCATCAGGTCTGGCCTGCATCAGGTTTCACCTGATTTCTGTCTATATAGCTGCCTAATCATCCTTCTGTCTATATGTAGAATAAAACACCCAGCATAATCCATACCAAATATTTCTGGTTAATGAGCTGAAGAGTAATTTATTTCTCCTTTGGTTATACTTCCTGAAATGCTTGCTAATATGAACTTTAAAGCTTGTACCATGATTGCAAAATAGGATGACCATTTTTGTCCTTGGAAAACGAATGCTGACCGCTAAAGACAGGTGAAAACCTCAAAGACAACTCTGGTAGCCATTGTCGTGAACTCTATTCTCATTTCCAAGGATGGTCTCAGGAGTGGTGTTTAAAGAAAGACTTCAGCTATGCAGAGAGAAAGCTCACCAGCTTGTCTTCACTTTTCCTTCCATTTGGTGGGGCAAAGGGCTTGCTTTCTCCTTTCAACTTCCAGGGCTTCAGAACACTTTAAAAATAACCAGAATCATCATTGTTGAATGGGAACAAAGAAAAGTTATATTGTGCAACTTTTCAATGACTACTTAAAGAGACACTTGCCCTGTAGGAGTTCTGGCATGCCTGAGTTTGTACAGGGTGGACAGGAATACAGGGCACAGTGCTGAATGGAGTCAGTCAGTCCTGGGATCATGGCCAAGTTGTGAACCTAACTGAGTAACCTTGTGCAGGTTACATGTGTTTATACTTTTTATAGAGGTTTGTTTCCAGAGCAAAATTTTTAAAGCTTCAATTATATCCACAGAATAATTTAATGTAGAAAATGGCATAACACTCAGACCAGCTTTGGCACTGGGGAAAGTGATTCCAATTTCAGATAAACCTTCTACTACTTCTACAAACTTGACTGGATCCCTTAATCTTACTGAGTTTCAATTTCCTGCTCCATAAAAGTGGGACAAAAAACAATGAAGCCTACTTCCTGGGGCTGCTATGCCATTCAGTGAGGTGGAAAAGGTAAGCTTGTGGTGCCAACCTCGGCTCATCATAGGCACTGTTAGGTGTTTGTCGTGCTTATAAGAAAGAGCCACAGCCCAGTGAGGCCTCCACAGGACTTGTCCCAGGGGAGGCCATCATTACTGGAATATTTGTCAGCTCTTCTATTCAATCATCAGTAACAGGAGTTTTCTCCTTGGTCAGCATTTGCATAGTGAGAAGGTGCCCTACCCTTGGCAGAGTGAGGCAGTTTAAGATGGGGAAGACAAAGGAAACAATGACAGTACTTTTCCAACTTCAAGTCAAGAAACCGACCATGGGCCCAAAGCAGGAGGATGGAGAGTTCAAGCTCACCTAGAGTTCAAGGCTAGCCTGAACCATCTCAAAAGACCAAAAATAAAATAAAGTTGAAAAGCAAATCACTTTTGAGTAACATAAATATTATCTTTTATGGAAAGAAACATAATGGTATGAACTGGGAAATAACCAAACACACAATGTGCAGAGACATTTGGGTGTTATCTAGTAAAGCCTGTTTCTCTGAGTTAGATAGTATGTTTCCTGAACTGAATCAAAATGTAACTGTAGATATAAATACAGATCCATTTTTCTTTTGATCATTCATCAGAAGATTCCCCAGGCAGTGCTGATAATCTGCAAGGAGAAGTTGATTAAGATCTGACTGTATTTGCAGCATGTCTGACAGACGTGGCACTTATGAAATGAAAGAGATTTGCTTCGGATCTCTGTTGCCACATCCTTCAATGATTTGGGTGATACTCAATAATGTTGCCACATCCTCCTCGTCAAGACTTAGTCTTCCCATGACTTTTGTGAATGATGTTTCTCCACTTGCCCTTTTGCTGTTATTCTCAAGTCTGTTTTGTGCCCACCTTGACGCTCCTGAAGTTTTGATCCAGGCTTTTCTCTGGGTATCCATGACCAAAACTTCTTTGAGAAATTTGTGTATTGACTTCAAAATCTCTACCTCTCACTCCTACCTCTCTCTTGGCCATCAAGTTCCTTCATTTGGAGAACTCTTACATATCTCAAACTCAGCCCAGCACTGCTGAATGTATTAGTTTTCCCTCTTCCTCTCCTTCCCTTCCCCGATCTTTCAAGCCCACTCTTCTTTGGTGATTTTTATCTTAGTAAATATTACCACATTCCACACCTTTGCCCTGAACAGAAAGAGGTATTTCATCATCTTTACCTGTGTGATCTCTTGCATGCACTCAGTCACCCGATTATTGTTTCTGTGGTGTCCTCGTTCATTTTACCGCCTTGCCATCATCTGTGTACATAATATTCTTCCACCTGGACCACAGTAATGTGCACTAAACTGGTCTTAACTGCCAACACACTATATTCTCTTCAGACAACTGGTCAACCTTCTAAACCACAGCTTTCATCGTGTTCCCCAATAGCCCTGCTTTAATTTCTTTAGTAGCCTCGAGTACAACCCTGCCTCTCCCACTGACTTATCATTTACCTGAATGTTTTATGCCAAGGTCTCTTTTATCTGAGAAGCGCTGAAAATATTTCCCAATCCCCATTTTCTTTAGAATGCTGTATTTTAACAACAGCAAAATTAGTACGAACAATCTAGTCAGTTCAGTAGCCATATGGTATAACCTCACACTCTACATCCTAGTAAATTTTTCTCCAGACTTTTAATACTTGGTAAACTTTTAAATTTTATGAGACTGTCAAAGTAATTTTCCTTCCAATAAAAAAATGGTTAACTTTCCTTTAATGTATCTACCAAATTAGCCTCATATAGGTATATAGTAGACTAAAGGCTTAATTACTAGAGACTGATCACACAGCATGTAAACATTTTACTTTAGCTGAAGTATGAAACCGTAACATGCTTTAAGGATGCACTATCCACATTGTAATTCACATAAAAGCAAGGTGTTTATAGAAATTCTGACTCATGCTCCTGACGGCTAATGAAAATGTCGCCAACAGCAAAAGTGGATCCAATTACATCAGAATGACAGACATCTGTGTTTTGCTGAAGAGAAAGTCTTCCATTCAATTTTATATAGTGACTTTTTTAATTGTAAAGTGTGTAAAGGGCTTCGTTATTAATTCATAGTTTCTTTCTTAGCAGATATGGGCAGAAGAAATGGCTGAGTACCTCTAAATGCAGCAGTATCAGCAGGACCTACTGTGATCTTTCTGTTGAGACCTCAGACTATAAACACCAGTTCTATGCCAAAGTGAAGGCCATTTGGGAAACCAGGTGCTCTGAATGGGTGGAGACGGAACGCTTCTATCCTTTCTTGGAAAGTGAGTAATTCATTGTCCAACATTGCTGAGCTGGATTCCTGGTATAATACTCTGGCCTCATAGGCAACTTTGCCCAGAAGAAGGGGTCTCCTTGACTCCCGTCTGTGCAACAGGTTGAGTAACCAGACCTGCTGCTTTGTTTGACTGAACCCCAATGTCAAATATATAGACGGATAGGTTTGGCCAAGGGACCTTTAAGATCTCTCTCAGATTCAGAATTAAAGACAGGTGCCAATAATACCAGATTTCTATTCCGTTTCATCATTCGATGGAGACTTTGTGTTAAAAAAAAAAAAATATTGTAGATTAGTGAATTGTTGATATGTGCCCAGAAGATTATGTGTGCCCAGAAGATTATGTGTGCCCAGAAGATTATATGGTGTCCTGATCACACAACTAAGTCTCTTTTTCATTAAACTTGGTATTTCTAGATGTAACTCAAAATTAAGACAACAATCTTCCTGTTATTTGCTTTTGTAATTTCCTTTCCCTGATATGTGACGACCCCAGCCATGAAGGATGCCAGCAGGGCCACCATAATGAAATATCCAAGGGCTGCAGAGGCCCCAGGATGTGCTGCCTTTTCCAGTGCTCTGCAAGGCCAGAGGCTGGTGACTTATGCCCTCAGGTCAGATCCAGCTTCTATGTCTGTTTTTCTACAGGCCACGAGCTGAGAATGGCATTTATATTTTTTTAAAATAGTTTTTTTTTAAACCAAAACAATATTTTTGACATGCGAAAATGATACAGAATTAAATGTCAATGCCAGGGACTGAAGAGATGGTTCTTGCAGAGGGCTCGGATTTGGTTGCCAGCATCCACATGGCTTACAACCACATCGAAATCCAGTTTCACGGGATCTAATACCTTCTTTGGGCCTCCACTCACAATGCATGCAATTCGTTACACAGACATACAGGCAGGCAAATCACCCATGCAAATATAAAAATAAATATATTTTTTAAAATAAATTGTACTTACGTACATATTATCTAGAAAATATTTTGTAAGTTTCTGTGTCTGTATATAAAGTTTTCCAGAACACCGACCCTGTCTGCCTACTTACATTGCTGCCAATGGCTGCTTTTGCACCACAAACTGTGTCCCTGTAACAGAGATCACGTGTCCTGCAATGACTCTGGGCTTTTATCGTGAAAGGATCTCCCATAAAAGAGTGGTTTTAAGTCTTTGATCCCAGTGGGATTGTACTATAGCTTTATCTCAGGGAAAGAGGGGTTCACACCTGAAGACGTTAATACCCTCTTGTCCTCTAAGCTCAAGTCAGCCCACCAGAGGTTGCCCTGACAACTGGTGAGAAGTCCATCTCTATTGCCCTGACAGCACCAGAGAAGTGGAAAAGAAATCCAGAAGACCACACTGTTTCTATGCAACAAATATACCCCAATCTGAAGTACAACGTGTCTGTGTATAACACTAAGTCAAAAAGAATGGTAAGCCTGGCCTGGGATGGGGTCTATCCTCTGAACTTCCCTTTCGGTACTTCCATGACACAAGTGGTCCTGGTGCTTTGGTTCTCTTCGTGAGAATGTGGCAGCTGATACTCTTCAAGAGAGATACCACACAAGATACAAGAAAAGCACTTGGTCCACAATTCATGATGTCACTATTGTGCATCTCACTTGATGATGTTTCTTTGCTTGCACACCATCCATCAATCACTTTCCAGGGATTTAAATTATATATGATATATATATATATATATATATATATATATATATATATATCACATATATACTAATACATATATGTAATATATATGGATGTGTGTATATATATGTACTAAATACATATATGTCATATATGTGTACATATACATATATTATATACTTGTATGTGTATATATGTGTGTGTATATATGTGAATGTGCATACATATACATGTGTATGTGCATGTGTATGTGTATATATTTGAGCAAGAGGAACACAGGACAAGCTAAGAAAGAACTCTACCCTGAGTTATTATTTACAAGTGTTGCTAAAATTCATCCATTTCTAACTGTGTTCTGATTAGCTAAAAATATATTTTGAAACTGTGCTGAAAAAAATAAAAGCGTATAGTGTCATGAGTGAATGATCCAGTAGTATCTTACCCTTTCACTTTTCTTTGGAGCTGTCCTGAGAACATCCTGGGACCTTTGGCTCTAACCTCTGTTTGTGCTTCTCTGTCCCAGTGGTCCCAGTGTATCACCAACAGCTCTCTGATGCTCAGCTGGCTGGAGCCCAACACTGTGTATTGTGTCCACGTGGAGTCCCTTGTCCCAGGGTCTCCTCGCCTCCCTCTGCCTTCTCAGAAGCAATGCATCAGTACTTTGGAAGGTAAGCTGCAAGAGATTTCAGCTAATCTGAAGAAAGAAAGCTGATTAAACAGGATAAAATAACAGTATAGATCAAGTCTTAACAAATCTATGTCTATCAAAATCAGATTGAAGTTATGACAAAAACATCTACTTGTCTAAACACATTGAACTATCTGGAACTCTGCCTTTGAACTTGATCAGTATTGAGAAGGGGGTGCTACACCATCTGGAAATTGTCAGCAAGGCCCAGGAGTTCATGGCAACAATCCTCCCTAATTAACACAGCTTCCTACCTTGGGAATACAATGAAGGTCTTCCATACACATCCTCTTTCTTCTTTGCAGCCAGAGGCAGCAGGTTTTGAGAATACCAAGGCAGGAAGTGAAGGATGTCCTGGGAACACTTTCAAACACTGCTGCTTTGTCATCGGTCCCTTGTTAGCCACAGGCAGCTCTGCAGTCACCACAATCCCTCTCTTGCCGTTGCCTCTCTGTCTCCATGTGTTTTCTGAACAATGCTACCTCAGGACTGTAGTTTCGGATGCTTCTTTTAAGAGACCTGGAGTCACAAGCATTCTGTTTGTTTAACATGTCTGCTCTACAGTAAGAACAACTTCAACCTTGAAAATGGAAGGCAGATAGACCCGCAAGTCCCCTGCATTTCCAAATGGTCTTTATCCATTATTACTCTGATTCTCCCTTCTAACAAATGCTCACAATCTTTTGCCTCGGGTTCTGGTCCTTTCCCTTTCTCCTGCTAAGAACCCACAGCCCCATCTCCAACCCCACTCCCGCCCCACCCCCAGCCCCAGCCCCACCCCCACCCCCAGCCCCAGCCCCAGCCCCAGCCCCACCTTACACCCACCCCTACTAGACCTATGCTACTTCCCTCATTTCAAGTTGAAACAGTCCCTAGGAAAAGGAAAGGAGTGTAGAAAACACACTTGAACAGTAAAAAGCTTTACTTGAGTCACTTTATCGTGTCATCTCTTTGAAAAGAAACCACTCTCTCCCCTGTTAATACAAATAAAACGCAAATGCCACACAAGCAGGAAAGGGACATAAGTAGACTGGATTGATCAGCTTTGCGTCTGGAATTAGTGCTGTGTTTCCTAACAGTTTGATCAATGCCAAATGGTAGGAGCGAATTTCCAATGTAGTTCAGCCAACAGATCACACTCTTCCCCGAGGAAGAAGATAAAGCATATTTCCTCACCAGTACAATAAAGGAACAGATAAAGGTACACCATTTCTAGTGTTGAAGTCTCCCACAATATCCCACCTAGTCCTTCACCAGAGAAACCTTCTAAGATAGTACTTTCTTTTAAAAAAAAAAAAAATTCTTTAAGAACTATACCTTGAAAAATATCTCTGCTCCCTGCAGTTTCTGACCCCCCCCCCAATGAAAATGAAACGTATTGGTTCACTATAGTAAATGGGCTATCACACACCACACTAAATACCAGCGGTTGTTGTCACCAACTTCTTAGTCAGGATACTGGGGCTGCACTGTGGCCTGAGCTAAGCTGCCATCTAAAGCAGAACAGGTGCATCCCAGCATTTGCATCTTAGCCCCATCACTGTGTAGGCAGATAAGCACTGTCTCTGGGGACTATTGATGAGGTAGAAGAGTTCTTCAGGGAATGCCCACATTCACCATCACTGTCATAATACATCTGTTTCCCATCTACAGCTGGTAGTTAGTGGGATAGATACTGCACTATTTTATCTGTCAGACAGCGGGCACATCCAACATCCATGTGGATTAGATTGTTCCTGTGGCACACTGGCTGACTTTATTGGTGTATAAAGAATGTTGTGGGGAGAGGATCGTGGTTTGTGTTAAGTTTACATGTCTCTTTCCTTTCTTTCTTTCTTTCTTTCTTTCTTTCTTTCTTTCTTTCTTTCTTTCTGTTTTCTACAGCTCTTACAATTCTCCTGAAAAACAGATCCAAAGACTTTAAAGTCAGCTTCTATCATTGTGTAAAACAGATACACAAACACTTAAGGGTAGGCACCAGGATGGGAACCCTGGAGACAACTAGCAAGTAGTTCATCCCCAAAGGCCATGTGGCAGCAGAACTCCCTCTTCCTCAGGCTTATCAGTCTCTTTAAGACTGTCAGTGAGTAGATGAAAGTCATCCACATTATACAGAGCAATTCTCTATGCTCAGAATCTATTCATTAAAATGTTAATCCATCTAAAATCTATACATCTAAAGAAACATCTAGAATAGTGTTTAGTCAAATATCTATGACCTACACAAGCTGACAGATAAGGTTAACCAGCCCAGTCTCCAGGTAGCTCATACAAGCTTCACAGATATGTTAGACATGGTGGAGCAAACCTGTATAAAGCTCTCTGGTCAGTGGTGGGCCAGGATATTCCTCTTAAAACTCTTTACTAAGCCTTTCCATTATTGGACAGACTTTTCACTCGCCATAAGCCTACACAGCAAGACTCCTTCTCAAATTAATGAAGTCATCTTTTTAAATTATTCTCTCTCTCTGCCTCTCTCTTTCTGTCTGTCGCTGCCTCTGTCTCTCTTTTATGTCTCTCTCTCTCTCTCTCTCTCTCTCTCTCTCTCTCTCTCTCTCACTCACACACACACACACACACACACACAGACACCCTACCAAGTCAGTTTACTATTGTTTCTGTGCATAGATATATATTTAGGGCTGACCACTTTGGAATAGATAAGCTACCAGGGTTTTTGTCCCTGGAGAAGACTGAATGCCCCTGTCTCAGGAGCCATTGATTGTCTGTAATTCTTTCTGAATAGGGACTTGTGACATCTCCCCACCCATATTGCCATGTCAACTGGTCTTGTCCAGATCACCATATCTTTGAGATTTCATGGGTGTGGCTTTCATATGAAGGCACTATTTCACAGGAGATATCCTGGTCCTCTGGTTCTCACCCTACTAAGAACATGTTCCCCGAGCCTTAGGTATAATCAGTTGGTTATACAGATCTGCTGGGTTGGACACTCCACACTCAGTTGTTTCATGCATTATGTCTAGTCGTGGATTTTTGTAATGATATCTGCAGCAAAACAAGCGTATTTGATCAGTGAGGTTGGGAGCTACATTTTTCTTTGGGTATAAGGATACAGGTATGTATTTGGAGTATAATTAGAAAGTATATTAGTTTAGGAAAGTGGTCGTTGTAAGTTCTCCTCTAGGGTCCATGACCTCACTAGCTACAGCTGGTTGGCTAGGTTTACAATACCAGGCTTGAATTCCCCCTACTGAGCCAATGTTAGGTCCAATTAGATGATTGTTGGTTACCCCAGGAGGCTGTGCCACTAATGCTCCATTGAGTATATCTTGTCACTTGCTCATAGTTGTTGTGGTCTGTATGCTTTATAATAGGGTAGGACCATTGATTGATTTTTTCTCTCTTGGTAGTTTGTATACCTAAAATACCAAGACCTGGTTCTCAGGAGAGAGGCTTCCAATTCAGCATCAGCTTGCTTTCTCTAATGTCTGTTTTCCAAGTGTGTGATATCTTCAGCAATTGGATCTTACCTTCAAGCTCTGGGAAGCCACAAAGGGCAACAGCACTAGCCTATAATATTTGAGGACTTCTCTGACCAATAACAAAAGGGGAAGTTTCCCATGCCTGGAACTAGGGATTTTGCTAAAGAGAGTCTTGCTGTTTGGTTTGAAGAGCTGTGAATTGCTAAGGTGATAGGCCCATTTGTTTTGACATACATGAGCCAGGATGAGTTTCAAAGCCTTACATAAAGTTTTGGAATACCCAAAGACTTATTATTAATGTATCCTTACTGTAAAGATGTGGGGGGGGGTGAATTTAGGCAGTGCCTTGAGAACTTTATTGTCAGAGAGATGACAAATTCGTAAGTTTCTCAGTGTATAAATGAGAAAAATAGGTCTATGAATGCAGGTGACCTGTCCACAGCCTCAAGACATTGCCCAGGTTTCATACCATATTAAATCATAACTTTACAGTCCCAACTCATGATTTCTCTTTAACAGTTCAAACATCAACATGGAAGGATAAAGTCATCTTCTGGTATGTCTTGCCTACATCTGTTATTATGTTCCTTTTCTCTGTGATTGGCTACTCGGTTTACCGTTACATCCATGTTGGCAAAGAAAAACACCCAGCAAATTTGGTGAGTACTTGTCATGGCCGAAGACTGTCAGGACGACGGGAAGAGAAATGAGGACTGGTAGAACAGATAGTTTCCTGTAAGAACAAAGTGACCTTAAGCTGTTGATGAACTCTTAAACTTGTTCTGAGCTGAGAGTAGCTTGGTAGGAGAGTGCACACATAGCATGTGTCCAGTCCTGGGTGTGACCCCCGTACCCCAAAACCAGGCATAAAACAGTCTCTGTACTGAATTCACTCATGAACATACCAACGCTAAAAGTTCTCTAGGTTTGAAACAATTTTCTAAGAAGATAAGGTTGTGGAAGAAACAGGTAAGCTAAGTCACAATCACACTGCCTTTCTCAAAGTATGTGAAGGCTAAAAACACAAACAAGATTCGCGGACTCGCAGGGTACAACGAATCTCTGAAACCTTTTGTGGGGAATCAGTCCCCATGTTCAAGCTCAGGTATGAAAGTAAGAGATAGGACACTTACTACAAGCAGAAAAGGTAGAAGAGCAAGGTGGGGCAGTGGAGTGGCCAGAAAGCTTGGCATGTGGCCAGTCTACCATGTTCTCTATGAGGGGGGCTACACTGGAGAGCAGCATCAGGCTGTGTAGTGGGAGAACACGGTGCTGTTGTCAGAGCATGGGTTCAGTCTAGAGAAATTTCAATAAGGTTCTGAGTTGTGATGTCATGACCACCATTATGTTATAGATGCAACTGGATGCTTGTTTTAGAAAAATAAAAGCAGCTAAGAAACCACCTATGGGAGAAAAGATGACAGTCCAGCGTGTGCTTAATATCAAAATACTTCCCTTGGAAATTACTAAAATATGCATTCACATGTAATCCATATGTCTGTTTCTGTTGATTCTGTTCATACAGTTCTCTGCTACCCTGTTCCACCTAGGAGCTGGGATTAGCATCTTTGTAGCACAGGGAGACCTTTTCTGGGAGGAAAATTCACAGAGAGATTTGGCTGCATGTGATTTTTTTTAAGCCTATAATTCTGTCAAACAATGGAGTGAAAGGCTCTGTCGTGCAGTGTTAAATGAAATCATGTCATCAGGTGACAGGAAGATTGCACCCCATCACTGATGCCACTCTATAGCAGGCACCGTCTGTGTACCCCAAAGCAGAACAAATATCATGTCTGTGGTATTCAGGATGGAGTCGAGAGCCTCACACATGGACTGCATTCCATTCCTTGGCTATATTCCCAAACAACTTTTTAATCTTTTTTTTTTTTTGAGACAAGGTCTTGCTAAATTGCCTCAGCAGGCCTTTCCTCTCTTAGCCCCCAGAGTGGCTGGGACTATGGGGGTCTTACCGATTTTCTATTCTTGGGCATCCCTGACATGATTTAGACTTTTTAAAAAAAAAAATATCCCATAAACTAGCGGATGAATCGCCTCATTTTTGTTGTTGTCGTTTTTGCTTTTTTATGTTTTTGGATTTTTCTAGCAGTTTGAAGACTTCAACCTTGTATCCATTGCCTTTTCTGGTGTTGTGATGGAGTGACTTAACTACATCCATTTCTGGGACAAGGGGCTGGCTTCCAGTTTTCACCCACAGTTTCAGCTCCAGCCCATCATAGTGGAACTTGGGATGGGGGTAAATGTGGTAGAAGCTTGAAGCAAAGTATCATAGAGAACAATGAATTCATGCCTCTGAGGCCCAGCCTGGGAAGACACTGCCCATGTTTAGGGTGTGCCCCCCCCCCACTACCACCTCCCTTGGTTTAATTAAGAAAATCACAGGCATGCCCACAGACCAACTTCACTAGACATAAATAGGCCCTCATTGAATTTCTTCTCTGGTGACTCTATTTGTGTCAAGGTGACAATAGAAACTATCCTATTCCCTTTCCCAGATCCATTGTTAAGCCTGTGTATGTTTCATGTCCACAGTATAGAAAGGGCTAGTAGTCCAGAAACAAAATGAGCTATCTCTAGTCTTAGTCTCCACCGCTCTTCATCCAATAGACTTTTGCTAACTAAGGTCAGAGTCTGCCGTTGACTGGAAAGCCTTCCAAGCTCAGCATAGAATGGAGGACTCCATTCTTTGGCAGGGCTTCCCCTTCTCTGGCCTTGTCTGGGGAATTCAAATCCATCCCGTACCTACATCTACCTGAGGAATGTCACATAGCCTCAGTCAGATTACAGGGTCAACTTCCTTTCTCCCAATAAGGACTCATGTAGCTAGGACCTAAAATGGTTCCCCATGCTAATGAAGCATTTAGGCACCTCAAGCCTTCAGCCAATGGCCTTTGCTCATCCTGCATGTTTCTACTCCCTCTCCCTGTCCCATTCCCCAGAACTATGTAAGTCTTTAATCACCCAGGTAAAGCTGATCTGCCTCCCTTCAGCTGTCCAGGTGTGTCTTCACCATCTGTACTCACAGGCCTTCCGAATTCCTGTCAGTTGTCTCTGCTCCCTTTGTCCTCATGTACCAAAGCTGGGAGGGTCACAGGCTTAAGAAATGTTCCTTCCTTTGCTGGAAGGAATAGAGTTCCCATTCTTAAAGAATTGAGATGATTAGAGAACTTAATTGACTCAAGTCCCTCTCAACCACACCCCTGAACCTCACAGGGAGGACACTCTCCAGTGACACAGTTTACTGCCAGTTGCACTTAGTGGGTCTTGGTCCCCTTGCCTCTTCAAGTGAAGCTTTCTCTATATGCCCAACATAACCCCCTCTCATGGGTTGGTCAGAAAAAAATGTCACACATTATCTAGTGACACTAGAAGTTGGCAGCTATTAGCAATGTCTTTCTAAAGTGAAAAGTTAAAGTTCATTCTCTTCTCTCTGCAGGTACTGATTTACAGAAATGGAATTGGCAAAAGAGTATTTGAGCCTTCTGAAACAGTCACACTTAACTTTATCACCCTCAGTATGTTGGATGATTCTAAAATTTCTCAAAAGGATATGAATTTACCAGACAAGAGCAGTGATGACATCACCATTAATGGCCCTGAGCTC
Source organism: Arvicanthis niloticus (assembly GCF_011762505.2). Taxonomy (NCBI): domain Eukaryota; kingdom Metazoa; phylum Chordata; class Mammalia; order Rodentia; family Muridae; genus Arvicanthis; species Arvicanthis niloticus. The sequence continues at coordinate 21,174,253 of NC_133438.1, forward strand.
AGCGGGAACTGGGAGCCACACTGGGAGGAGGGGGAGGGGCAACGCTTAGGATTCCCTTCGCATTCAATGGACATTGTCTATGGTGCTGAGCAAAGCGACAGAGTCACTTTCCTAACCCAGCACGCATGGCTCAACAGCACCATGCCCACAGGAGAGGCAGACACTGAACCTCAGTACAAAGTCCTAACTGTCTTCTACAGGGAGAGTGAAGACCAGCAGTTCTGTGGGCTGGAAGAGGCAGTCAGAACAGAGAAATTGTCTGAGCCACGGGCAACTTCAGCAAATTTGGACCTTAAGCTTGAAGACCTACATCACCTGGGGCAGGAGCATCCTGGCTCAGAAGATGAGCCAGAGGAAGAGCTGTCTGCAACACTAGTGGATTGGGACCCTCAGACTGGCAGGCTGTGTATCCCTTCTTTACCTATCTTTGGTCATGATCCTGAGAACTATGGGCATTATGAGAAAGACCAGCTCTTAGAGGATGGCCTTTTGTCTAGACTCTATGAGAACCAGACACCTGAAAAGTCAGAGGAAGAAGATGAAAACTATCTCATTCGATTTATGAAAGAATGGGGGTTACATGTACAAATGGAAAGCTAACCCCAGACTGGCTGTTGACTGTCAGCAAATGAAGGAACCATTTCAGGGAGTGAACAATGTTCAGATTTTCAAGTGTCAGTGATGACACTATTCTCTGTTCAGGCACTCGGTCGGCCCTGCCTCCTTCAGGTGGTTGGCTTCCACTCAACCTTCTTCTCGCTCCACAGAGAGTCCTGGAGGAACTTTCTGAAATACAGAGCCCTGAGCTTTGTTGTGGACAGAGTAAGCATTTGCTGGTTAGGCGGGGCCTTTATAAAGAAGAGCTCACCATGGTCCCAGTTTATTATTTTCTAACAGTTATTTCTGGGTTTTTAACTGTATGTATGTAACACTATCAAAATATTTTATAAAGTCCATTCATTTTATAAACATCCTTTTTCTAGAATTTGTTGATTGTTGACATAAATTTTTGCAACCTACTTTTAATAAGGGTTCAACTTCTCCAGCCTACCACCCACCAGAGGTAGTGGAAGAGAAAAGTTATTAGGATATTGGGGAAGTGGACCTGTTTAGAAATAGTTCTTTGTAGGCAAGCTCAATATTCTTTGTCTGAACAGTTCAGTCCCATAACAAACACCAAAAATGGCTCAGCAGCTGTAGCCCAGTCCTCTAGGGAGGCAGATACCACACACTAACCAGCAGCTACAGTCCAGTCCAGTCCAGTCCTTTCAGCAAACAAACACCAGGCACGAACCAGCACCTGTAGTTCAATCCTGAAGAAATTGCAAGGCTTGCCAACTGGCCCCAAGGTCTTGGAAGGAGCACAGGAACCTTACAAGCAGTTCTTGGGTGAGTTTCTCCCAACGGCAGTGTTACCACAAGTGGAGCTTAACAATGCTATGTAAGGTGAAGCAATATATGCATGTCGTTAGCGAAAAATAGCAAGGCAGAGCAAACCAAACCAATGTTCCTCTCCCACTATCTGTGGAGTCATATTTATATTCCTTCATCATGGGTCCTTCCATGTCTCTGCTATAGCAAAGCATCCTTTCCCATGTGTCGGTTTCAGGAAAATATCCTTTCATATGTTTGCTTCAGTAAGACATCCTTTCACCTGTGTGCCCCAGCAAAACATCATTTGGCATGACTGACTTTCTAAACAAACCAGAAGTTTCCACTTTAGTTGATCAGGGAGATATTAAAGACTTAAAACTATGCCAGTGCCACTGAATGGATGGAGAGTGGCTTACATGTACAGGGCTCAATTCATTGTTCAGACATGATAATTAGTGTTCAGAGTTAGTCAATCAGGCATAGTCCTTCGAGGTTCAAATTCATGCTTTTGTCTTTTGTAAGAGGCTGTGTTTATTAATTTTTGAGCACTTTCGTGGTATGAGCTTAAGTGACTATTCTTCTGTAGTCAGGAATATGTCCAGTCAATAATTTAGTAGGGTCCTTTGTTGTCTAAAAGACATGTCATGTTTTGTAATAGAATACCATGTTTATGGGGGGAGGAATGTTGTTAGAAATATGTTAAGTAGCTGTAAACTAAGGAATGTCCCACAGCTGAGGCACTAAATTAATAACTATTCTGCAGGAGCAGGCAATACTGCAAAGGCTCTTAGGAAAATGTATGGATGAATATTGCCTCTCCACATAATAGTAAAATCGGTAGTAAGTAAACACAGGGCATAGAAAAGAAGCAAGTTAAGTGAATGCATAAGGAAGGGTTTATTAAAATTTGACACCATTTACTGTGGGAACTGGAGTCCATCATAAAACAACACCTTTCTAGTAATTCCAGTAACTACTCCCACCTTCTTCAGCATTTAATTAAATTCTATATCACACTGCATTAAATGTGACAGACTGTAAAGTTGAACTATGTAAAAGGATAGATGTTTCAATGTTTTAGACCTACAGAAACATCAGAGTTTTGTGCATTTGTGTAATTATGAACTCAGTCCACAGAGACTCTTTCAGGAAGACAGATACCATCCTATCTCCTTAGTCATGCTTTTGGCAGAAGCAGACAGCTCTGGTAAGAGAGATGGATTCTGGGGTCATGGTCTTTTGAAATTATCCACAAATCCAAACAGTTTCTGATTTAATGGTTTAATTTAGAGCATAATTTTATTAATCAGAGTGTTCTGTTCTTCTTGGTCTTTGTAGAGATGATTCTGGTGGCTCAGAAGAACAGATTTATGATACAAACTGGAAAAGAAATTCAGGAGTAGGAGAGAGAGAGAGTATAGGTTGTTTTTAAGGGCAAAAAGAAAAATAATTGATAGTTTGGCTTATTAATTTCATTCACAAAATATTTATTTATTTATGAGGTGCCTAGTATGTCCTTCAATACTCCTATCTGTGAAAAAACAAATAAAAACATTCTTATCATTGTTATAAGGGTGAAAAGGCCTAGACAATAAGGAACACTTAGAGTGGGGCAGGGCATAGAATGATGACTGTGTGGCATCGTCTTCATTCTCTGCTGATCCATGTGCTTAGTATCGGAGGTGGAAGCCATCCTGGTGTATGAGAATGGTGGGGATGTGTGCTTTACCTAACTCTGTTTTTCTTACCTGAAGGTACAATAGTAATTTGCATCCTACTCCATGCCTTTGCTGAAATCTTTCTGTGTTGAACCACATTTTCTGCCTTTGTGCAGAAGATTCTAATTCTGGGTTGTCTTTCTGTCTCTTGTCACTCTAAGCATATCTGAAGTATGCAGCATTTCGGTATCTTGCAGCGTGTGAACATACACACAGAGGGGGACAGAGACAGGGAAACAAGAGTTCCTGACTTAAAGAGGATTCAGTTTAGATTTTTCGACTTGCTCATGGGATGAACGGTATATGCATTCTATAGCAACTGTATTCCTCCAATTTTGAGAGTTGACTGCTCTCTTGTTTAATGGGATGGGATGTCGCTGCTCCTGTTAATGCTCACAAGTAGCAGGGAGTCACAGTTCACAGGCAACCCTGCAGTCACAAAGGGGAAATATCTTTAATGTGGACTGAGTTGCTGTGTTAGTTAAGTGAGTAATGCTAAACTTTGAGTGAGTGTCTCCTCAGGTTCATATGTTAAAAAAATGGACTCCAGGGTTATGTTACTAAAGGAGACTGTGGACCCCAAGGGAGCAGGGCTTTAGAAGGTGGAACTTAGGTCATTGGGGATATGCCCTTGAAGGAACTTGAAAGACCTAGGTCTTACCAGTCATTTTTTCCTGATTTGTGCTATGAACATGGGTTTCCTTGTGCACTCTTGACCTAGTATGTCACCCTTAAAGAGTCCCAAACCCAAGAGGCTGTCCAGTTTTTAGTTCAAACCTCCCCCAGAATTGTGAGCCAAAGATCAACATTATTTTTGCGAGAAGCCAAAATGTCAAGAATGCGATTACGAATATGTGAAAGTTCTGCGGTATATTAAATTTATTTTCAAGTTGTATGTTCAATCTGTGATGAATTAATTAGCTAAATCCTATTTATACAACTAAACAAGTCTTGTAGGGGAGATCAAACAAGTCTTACAGGGGAAAGTCACTACTCAGATATGGGAGGCAACTGTCATATGTCCTTTCTTCTGTGGCCAAGCCCCCATTATCTTCTCTATAATCTTCATGGGAGTCTGTCCCTGAGGACCAGGTATGGCTGTGAAGTGTCGGGGTTCTTGACCAATGGTATTAATCTTATCATTAGTCATCACTCAAGCCCAGGGATTTATGCACTACTTCTACATTAGATTTATTTTATTCATGAGAACATTCACCATTGAATCTATACTCATAGCCCATAATTTCCAAACAACTGATACATCAAAATGCCACCACTGAGGCTGAAGAGATGGTTCAAGAGTTGAGAGCACTAGCTGTTCTTCGAGAGGACCCAGGTTCAATTCCCTGCACCTACACAGAAGTCCACAAACATCTGTAACTCCAGTTTCAGGGGATCCCCTGCCCTCTTCTGTCTACCGGGCACATATGTGGTACACAGACATACAGACAAGCAAAACATCCATGCACATTTAAAAAAAATAAAATAAACAGTTTTGACAAAAAAAAAAAAAAAAAAAAAAAAAACCATCACTGGGAAGTGAGTGAAGCCAAGTGTCATATCTTGCTCATGGATAAGAATGGGTAAAGAGAACTTGTCTCCCAGCCAGCAACAGGAGAAAGATCCGATGTCCTGGGTTGTGCTCCACTGGGTTTTCCATCCAGAAAGCAAAGAAAACCTCTCTGTACAGCCCAGAGCACAAGCCTGCCCAGTGTGATAAACATAATGAGACCATTAAATAGAACCAATCATCATGGCTGGGTGCATTGGGTCATAAATCATATTCTCTCTGGCCCACACATTACCACCCCCCACATCTTCCAGATGAATTCAAGCTAAATTATCTTAGGATTGTTTTTCTCTCTTTCCCTCTTTGGTTTCTCATATTACACATCAATCATAACTTCTATCTACAGTTGTTTCTAAAAGCTTTTCTTTTTTTAAAAAAAAAAGTGTCTATAATTTATAATAATAGAATGATGGTGGGTGTTTTAATAATTTTATTTTTATCATATGTAATACACATGTATATATTTATCATAGACCAACTAGAAATGGAAATAGTTTTAATTATTTGTAATTAAATCCAACACAGATTTAACTACTATATGTGTATTGGAGAAGAGAAATTACTCTCAGTGGGGGACCATTTTCTCCTCCAGGGGACACTGACAATGTATGGAGACTTAATTTTTTTTTAAAGCTCAGAATCTCACTGTGCAGCCCAGGTTTACCTGGAAATAGGTTTAGAACCCAAGCTGCTGTTCGATGTGTGGGCTCAAGCAGTTCTCCTCCTACCATAAGCTCCCTCAGTGGCCGGCCCTACAGGCATGTGCCATCTCACTGGCCCTACAGGCATGTGCCATCTCACTGGCCCTACAGGCATTGCCATCTCACTGGCCCTACAGGCATGTGCCATCTCACTGGCCCTACAGGCATGTGCCATCTCACTGGCCCTACAGGCATTGCCATCTCACTGGCCCTACAGGCATTGCCATCTCACTGGCCCTACAGGCATTGCCATCTCACTGGCCCTACAGGCATTGCCATCTCACCTGGCTGGGAGACATTTTTTTTTATTGTTATGCCTCAGAGGGAGGTATCTAATGGCTTTCACTGGAGATAGAATCAGTAACTTTCAGTAATAGACTTTTTTATTCTGCACACACAAAAAAAAAAAAAGCCCCTATAACGAAGAGTTACCCAACCCACATTAGTCCTGCCATAGAACTTTCCAGACACTTTTCTGTATACACCCCCAAATGGAGATCATGTTGAATTATCCTGAAACTTGTTCCTTTCACCCCAAAAAGTCTAATGAACTATTTTATTTTAACCAATGATTACATTTTGATGTACCAGACTCATTAACAGCATAGTGCGACAGTATAGTGAGAATTATTTTTTTCTGAGCATAATACTTTAGTTATATAATAACCAAAACAGTGAAGAAACTTGGAGATATTAAGATCCTTCATAAGCCAAGCATGGTGGTTATGCCTATGATTCCACCACTTGAGAGGGGGAAATAGGAGAATCAAGAGTTTAAGACTCACCTTAGCTACATAAATTTGGAGCCAGATTTGACTATATAAGACCATTTTTTCTCAAAGGGGAGCGGTCCTTTATAGAGTCCGTAAGGATTCCGTTTGACCTGTCTGCAGCAGTCAGAGCTGTAACTATCATCTCAACCTGGAGTATCCGTGGGTGCATTTACCACATAATTTTCCAATATAAAGAAACAAACCAATAATGTATTTAACATTCCCCTCCCCCTCTGGAAGAAAAACACCGGACAGAAGCAACTTAGCAAAATAAGAATTTACCTTAGCTCACAGGTCCTTGGCAGAGGAGACCCAGCACAGGTTCTCTAACCAGGGTGCTGAAAGCTTGTGAAGTGGCTTGTGGTATGGCCTGTTACAGCTCACTTGATCAGGAAGCCCAGACAGACAGGTCCCTTGGCCACACTCCTGTCACCCCTTCTCTGCTCTCCAGGGCTCATGTTCAAAAGTTTAACAACTTCCCGAAACAGCACCACATCCAAGAATAACTGTTCACATGCATGAGCCTCCTGGGAACATTTCACATTCAAACCATAACGAGTGGAACTTAATGACTACCCTGCACATAATAGAGATTACTTCAGTCTATACCTGGAATGTGCCTCATGCCCTTGATACTATCTTAAGACAAACCAGTCACATTCCAGCTTGGATGAAGTCACCTTGTCTCAACCACTTTATACGTCCCTTACTTCTCATTCAAACAGCAGTTTGGACCCACTGTTCTTGCTTCTACCCAAGACCTTGCTTCTGTAAGTCCATGGATGCATTACAGTGTCAATCCTGAATTTGCCTGCCTCATTTTCTATGCTCTTAGACATGGATCTATTCTCAAAAACTGGGGCCTGGTTGTTCCGGAACATATAGGATATGTGCTTTCATATGACTGAGTCTCTAAAAACGTGACCTGATGACTACTGGCTGCATCTTCACCTATAAGTACTGGACAGGTGCTAGCTTTGGTCCTGCCCCACTCTTCTTAAGGACTGCCGCCCCTCATCACGATGGGCAGGTGATTGAAGGCAGCCATGTTTGTGCAGCCATTCCCATTGCCTCCCTGCCTGGGGCAGCAAACAAGATTTTGATATTACATTCCCTTTTGAATATAGTAAATTTTCCAGTCAGTTTTCATTCTGATTTTAATTCCGGTAAAATCCAGATGAAGGTTCTTCTTGAGTAGCTACCCACTTAATGTCAGCTGTATGTTTGCATCATATGACAACTTCTTGTTAGTATCTGTGTCAGTAGGAGAGACTCCCTCTGTCAGAAGGAGATACATCTTCCTTTTATTGCCTATGAAAGCATGGGAGCCATTATCTGCCTTATACTGCTCAATAGACGTCTCTTTGTTTCTGAACCTGTCATCTCTGGATAGAACAGTACTCAGAGGCATATGTGCATGAGTGCGTGAGTGCATGCGCACATATGCATGCTTACACACACACACACACACACACACACACACACACACACTAGGGCTAGATGTCTGGCTCATGTTCTTGCTTCCATGCTCAGACCACTGACACAGAAGAACGGATGGGGAGGATTATGACCATCCATTTGCATCTCTGAAACTGATTTCCATAGAGTGCTGCCCTGGAGGACCTTATACGATGATGGTAGATTACATACTGTGCTTCCTCCCCATATATTCCCCAGGCTTTAGATAGAGATTGATGGATGTGTTTAAATCTACTTAAGCTGATTTGATATATAGACATTTCATGATATTTGATGTGTGAGGGGAAACACAGAGATTTCCATCCCAACCTCACAAAAACAGATGTGAGGTTGACTCTCTAATTCACTGGTTTGTTTTTAAAAGAATGTAGTGGCAAAACCATAAAGAAAAGTGGACAACTGAGTAATGCCATGTGTGATAGCACAATTTCTACTTTGAAATGAGAGGACAGAGCGGGAGGGGTATCATTGTTTCTGCCTCTTGTCAGACCCCTAGCAACCCAGCCAGCTGATCATGATCTCTGAAAACATAAGCCCAAATAAACAATTCCTTCTTTAGGTTCTTTCAGATATTTAACACAGTGACATTGTAGATAACACTAGAACAAAGATTTCTTTGCTGGAGTATGACCTAATATGACATTGTTAAATATAACTTGACTCGGACCCCTTTTTCCTACTGTATTCATTGTCTGAAATCTGAATAATCAAACCTCAGGTTAAAAAGTGAAAGTAGGGGCTGGAGAGTTGGCTCAGCAGTTAAGAGCACTGGCTGCTCTTCCAGAGGTCCTGAGTTCAATTCCCAGCAACCACATGGTGGCTCACAACCATCTGTAATGGGATCCTATGCCCTCTTCTGGTGTGTCTGAAGACAGCTATGGTGTATTCATATACATAAAATAATTAAATAAATCTTTAAGAAAAAAAAAGTGAAAGTAGAGTCTAAGAGATTGTGTCCTCCTACTGTGTGTTCATAGCACCTGTACCTCCCACTGTGTTCATAGCATACACAGTGTGTAACAGCCAGCCTGACTTTATGATAGACAAGCAGCTGCACTGAAAGCAGCAGTGCCTAGCTGGACAACAGTTATAGTCACAATTGTAACTAAAATTATTTCAATATATAACACATCGTTTGACTTCTACAATGTTAATTTTATCAAGACAAGGACTCTTGTTCTTTTCTGTGTGTGGATTTTGTGACAATTCTTCTTCTATATGAAAATGGTAAGGATTCAAGTCTTTCCTTTTTCACTCATATGTTTCCAGTACCTAAAATAATAGCTATCACATCACAGCTTATTCAGTTAAATTTCTGCAGATAGAATGTGCAAATAAATAAATCTTCAAATTATATGAGTTAGTGTCCGGTACTAAAGCCACACAAATGCAGGCAATTGCAGTTGGATAATGACACAAGTCGTTCAATTAAAAAAAAAAAAAAAAAGGACAGTGAATATTCTTCAGGTAGTGATGTGTCTCCGAGACTAACTGCCAAGAAAGCTAAGAGAGAGAGAGAGAGAGAGAGAGAGAGAGAGAGAGAGAGAGAGAGAGTTAGTTTAAACAAAGACCTCTGGGTTTTTTTCATAAGATGATTTTATGTGTAAAAGAAAACCACAGAAGAAAACTCTAACTTGCCTGGGTTTGGCAATGGTTTTGAGTTAAAATACCAAAGCATAATCCAGGAAGAGGTTCATGGACAACGGAATCGTGAGATGTGCTCAGTTCCTAGCTTGTCTGTGTGTGCTTGGGAGGAAGTGAGAGAGAGACAACTAGTAGTTGTGAAGCAAGAGAAACCAGCTGGGCTGTGGGGCAGGGGGCAGAGAGAGGGACTGTGGGAGCGGGGCTATCCTCTCATCCCTGGGAGAAACACTGGGGCCCTTCACAGAGCCTGATACAACGTGAGGAGGTCAATAAGGGGCGGCTAACTTAAACTTGACTGTGGAGGATAAATAAGTGCCTTTGCTTTAGAAAAGATGACATGGGCCAGCCAGCCAGCTCAGAGTACCATCCCTGACACCCTGGGTGGAAGGAGAGAACTGACTTCAGTGTATTGTGCTCTGACCTTCACATGTGCACTGTGCCAGGCGCACACACACACACACACACACACACACACACACACACACAAATATATATGCATGCACATACACACACATCTACAATAAATAAGATATAAGAAGATATTCCGAAATGTTACACAAAAAGAAAAAATGAGTTGGGGGGTTTCTTGGGCAGTGAGGGGTTTTTTTTGTTTATTTGTTTGTTTGGTTTGGTTTTGGGTTTTTTTGCTTTGTTTCTTTGTTTGTTTCTTTGTTTTACCTTTTCTGTATTTGTTTTCATTTTGCTGGGATTTTGGAGTAAAGCATGGTTTATGTGCAGGAAACTTAACGTTGAGATGTAAAGAGAAGAAAAAAAAAAAAAAATATAGGCAGGAGCCCTGAGAGATGGCAGGAAACAGGAGATTATCAAGATAACTCTGACCAACTTCAGGCAGCCTCTAGCCCAGAAAACACAGCAACTAAAATGAAGAGTCTGGAGGATCCGGTAAAGCGATCCCACCTTCCAAATCAGCAAGACCAGTTCACACTGAAGCAGACAGGTTGAAGCCATGAGCAGAGCTGTGGTAAAAAGGAAACTGCCTAGCAACTTAAATCATGAAAAGGACTGAGCAAATGTTCAGGAACAAAACTATAAGATGCCCATCCCTGTACCAGCTGTAGCCAAGATCTGAAAAGAATTTGCATAAAAAGAACAATTAAATCAGTTCTGTTGTTTATCTACAAGGCAGAACAAGGCCACCATTTGAGTTAAGGAAAATAATCACTGTATATTAAATAGAAAAATGTTTCAAAGCAATGGGACATGTAATATTTTATAAGTATGTATGTTTTTAAAATATACATTTCTAAATATACACGTGTAAGTGCATGGTTTTTCTGTTTCCATTCTTAACCATGGGTATGCATCACTTGTGACATTTGAAAATTTTTAATTGGCATTTGTGTGTTTTGCATGTGTGTGTTTACATGCAGGAATATTCATGGAGGTCAGAGAATTTTTTTTATATTTTATTTACATTTCAGATACCATCCCCTTTCCCCATTTCCCCTCCCTAGAAAACCCCTATCCCATGCCCCCTTTTCCTTTTTGCTTTTATATATTTTTTAAATGTTAATCAAAAGCTTTATAAGTTTGGTAATGCTCAATCAGAAGTGTAGCCCAATACCCAACCTAGATATATAAACTATCTTTGACTGGTGGAGACATGTGAACATCTGCCTCCATGCCCCCCCCCCTTTCTCTCTCTTTCTCATCACCTAGCTTCACCCTTCCTGTTAAAATAAAAAATTTTTTCTCTCAAAATGCAATTAGAGCATAATTATTCCTAATTGTACCAGTGAGGTACAAGATAATCCTAATACCCAGTCCATCATTTTGTTGACTAACCAGAACCTCTGTCGTCTCTCCTAACTAAAACACTTAGTTCTGAACCTGGCTTTTTTCTTGGCTTTAGAATGAATGTCAGCTGAAAACCATCCACTCAAATGTTTTCTCTCAAAGTAAATAGCCAGGATTGGCTATGAGACTATAGATCTTCAACCCCGTCAGAAATCCAGAATGACTGAGTTAACTGAAATTATGGGAAGCACTAAGCATAGCTTCTAAAACTTAGCCAATATATAGAGACCGCTGAACACCTGGACAGTCCTTATACTACATAACATTGGAGCATCCAATCTTCAGCCTTCTGGCCCAGGATCATCTGACAGACCTTAGTGATGCAGAATTATTAAGGGCTGATTACTCTGTCTAGGCAGATGTAATCAGTCGACTATTCTGCAAGTGTGTTTTTCTGGACAGTAATTTGTCTGTTAATGGAAAGAGGCAATTCTCGCCTAGTGGCTGTCACTGCACAACTGGAGTAACTCCAAGGATGTTCAATTTCTTCTTAGAATCCAAGACAGGAAGCTGTCAGGAGCAGACAGGTCTCTAATCAAAATGAACATTAATATAGAAATATTTGTAATGTAAATTCTATGGACTTATGATGTTTTGAAAACCAACTATCCATGTAAGGTAACCTGTACTGTTGCCTGGTAACTCCTCTCAGGTATTTCTAAATAAAATATGGAAAACCTCCTAACAATAAGCTCAAAGCCATGAATTTGCTATAGTCCCTTAACTCATAGGCTAACCATCCCAAATCAGTTAAAAAAGTTAAAGAAGGGCTGGGTCTAGGCCTTGTATTCCTAAATGTGTTATACAGGCACAATGCCCATGAGAGTATCAATATTAATTTCACTTTTATATCAATAAGAAGATCATACCAATGAAAACCTTAAATTTGAAATCAAAGTAAATTTTGTACCGCCGGGCGGTGGTGGCGCACGCCTTTAATCCTAGCACTTGGGAGGCAGAGGCAGGCGGATTTCTGAGTTCGAGGCCAGCCTGGTCTACAAAGTGAGTTCCAGGACAGCCAGGACTACACAGAGAAACCCTGTCTCGAAAAAAACCAAAAAAAAAAAAAAAAAATTTTGTACCATTTAAGAAATTATAACTTCATCTTGATATTAATTATACAGATTTCTACCAATAGGTTATGGGTATGCAATAGTTCTAGCCAGAGAATGTTTGTATACAGTTCTCTCACTGTATACTTTATTTTCTTGAGACTTAGGAAAACCCAGTGATCATCTTGTCTCTCTCCTCCTCCCCAACCAGTGTTACAGACACATGAGATTACACCTAGATTTTCACATGTGCACCAGAGAGTTTGAACTCAAGTCTTAATGCACATAAAGCAAGCATTCTTACCCACTGAAATCTGGAATTATTTGAAAAGGAAACCGTGGAAATTTTATTACAAACACATTTAATCTGTGATTGGTACCACCCTCAGGAACAGAGAAGCGTCTGGGCTACTGCATCTTTAAGGACCAAAGCCTCTAGAAAGTTTGTGAAGACATAATAGTGCTATATAAATGAGTGTCTCTTTCCAGTCATGTTAAAGAGGCAGATAACACATTATAGAAGCTCAGATAGGAACATTCAAAATGCATTAGAATAAGCACACCAGATGACAACACCTGACGTGAACGATCCTGAAATAAACAGCAGCTTACTACTGTCAGTGAGAGCAATGGAAGTTCTTCAGCTCAGCCACAGAAAAAGTATCGTCTACCCAGGAACACTTCAGCGTAATCGTCTGAAACAATTCTCAACATTCCTCATGCTGTGACCCTTCAGTACAGTTCTTCGTGTTGTGATGGCACCCCCCCCCCAACCATATGCTACTTCATAACCGTAATTGTGCTACTGTGGTGAGACATGATATAAATACCTGTGCTTTCTGATGATCTTAGACTACCCCTGTGAAAGGGTCATTTGAATCCAGGGGTCGCGACCCACTTTTTTTGAGCACCCCTGGTCTAAAAGACCTGGACAGGCTGGGATATCTAACGTGCCCGCACCATAGACTGAGTCCTCATCGTTGTAAATAAATGTGTCAATAAGCCCAAGTGAACTGAATAGCAGTGTGAATTTTCTTCTATCTTGAAGTTAAATATGGAACAAAATTTCTCTTGAAAACTGCACTGGACTTGGTCATAACCCGGTGCATAAGAGTATAGTTGTGTAAGCAAATGTCTCGATCCATTAAATACTGTTTGAGGCCACACCTTACACATGAAAGAAAACAAAATTACTAAGGGTTCAAAGTTTGTACGGATTTTAAAATGACTTTACATGTCGAGTGCGGGAGTGAGTAAATATGACCATTTCTGGTTTGGATTTGTACTTCCAGGTTGAGTACAGAAGACTGGGCTTTGGAATTAAACTTTGGAATTGGGCGGAGGGCTATTTGCAGCACCATGAAGAGGAAAGTACAACATCCAGGATTCAATCCCTAGCACCAAAAAAATACGTAAATTTTTAGAACAATAACACATACACACTACCTTCTCATTTATTGTAAAATACACAGGCTCAGCCTCTCTCTTTAGCATAGAAGGTCTCAAGTTTTAATTTATTCCTAGGAAGTTGTTGCATGCAGTCATTGGCAGAACTTTCCCTCTGACTGCCGGGGTAGCCTCTGCTCTCATGCAGAATCCCAGCAATTGTCTGGCATTTGAAACGGTGCTGAGTGTGGGACAGAACCGTGGCTGCCTGCCATGTCTCTGCAGAGCCTGCAGATGTGCTACTGAAAGGTGGGTGGTTAAATGAGGGGAGAGGAGTGCAGGAAGACAGAACGAGCAATTAAGTCTTCCCTGAAGAGCGCAGGGGAAGCCACGAACGTTTATATCCAAAAATGACTCCATCTGATCGCACAGCCTTTTCAGAAAACTCTGCCGAGTCCTGATCACCTGGAGCCTTTCCTAATATGGATATGACAATGCCCATGCCCCACTCCACAGTTTAGAAATGGAATAGAGTCTAGTCACTGCCCACCCACCCACCCGATATCCACCCACCCACCCGATACCCACCCGATACCCACCCACCCACCCGATACCCACCCGATACCCACCCACCCACTGTGGTTCCGGCCTATCTTCCTGACACTTGGTCAGCTTGGGTCTTGAGGAAATCCTTATCTCACCACCACGTTTCCTCACTGTGGACCGTAGTATGATAAGAACCAGAGCTACCCGAGTGTCCCAGCCCCCGCAACACCTTCAGTCTGCCCCACACAGCCTTAGAAGTCTCCTCTTTGCTAAATGCTTTCAGAAGAAGCTCCCTGCAAGACGTAACTAAGGTGAAAATAGCTTACCTCAGGTTTGTAAAAAAATCATTACTATTTCTGAAGGATTCAAAAGAGAACAGATAAAGTAAGAGTGGTCTCTGGCCAACAGACATAATAAGCCCACTGCCATGTTTTCATTGGTGTTTAACAGTTTGTACATGATGCTTGCCAACCAGAGTTGCAGGGAGTGCAAAATCTGGTATTAAACCTCACAGATTTGATGATCTGATTCATTACAGAGTATTTCTCATGCAAGAGTGAACACGCTTGGGAGCGATTTTGGATCTTGTTTTCTTGTGAGATTCTTGTTTTATTGGTGGTTTTGCTTTCTAGACAACTGATATTTTAAGGCTGCCTTTTTTTTTTTTATTTTTTTTTTTTTTTTTTTTTTTTTTTTTTTTTTTTTTTTTTTTTTTTTTGCCAGACACATCACTCATGTCTCAGAACTATTTGATAAAGAATAAAATGTTTCCATTTCTAAGACTTAAGAACTTTCCAAATTCGAGTGGGGGGGGGGATTAATGTGACTGCCACAATAAAGGTCAGTAATTAAAATCATGAACACATTCTTTTTAAGGAAGTCCTGTGATGCATCTGGAGTGTTTTCTTATATCCAAACCTGACCTAATGCAGATCTTTTCCCTTGAGCACATCTTAACTCTTTTGCAGGTAAAGATAAGCTCTCCCTGCTCCCCAGGAAACTACTAGGGATGGAGAAAGTTGGGGGGGGGGGTGCTCCACAATTTGGAAGAGGGAAATTTGACAACCCTTGCCTGGATCTGTAAGCACACAGCGTCAGTAGCACACAGAGACTGAGATCAGAAGATCGCCCTCGGGCTCCTTGCTCCGGCTGAGCAGGGAAGATGGACAAAACAAAAACAGCTGGAGCCTGAAGAGATGGAAAGGGTGCTGTCACAAACTCCTGTCCTGTTAGACAACATGGACCTTTCAACTCCCTGAAGAGAAACAAGTTGAAAGATAAAATATGATCAGGTGTGGTGGTACACACCCTGACTCAGGGTGTAGAAAAAAAGGTGGGGAGATCAAGACCAGCCTTAGCCTTGCAACTTGGAAGGCAGTTTGAGCTAGTGAGATCCTGTAAGGTACAAGGATGCTGCTATTGGTTAAGGGACAAGGACATCTATACGTTTGTCTTTTTTTTTTTTTTTTTTTTTTTTTTCTTGCTGCTGGAAGATGACAAAAGGTCACGCTGACTTTGATTGGTTTTTAGGAATCAAATAAATGCACTAGTATTGCTAAGTGTCTACCACACTTGGGCACTGAGGATGTAGGATAAATGATGTGTGTCCTGCCCGCAAGGAACTTAGGAGGAGGCTCTCTGTGCACCAGACACTTAAGATGAGATGTTTCTTTCCATGGCAGGAAAGTCACTACTAAATGGGTTTGGGCTTCTCTGACCTTTACTTGTCGATTTCTGAGTCTCTATTTCAAATGTCAGCGGGATGGGAATGATGGTCTCCGGAGAGTCCGTAGCCCCAAACTCTTTCACACCCCCAAATCTGAGCTCTGTCCTTGTCTTTCTCCTTCCTCACACCTAGTTTCTCAGCCTCATTAGAAATTCTGTTCACTTCTTTGATCTTTCAAGTCTCACCCACTTCAAGAGCCTGAGTAGAAGTGTATTTGAAGACTTGGTGCCCCCAGTGTGGGGGAATTCGAGGGTGGGGAGGTGGGAGTGAGTGGGTGGATGGGGGCACATCCTCAGAGAAGCAAGAGGAGGGGGGATAGGATAGAGGGCTCCTGGTTGGGGGTGGGATAGAGGAATGGGGGGGAGGGGATAACATCTGAAATGTAAATTAAATATCCAATAAAAATTTTAAAATTTTTTTAAAATTTAAAATTTTTTTTTAAAAATTAAAAAAAAAAAAAAAAAAAAGACTTGGTCTCCAGCTGGGAATCCAAAAGGAGCCAGGGCAACAAAGATAAAATATAGACTTAGAGGGCACTAAGCCAAGGTTAGAGAAGGGAAATGTGTGCTAGCCGCAGGGAGGATGAGAATTGCCCAGCTTTTGAGCACGCATGCGCGCGTGCGTGTGCGCCATTCTGGAATCCAGATAGCTCCTGGGGAGGGGCACACATGTGACCCTCTGGGAGCCAAAGCGGTGTAGCCAACTACCGCTACAAATGGCCCCAACATGGTAAGCAAGAACTCACTATTAAAAATAATTGAGAGATCCTTGGGTGGAACACACGCAAGCAATTGATATAGGTCAGTCTAGGAGGAGAGAAGTGGTTTCTCAGCTAGCTGAGCTGAGTCACTTGGTTCATACACAAGCCAAGGAACTAAAAACAAAGGGACTCAGCCACCAAAGAAAGCATCTGCTCAGAGATGCTGGGAGCCCCTGCTGTACAAAGAGGCTGGCTAGTTCCCTGACCAGGTGCTGGGAGGAAGGCAGTGAGAAGCAGATGATAAAAGCTGCCTGCCTCCAGCCACCAGATAAATAAAGGATACAGATTTATAAATTTGATTTAATTCCTTTCAATGACAGAAGAGAGTATAATGTTAACTGTTTTTAATTGTTTAAATGTTCTTAAGTATACAGAGATATTAAGCTCCACAGAAGGGAGAAGTTGGGAAGATTGAATGAAAAATTACTTTAAAGAAATGTAAAAGTCGTGCCAAGGCAAATTCTCAAAATCTTTGAACATGGTCAACATGGGGTTTCTGGGATTGCTTTTGCCTGGTATGACATAAATAGATCCTGAAAACAGGCTCATACAGTAAGTAAACATAGATAATAAATATTGAGTCTTTCTTTTTTTTGAATTCTAAGTTTATTGGATATTTTCTTTACATTTCAGATGCCATCCCCTTTCCCCATTTCCCCTCCCTAGAAAACCCCTATCCCATACCCCCTTCTCCTTTTTGCTTTTATACATTTTTTTTAATGTTAACCAAAGGCTTTATAAATTTGGTAATGCTCAATATCAATCAGAAGTGTAACCCAATACCCAACCTAGATATATCAACTATCTTTGACTGGCAGAGACATGTGAACACCCACCTCCATGTCCCCCCACCTCTCTCTCTTTCTCTCTCTCTCATCATCTAGCTCCTCCTCTCTTTCTCCTCCTCCTCACCTTACTCCTCCGCTTCCTCTCCATACTCCTCCCACCTTAATTCCTCCTACATATCACCCTTCCTGTTAAAATAAAACTTTTCTCTCAAAATACAATTAGAGCATAACTATACCAATTTGTGTCAGTAAGGTACAAGATAGACCTAATACCCAGTCCATCATTTTGTTGACTAAACAGAACCTCTGTCATCTCTCCTAAATAAAAGACTTAGTTCTGAAACTGGATTTTTTTCCCTGACTTTAGAATGAATGTCAGCTGAAAACCATCCTCTCAAATCTTTTCTCTCAAAGTAAATAGCCAGGATTGACTATGAGACTGTAAGTTTTCAACACCATCAGAAATCCAGAATGACTGAATCAACTGAAATTATGGAAAGCACAAAGCATAGCTTCTAAAACTCAGCCAATTTATAGAGACCACTGAACACCTGGACACTCCCTATACTACAGAATGTTGGAGCATCCGATCTTCAGCCTTCTGGCCCAGGATCATCTGACAGACCTAGTGATGCAGAATTATTAAGGGCTGATTACTCTGTCTTGGCAGATATAATCAGTCAACTATTCTGCAAGTGTGTCCTTTTCTGGACAGTGATTTGTCTGTAGATGGAAAGAGGCAATTCTCGCCTAGTGACTGTCTCACCACAATTGGAATAACCCCAAAGATGCTCAATTTCTTCTTAGAATCCAAGACAGGAAGCTGTCAGGAGCAAGCAGGTCTCTAATCAAAATGAACATTAATACAGAGATGTTTGTAACGTCAATTCTGTGGACTTCTGATGTTTTGAAAACCAACTATCCATGTAAGGCAATCTGTATTGTTGTCTGTTAACTCCTCTCAGCTATTTCTAAATAAAATATAGAAAACACCCTAACAATAAACTCAGAGCCATGAATTTGCTATAGGCCCTTAACTCACAGGCTAACCATCTCAAATCAGTTAGAAAAGTAAAAGAAGGACTGGGTCTAAGCCTTGTATTCCTAAATGTGTTATATAGGCACAATGCCTATGAGAGTAACAATATTAATCTCACTTTTATATCAATAAGAAGCTCATACCAATGAAAACCTTAAATTTGAAATCAAAGTAAATGTTGTACCATTTAAGAAATTATAACTTCATCTTAACAACAATTATACATATTTCTACCAGTAAGTTATGGCTATGCAATAAATCCTAGCTAATCCTCCCTGTTCCACAAAAAACACTACTTTTCCCTAGAAAGACAGCCCAATATTAACCACCTCAGTCCCCAAGCCCAGGGAATAGGGGTGCTGACTCTTCATTAACTTCTTCAAGCTGATTATGGGTGTTGAGATATTAGAAGAGGGGTTGCAGGAAGAGTAAATTGATAAGCCTCTGACACTGCATTCAGCTGGAATTCCAGGATATCAGAGGTTCGAGCAGGTCTGCTCAGCTTGTCTGATGAGTAGATACACCAAAGCTATGTATTCTGAAATATAAAAATTCTCAAAACAAATTTTAGTATCAAGATAATTGTGTGTTTGAATTCTGGAATCTAGTCTTCTGGCGCCCTGCCTCTGTCATGTCTAATCCATATAATTCTGGGAGTTTCTATGAAGGTGTGATCCCACCATCCTCTCATTCCTGCCTCCCTGCTCTTGTAATTCCCCAACACTAGGGAATCCAAACTTTCAGGTACCAAGGCTGTCCACTTCCACTGATGCCTGGCAAGGCCACCCTCAACTACCTATACAGATGGAGCCATGAGTCCCCCCCACCCACCCTTTGTGTTCTCAGGCTGGAGATTTTAGAATGGCTACTCCAGCTTGTTTCTTAAGACCATTTGCTTGAAAAATTGTTTTCCAGCCTTTTACTCTAAGGTAGAGTCTGTTTTTGTACTGAGGTGGGTTTCCTGTATGCAGCAAAATGCTGGGTCCCATTTATGTATCCAGTCCATTAGCCTATGTCTTTTAATTGGGGAACTGAGTCCATTGATGTTAAGAGATATTAAGGAACAGTGATTGTTGTCTCCTGTTATTTTTGTTATTAGAGGTGAAATTATCTTTGTGTGGCTATCTTCTTTTGGATTTGTTGGAAGAGGGTTACTTTCTTGCTCTTTCTAGGGTATAAAATCTCTCCTTGTATTGGAGCTTTCCTGCTATTTTCCTTTGTAATGCTGGGTTTGTGGAAAGATATTGTGTAAATTTGGTTTTGTCATGAAATATCTTGATTTCTCTATCTATGGTAATTGAGAGTTTTGCTGGGTATAGTAGCCTGGGCTGACATTTGTGTTCTCTTAGGGTTTGTATGACATCTGTCCAGCATCTTCTAGCTTTTATAGTATCTGGTGAGAAGTCTGGTGTAATTCTGATAGGTCTGCCTTTATATGTTACTTGGCCTTTTTCTCTTACTGCATTTAATATTCTTTCTTTAGGCTTCTTGTATGTTTATGGGCATCTCTTTCTTTAGATTAGGGAAGTTTTCTTCTATAATTTTGTTGAAGATATTTATTGGCCATTTAAGTTGGGAACCTTCACTCTCATCTATACCTATTATCCTTAGGTTTGATCTTCTCATTGTGTCCTAGATTTCCTGAATGTTTTGTGTTAAGAACTTTTTCATTTTGCATTTTGCATTTTCTTTGACAGTTGTGTTGATATTTTCTATGGCATCTTCTGCACCTGAGATTCTCTCTTCTATGTCTTGTATTCTGTTGGTGATGCTTGTGTCTATGACTCCTGATTTCTTTCCTAGGTTTTCTATCTCCAGCGTAGTCTCCCTTTGTGATTTCTTAATTGTTTCTACGTCCATTTTTATGTCCTGGATGGTTTTGTTCAGTTCCTTCACCTGTTTGGTTGTGTTCTCTTGTAATTCTTTAAGGGATTTTTGTGTTTCCTCTTTAAGGGCTTCTACCTGTTTACCTGTGTTCTCCTCAAATTCTTTGAGAGTGTTATTTATGTCCTTCTTAAAGTCCTCTATCATCATCATTAGAAGTGATTTTAAATCTGAATCTTGCTTTCCTGGTGATATGGGGAATTCAAGACTTTCTAGTGTGGGAGAACTAGGTTCTAATGATGCCAAGTACCCTGGGCTACTGATGCTTATGTTCTTGTGCTTGCCTTTTGCCATCTGTATCTCCTTAGTGCTACCTGCCCTGTCCCTGACTGGAGTCTGTCTTTCCTATTATCTTGATTGTATCAGAACTTTGTGGGGTGGGTGTAACTACTAGGGTAAGTGCTGAGGCCCAAAATCTGCTCAGTGCTCAAGCACAGACAGGATGCTGCCCAGGTTGAGGCCTGTTGCCTCTGGGTTCTTAGAGATTGGGGGCAGAGCTGCCACCCAAGATCTACTCAGTGCTCTGGCCCAGACCGGAAGGAACCAGTGCTCCGGGCTGGGAGTGACTTCCTGGATCCTTGTGGGTCCCAGTCACTCCCTGTTTGGGGTGAACATTGCTGTCTACTTACCTAAGATACTGCCCGGGTTAGAGTTCCTGGGATCCCCGCTTCCTTTGGGTTCTTAGAGATTGGGAGCAGAGCTGCCACCCAAGATCTGCTCAGTCATATTCAGTCTTTCAATCTTAAAAAAAATTAGGTCGAAAGCAGAGGATAGGGAGCCTAACCTATCTCAGAAAGTAAAAACATGGGCCTTGAGAGTTATGTAAAGAGAAAGAGGCAGACTCCCATAAGTATCCACAGAGATATTACTCTCCATGGTAAGGAGGACTTAAGTATACATAGATGTAGTAAGGCTTTCGGCCCTAAATAATAGGTTAAAAAGCAGGAGACGGTGAAGAAGCACTGTCTCAATGGTTAATATTTGTTTAGATTGCTTTAATTATTTTTGGTTGTTTCAATGATCAAAGTGCGTTCAGTTATGGATTTGGTGGTTATATTAAAATTCCTCTGAGAGAGAAGTCAAGAGGTATATAGTTTTAATGATTTATGGACCAAGGACATGCTATTTTGGGAAAGAGGCTCTGTATTTGTGTTGACAGGGAAGGAGAAAAGGCTTTGGACCCCTTCCAGAGTGATATGAAGCAAATATGACAGGGGAAGACCTCCTGAAGATCTCAAAAAAAATTTGAGAAAATAAAATAAGACCAGTAACTTGTTCTGCTAATTCTTTGGCCTGCGGACAGCCCAATAACTGGCTTAGACATAAAAATGTCTCTAGCTAAAATTTCAGCTAAAATTAGACAATAAATCTTGTTGGTTATGAAATTCTTAAGATTCTCTGTGCCCTCTTTCATATGGCATAATGAAGATTTATCACAATTGGTTATTGATAAAAATTAAATCATATAAAAGACAGTTGTCTTTCACCTGCTCAAACAAGGAACAAAATTCATCCTGAACTGATCTGTGCTCCTTGCACAATCCATATGAATATCTTAATGGTACTAAAGTTTGGGTGTGAGATTTATATATTACAAAATGTACAGCTTTGACAAGATTCATCCTCAGAGATCCTAAAATTGACCTGCTGTTCCAGCCCTCTGCTTCCTGATGCTGTCCAGAGAGTTGCATAAGCCCAGTCAATCTCTATTTACATTATTATAGTGTTGTTATAGGCTACATTATAACTTTCTGCAGTGAATACCAAGGTTTTGACTGTTGTATCTTGGAGTGTGCACTACAATAGGCTAGAGACAAACTCTTAACTCAGCGTTATTACAAGTATTCTAGAGTCATGAATGGATACATATGTCATTGCCTTTCTCCCAACTACTGTGATTTTTTTCTTGAAAGATAACAATAATCGCTGTCAATATTTTAGAAGCACTTTGCTTCTTAAGAAATTATTGGTTTCATGTGCCATGAGCTAGCAAACCAAATCGGCACACTTATTTGGACAACACTTAAATCACGAGTGTGAACTCTGTGAGTCCCTCTTGTATGGGCAGCAAAGCTGAAGACTTCCGGGGCACTGATTTTATGCAAACTGTTTCAGCAACTCAGGGAGTTTTTACTCTAGGGCTCTGGTCCAGGCTGCAGGTGATACTCACTTCTAGGTCATTAAAGTAGGCTTCTGTGTGAGATTTTTTTTTGTAATCAGTAGTTCTAATTTTTAACAGAAATCTTCCAAATTTGCCTGTGAAAATATACAGCAAGAGTCTTGGACTTACTACAGTTTCATTATCCGTTGTTATTGTCCCGTGCATGTCATGATGTACATGTGCAGGTCAAAGAACAACTTTGTGGGGTTGGTTCTAGCCTTTCATCTTCATGTAGGTCACAGGGATCAAACTCAAATTGTCAGGCTTGTGTTTGCAGAGCCATCACACCAGCCATTAGCCTTACTATATTTTTATGACAAGCATGTGCCCAGTCCTGGGTTCAGTCTCCAGTCTCTGTCTGTGTCTGTGTCTCTGTCTGTCTATCTGTCTGTCTGTCTGTCTGTCTCTCTCTCTCTCTCTCTCACAAACACACACACTGTCACACACACTCAAACACACTCACACACACACTCACACACACTCACACACACTCACACTCTCACACACACACTCAAACACACTCAGACACACACACACTCACACACACATGCACTTACACACACACTCACACACACTCACACACACTCACACTCACACATACACACTCTCACACACACACTCACACTCACACACACACTCACACACACACTCACACACACTCACACACTCACACACACTAAAGTGAATTTAGACACCCTTAACTAAACATGAGTTAACGTTTATATCATTCTGTCAAAATTCTCCAAGTGATCCTACAGTTAATGGTTTGCTTTATCTTCTTCTTCTTCTTTTTTTTTTTTTTTTTTTTTTTTTTTTTTTTTTTTTTTTTTTTTTTTTTTTTTTTTTTTTTTGGTTTTCTGAGACAGGGTTTCTCTGTGTATCCCTGGCTGTCCTAGAACTCACTCTGTAGAACAGGCTGGCCTCGAACTCAGAAATCTGCCTGCCTCTGCCTCCCAAGTGCTGGGATTAAAGACGTGTGCCACCACTGCCTGGCAGTTTGCTTTATTTCTAATACAGACTATGTTTAGGTTAGATGGTGTTGCCAGAATGAAACACAACAAGCTGAACATCTTAAACAACAGACTTATATTTTCTCACCGTTCTGAAAAGCAGAAGTTTATAACCAAGATGGTGTCAGGGATGTTCATTCCGTAACCCTTCTTCCCAGCTTGTAGACAACATTCTCCATCTCACAGTATGCCACACAGCTATCCCAAGTGCTCGCTCAGGGAAAGATCTCTAGTTTTCCTCTGCTTCTCACAAGGACAGTGGCCCTACTGGACCAGAGCCCCCACACCCAGTTTCATTTAACCCTGGTTACCTCATTAAAGACCCTCTCTCCAGATCAGTCAAGCTGGGACACACACAAGAGGGATAGTAACCCATGGCTAATCAATGAAAAAAAAAAAAGCATTCAGTGTCATACTCTTGTATACTAAATAATACTTTGTGTGATATCTTGATTGGTCATCACATTTTTCTCTAATGTCTGCACAAGTATACACTAAGTCATCAAAACATATTCTTCTGGCAGCTTCACTTTCAATCACTGTAATTAAAAGTAATACGAATTTCTCTTGGAAAATAATGACTGCAAGCATTTTTTGGTAATTTTTAATTTTGAGGAAGGTAATTCTGCTGATTCAACCATTAAGAGCATTTTATAAGATGTGAACCCATACTGAGTAACTTTCTGATGAATTTTGAAATATAAATATCAGTAGATCCAGGGCTGATCATTACAGAAGAATATTTTACAAAGATTTGATTTTATAAACAAACCAGTTTTACATCAGCCTGAATTTGATTTTAAATGCAAATTTGTACAATTGTATTTTAATGGTTCCTTTTACATTTTCTCTGCCTTAGGGAGACTTCACATAACTGACTCCATGGTTTGTGTATAACCAAGACTTCTGCTTATCTGCTATCACTAGTCATTAACTGCAAGAGAAAAATGAATTTAAAACAGCCTGTTTTGTTAGTGACTGAGTCATCTGAGCCTTCATATGTAAATAGTATTCTATTCCATCAGTTGAGCTCCTCTCTAAGATTGATTTCAGGAGTTGGAGTGATGGCTCAGCGGTTAAGAGCACTGGCTCCTCTTCCAAAGGTCCTGAGTTCAATTCCCAGCACCCACATGACGGTTCACAACCACCTATAATGGGATCTAGTGTCCTCTTCTGGCATGCAAATGAACATGCCAACAGAGTACTCATATATAAATTAATTAATGTCCATTTCCAAGTTTGCTAACGTTTGTCTTTCAAAAGGTTGTAATAATTACTGAAGCGAATTTAAACTCAAAAGAAATCCTAATAACTCCCTGAAAGACTTCACCACAACATCAATGTATACATTTTTATTTTGTAATACTTTACTAGAAAATTTTTACTTGGAAGAACCAGTTACTGACTACCAAGAGTTAAGATGTATGCATGTGCTTTAGGGACCGACTGGTAAACTGGTCTCTGGGCAGGGTCTTGGCAGAGCCAGCATAGAAAGCTTCTCCTTGCTGCTGCTGCTGCTGCTGCTGCTGCTGCTGCTGCTGCTGCTGCTAACTATGATAGTGATGATGATGATGATGATGATGATGATGATGGTGGTGGTGGTGATGATGATGATGATGATGATGACACTGCCATCATCACCAATCTGAGCCAGGGCAAAAGTCCTGGCTCTGTGGCCAGATACATTGCTGAATTCTTTTGCTTTTTGTTTAAATCTAAAGAAAATATATTTGTATATCAAAGATTGAAAACGATAACATAGTAAGCTTAACAGATTTGTTATCAAAATAAAAAAAAACCCTCAAAAATTTGAAAAGATGGTGGTTGTTTTAGTTTCATCTCTCTTGTTGTCTGAAATACACTGACAGAATCGGCTTTAAAGGGAGAAAGTATTTATCAGCTCACAATTCCAGGTTAAGCCCATCATTGTAGGGAAGTCAAGGCAAGAACCTACAACAGCTAATCTATGATCAAGAGCTCAGAGAGAATGAAAGTATTCATGTTCAGTTTGTGCTCTGCACTTAAATGGCCATTATACCCTGCCTAGGGAGTGGAGCACCCACAGTGGACTGAATCTTCCCACATAAATTAACGTAAGACAATCATTTAACAAAGCTGTCTTTCCAGATCATTCTAGATTTTTTTCACACCAACAATTAAAATTAACCATCATAATGATTAATCATTGTTTGATTAACATGCCTCTTGATTATATTAGTATTTCTGGTGTGTTCCCAACAAAATCTTAAGCCTGATGTAATTCAGTCTTCATAGATGAATTATTATTATCTTTCCATTAGACCATTATTTCCTTGTAGGGACCTCAGAGTCATCTTGAGACACCTGAAGACCATGTTCACCACCCAAAAGAGATTTATTTGCCCCAGAGAAACAAAGGGTAGAGATAAGGAACAAAGATGGGGACAGAGGAAGAAGGGGACAAGGATGGGAGATCAAAGGGCCTCTGGATAGAGAGGAGACAAAGGAAAATGGTGGCTTATAAAGGTAAAAGGGGAAACCTTGTGTTAGGACAGGGTGTTTAATTGGGCAAGTTAGGGCAGCCAAAGGTGGCTTTTGATTGCTGGACTTCAATGCTTTGATAGCTGGACCTTGGTGGTCAGCCTCAGGATGAAGTAGTCAAGTAAGGGAACAGATCTTTAGGGCTAACTTGAAGAATGTAATTTGATGGTTCTTAACAAGGCAGAGGAAATGGGGGAGAAGGGCAAGGCCTTGCAGAGCCATGTTTGCCATGTTCAAAGAGTCCCTTCAATCTTAATATCTCTCTCTCTATCTTTCTCTCTCTCTCTCTCTCTCTCTCTCTCTCTCTCTCTCTCTCTCTCTCTCTGCACTCTGAAAATGACCAACAAGGTGCTTTGAAATATATGAAGTTGTATAGGCAAAACGAAACTATTTCTCTTAAAAATAAATTTTGAAGCTATACCTGATTGCAGAGGCCTGCAATCCCAGCAGTTTGAGAGTGTGGGGCAGGAGATCAAAGGTTCAAGACTTACCTGAAATTCAGGGTAAAATCAAGGCCAAGCCCCTGCAACTTAGTGAGACCCTATCTCAAAATATGAGGAGAGAAAGAGAGAGTTCTAGAACCCTTGCTTCATGAATGAAGCTCCTGTTTCCACTACTGAGAAGAGTTGGTTCTAGGAGAGAAATGGATTATACCTAAAACTATACAAATCAATGCCAGTATGCTGAATCAGGCTTGGTATTGTACACGTGAAGTCCCAGCATTTGGAAGACAGGCAGAAAGCTCAAGAATTTAAGATTATCTTGTCCTTCCTTCACAGTGAGCCTGGCCCCACGCTACATGAGACTCGTTTCGAACAAAATATAAAATGAGTTTCTCTTTGCCCACACAGTGCCACAGGCATCAATCACAACTGTGTTCCACTTCGTGCATCTCCTCTACACAATTGTCCAATCAGATTCACTTACAAAACAAAAACTCAAAGATGAGGGGGATATTTTAAGATGGCAGATACTCAGACAAACAAGAAGTCCTTTCTGAATTCATGGCTTTTATGACTATCCTTTCTCAACTTCTGATGGGCCAGGTCTCCTATCCCAAGCTCTCTTTCTGTCTTCTCCATTGTGAACTCATAAAAATAGCCTATTGTCTTTTTAAAAAGAAGAAAGAAAAGGAAGTTGAAAATGGGAGAAATCCCCAATTCGATAGCTATTACTATCTACCCAGTAATTACCCATTCTCTCATCTTCACTTTTTAAAACATGTAGTTCTTCTCAGGGGCATGTGCCATCTTCACGGGATGCCTTACCTCAAAAGTATGTGATCATCAGTTATGGCAAGCTCAAGCAGAAGTCCAGAGGTCTGCTAACGGTTTTTGGAAAAATGTTTGCCTTTCTTCCTGTTCCCCTTCCTCTTCTGAAAATGGAAGGCTGGAGGTTGAAGGGTCATCTTGCCACCCTAAGAAGACAGAGCTGGAACACAGTACATTGAGTGCATCCTGAAGCTGCTATGCAAAGCCTAAGCAGTCAATCAAGCTGTGCTCTTGGTGTTACCATGGAAACATCTCAGCTACTCTCTACCTCTGCAGCCAAATGTAGTGTTAATTCAGATACCCTCACAGCTTACTGTTTGTCTCCATTCACATTATCTATGACATCTCTCTGTCGTCAGTGCCTTCTCTTGTTGTACTTCCAGTCCTGCCCAGCAGTACCTACCCCTCTCTAGGCTAGGAATGGCCTCAGGCTATGAAGCCCCAGAATGTCAATCCTCAGCAGCTCCTCCTACTCTTTTCCTCAGTTGTGGAGTCCTCAAGGCAGGAGCCTTACATTTTGTACTGCCTCACACAGTTGCTTGGTTTCCTAATTCCCTGCTTCCTACCACTTTCTCTCTGCAGATTGTTCTTGAGGGAGTCCTCATTTTCTGGATCACTTATTGGAAACCCAACCTAAGTCACATTCTGAGATATCTGTGTAGAACAGGTGTTACCAGGGATTGACCAAAGATAATTTATAAAAGAATCAACTTTGTGTCTCCTTGCTTTTCTGTTTAGTTTTTGTGACAAGAGAGTCTATGTAGCTCAGGATGGCCTCACATTCATAATCTTTCTTCCTCCATCTTGCAAATGATGGGATCACAGGTGTCACTACCATACCCCAATGGCAAAGCCACGCAGTTTAAGTGATTGTCCCATGTCTGAAGAAACCTTCCTCCCTCATCACACATCCCAGCTGAGACCATCCCAGGAACCTTCAGAAAGTCCACGTGTTTCATATATTTCAGTACACTGGAACTGGTGTTACTCTCAAGAGATGGCCCCAGCATGATACCAACAAGAAGAAAAAAATACAGAGAATACAAAAACATATATTTGTTGACTGAAGGGCGCTTTTTCACACCTGAGAGCAGGGTTACTGAAGACACTTCCCAGCATGGTGCCATCTCCTATAGGGGCACAGCTTGACACCCTCACCTCCAAAGATATGATTACCTAGCAGGCATGCTGTTCTTTTCTGCTGGAGATAAGGACGCCATTTCAGAGGGTTTTTGGGTTTTTTTTGTTTTTGTTTTTGTTTTTGTTTTTTGGGGTTTTTTTTTTGCATATAAAAGAAAACAGTTTTATTCACAGAGTTTTATCTTGATGTTGTTAGATATCTTGATACTGATGAAGCTAGTAATTCTATCTAAAGACCTAAACCAACACTTTCACTGAAAAATATTGCCCATTTCTGGCCTGGAAACTCAGAACAACCAAACTGAGCCCCTGGGGCTCTGGCTAGCAGTGCCCAACTGAGGCCTGAGATGGGAACTGAAGGCTCATCCTCTCTTGAGGAGGCTTGATTACCTCCCACTGCCAGGGGCCTGATGGGTTAGTGAAAAGACATGCAGACACCTCTTAGGAAGCAAACAGACCCTCTGAACTCAATCCGGGAAAAGCGACATACTCCTGGTTTGAAGAAGAAATCATTTTCTTAAAATTGAAAAGTTCTTTCTGCCTTAAGAGGTCTTTCTCAATAATACATTGCCTTGTGGCTCCTACTTTTTATTGAATCTTTTGTTAATTTAGAGTTCCTCCAAGCTACGTTTAGAAAAAAAAAAAGGCCAATATAAAGAAAGCTTCATTAATTTTAAAGATTCACTGAACTACGTGGCTGGGAAGAAATGTCCACCTCAAGTTCATTTAATATTGAGCTGAATGATTTTGATTTCAAAAAGAGGCAAGCGACCCTCCCTCCCTGCCCTTCTGAGACCAGAGAGCCACACAGTCTGCCCTGATCTGTAGTGAATACGAAGGCGGCTGTGTCCCAGTAAAAGCTTTTCTATTGCATTATCAGAAACCTGCTCCAGGTAGCCTAAATAAAGAAAAGGAGAGTGTGTAAGTGAAATGACCTTGCAGTTGTTTCAGAGAATCTGGGGACAAAGAGAACGTGTGAACTCAATGGAAATGTGAGAAACTTAAAAGCCCTCAGGAAGTCATGAGCACCCTGCTCCACTCAGGAACATCAGAGCTTCCTGCATATCTGCACGTTCATCTTGCACATGGCCCAACATGCTTGCCATCTGGTCTTTCTGGCGTGAGCTCTCAGCTCCAGAGCTCATCACGTACTGACTGGATAAGTTAAACCCTCAAGAGAAAAACCTAATTGGTCTCACTCATGTTGTGCCAACCTGGGCACTGTCTCCCTACCCTCAGGTCAGGAGCTCAGTCCTATCAGCCACCTGATGTCTGCTGCTGGACAAAGGAGAGCCGCTTAACATTCAAAAATCTCTGTGACAGAAAGCAATGGACAGTTTGACAGGCTTAGATGGTTTGTTTTCCTGAAAATACTGTCAAACAAAATTAAATCGTGTGGAGTATACTAGAGTTTATTAATAAAAGAGTAGTTCAACCTATCATTTATCGTTGTTGCAGCAGTATAACACATCCATGGATTTTTAAACAAGAAAGATTATCAATAGATACCAATGAGGTATTTGATGAAATTCAACAGCTATTCATGTCTGACTAAAAGCGCCATTAAAAAGGCAAATTGTAAGCCTATTAAAATTTGTGATAGACAAGAAGTTAGAAACTTTAGTATAGAAAGAATTCTTACAAGATAGTAAGTTTCATTTATTGGCTTTCAGTGGAAAAATTGGATGGAGAATGTGAAACCACTATTCATATACACAAAAATGTCTCATGAGAGATTAACACCCAAGTAGTTGAAGATTAAAGCATGTGATCTCCCAAGGGTAGACATACAGTCTCCTACAATGATTTCAGATGAGATCAGATGTGTTCAAGGTAGTATGACCACAGACCCTGCAATAATTGCAGGAGCACACCTTGGTAAAACTTTTAGGTACGTTTTTATATTATTTACCAAAAGCCTTAAAATGTTGTATCGGTTACTTTCCTTATTCTGTGATAAAGCACCATGATGAAGGTGCTCTAGAAGAAAAAGATTATTAGGACTTGTGGTTCCAGAATGGTAAGAGTCCATCAAGGTGAGGAAGGGGCGAGCAGGAGGCAGCCTGGCAGCTGGAATAGGGGCCCAGAGTTGACATCTTGAAAGGCAAGCACAAAACAGAGAGAGTCATACTGGAAATGGCTTGAGTCTTTAAATTCCCAAAGCCCATCTCCAATGGCACACTTCCTCCAACAGAGCCTTACCCCCTAAGCCTCACCAAACAGTGTTACCAACTGGAGACCAAGTATTTAAATGCACGAGTCTATGGTGGATATTTTCATTCAAGCCATCACAGATTATTATACACCAATACTGAGAATTATCATACATGTTCCGATATTTATGTCAACAAAGTACATCCCTTACAATACAGAGAATTATAAACAATGAAATTACATAGCAAATGTGAGAGATAATGATGTATGACATTATAAGACAGAGGTAACTGTTAGTTAGGGTCTAAGAATTGCTGAAGGAAGACTCCTGACTCAAATCATATGCAAAGACAAAGAACATTTATTCTGTACAAATTACCAGCACACAGGGATCAACCATTCGTTAAAATGGTGGTGACTTGAGAGGCTCATGAACACCTTTTATGCAAGTCTAGGGAAATTTTCCAGAAGAGTTAGGTAGCCTCTAATATGATTGGTAGGGGCAAAGCAGAGACATTAGTATAATTTTGATTGGTTGTTGTGTTCATTATATTTGGTGAGACCTTGTAGAATTTTGGAAACCAACTCAGTTCTGGCTTTGTTTTCTCCTCCAGCTAGGTGTCCCAGGAGCTAGCTCAGCTCCAGACTTATCCTCCCTAAGTCAGGGTCATCTTTAACTAACAGGCTCCTCCTTCTGAGGAGCCCAGCATGCTTCCTGGGGGATTAGAAATTTTTATTCCCAAATTCTTTGGGCCTTTCATTATCAGAATCTAAGAAAAAATTCACACAAAATAGTTTACAGTCTTAGTTTCAGGTAGAATGTTTTTATGTTATCTGTGGCTTTCATTTTATTTCTTTGTGCTTCCCTCACCCCCAGATAAAATTTCATACAGAAGAAGAAAACTGTAAAGGTATTAGATTTATTTCTCCTGGACATCAGAAGCAGAGAAGATGCTATAAGCACTCAGTAGTTTCATATTTTGCCAATCCAAGAAATCAAACATAACAGGACAGAGCTTAATCCAGAGGAAAACAAGTCAGACAAGGTAAGCCAGCAATCGCAGACCAGAAGTACAGTGACTATAAGAAAACACAAATGCTTCAGGAGAGGTAGTCATGTTTGACTGCCTTCTCTCAGGTTCTGAAGATTAAAGACAATAATAACCTTGAAAGTCCTTTCGCATTTTCAGAAATAGTGGCATAACAGTGGCAGTAATAATTAGATGGGTGTGTCATTTTAAATTAAAAAGTTATATGATCTTCTGCAAGCAATAGTCACTATTCTCTCTTGCCAGAACCTTATGGATTTTTGCTTGCTTGCTTGCTTGCTTGCTTGCTTGCTTGCTTGCTTGCTTGCTTGCTTGCTTGCTTGCTTGTTTTACTGACGGACAACAAATGTGCTTTACTCTTTCCTTCCTGGGCTGTGTGAGGCAGAGGAGACAGGAAGAGAGAGAACTAGGGTCACAAGTTCTCACCTTTCCAGGCACTGGAAAAAGGGGGCTGGGGTAGCAGCAAGTACCACCATTGAGCGTCTTACTGCTTACAGCTGGCCCCTAGAGGAAGCCATCAACTTCTCCATAGGAAAAAACTAGGGTGGCAGCTGAGTCCATCTCTAGCTCATTATGAGCAGCTCCACAGAGAAGACCTGGCTGGGCTCAATCCTCTAATGATATGAAGCTCACTGTTTCCCGGCAAGGACTGATCCTGAACTCTGGCTTTTTGGTGGCATGAGCATGTATGTATTCTGGGCAGAAGAAGGGGTCAGTTTTTAAACAAGATTGTGTGATTTCTCGAATCCTTCTCCTCCTCCTCCTCCTCCTCCTCCTCCTCCTCCTCCTCCTCCTCCTCCTCCTCCTCCTCCTCCTCCTCCTCCTCTTCCTCCTCTTCCTCTTCCTCTTCTTCCTCCTTCTCCTCTTCTTTCCTCCTTCTTCTTCTTCTTCTCCTTCTCCTCCTCCTCCTCTTCTTCTTCTTCCTCCTCTTCCTCTTCCTCTTCTTCCTCCTTCCCCTCTTCTTTCTTTTTCTTTCTTCTTCTTCTTCTTCTTCTTCTTCTTCTTCTTCTTCTTCTTCTTCTTCTTCTTCTTCTTCTTCTCCTTCTCCTTCTCCTCCTCCTCCTCCTCCTTCTCCTCCTCCTCCTCCTCCTTCTTCTTCTCTCCTTCTCTTTCTCCTTCCCCCTCCCCTTCTTCTCCTCTTCTCTTTTTTAGGATGTTGCTGAAAGCCATTGCTAATTTTTCGTATTTGAGCTCTTTTCTACACACTACACAGAGAGGACTTTTAAACTCATTTACAATTCATTGTTGCTGAAGCATAAAATTACTAGGGAGGCTGCAGCTATGGCAGGACTGCAAGTTCAAGGCTATCCTGGGCTACATAGTAAATGCAGGGCTAGTCTAGGCTGCACAATAATTTCAAGGCTAGCCTAAAGTTCGTGAGACACTCTCAGAAAACTGAAGGACAGTTAGGGGTAGAGCCTAATGGTGGAATGCTAAGAAATCATACATATACATGTACCCAACAAACTTGCCAAAACCTGCATAGAAAGATAGCCATGAGTGCATGTTTCTGTAACCCCAGGATTTGGGTGGAAGCAGACAGATTCCTAGAGCTTGCTAGCCAGCCAGCCTAGCCAAAATGGCAAGCTTCCCGTTCAGTAAGAGACCCTGTCTCAAGACTGTAAGACTGAAAGAGATACAGAGAGACACCTAAATCCTGTTCTTGCTTGTGTAAGCACACACACCTACACATTCACACGCATACACTGTGCATATAATATACAATAGGTGTGTATACAGAATGGGGAGAAGAGGGAAGGGGAGGGAGGAAGAAAGGGAGGAAAAAGAGAGAGAAAGAGGGAGACAGGAAGGGGAAGGGAGGGAGGGGAAGAAGGGGAGAGGGGGAGGGATAGAGATGAGGAGGGGGGAGGAAAGGGGGAGAGGAGAAGAGGGAAAGGGGGAAGGGAAGGTGGGAGAGGTAGGGGAAGGAGGAAGGGGAGAAGGGGAAAGGGGAAAAGGAGGAGAGGAGGACGGGAAGAGGAAGGGAAGGAGGGGAGGGATGTAAAGAGGGAGGGGAGCTGTGCCTAATTCACATCTTGAATAAAAAGTAGCTGCTCACATGGAGAACAGTTAACAAATACAACTTTCTGAGGGACCGTTTCCAATTGTGTTTTACAGATCTACCATTTCTGCTTCTCCATCAACATCTATTTCAAAACCGAGTGTCTTTCATGACTTCTTAGGTGTGTGTGTTGTGGTTAAAACACAGCTGCTGGGTCCTTGCTCCTCTCGGTAGGCTTGCTTTTCAAGGGACCGGGCTTGGCCTCTTCCGGGTCTCATTGTTTTCATCTGAATAATGAGAAGTGGAGCACTTATTTCCTCGGATCTCCTGAGAGGGTGGAATAAGGCAAGGGCAGCAACTGCTGTGGCTCAGCCTGGAATCCCAGCCCATGAGAGACTGAGGCAGGAGGATTCTATCCCAGCTTGAGCTACATAGTGAATTCCATGCCAGCTTCTGCTGCACTGTAAGACTTGGACTCAGGAAGGAGAAAAAGAAGGAAAGGAAGGAAGGAAGGAAGGAAGGAAGGAAGGAAGGAAGGAAGGAAGGAAGGGCTCAGTACCTGCTTACTACATCACCATAAATGCTGAGTAGATGATGAGACTTTACAAGTTCAATAACACCATTATCAAAAAAAAAAAAAAAAAAAAAATGTAATGAGAGCTGGCTGTGGTGGCACAAGCCTTTAATCCCAGGACTCAGGAGGCAGAGATAGGTGGATCTCTATGATTTTGAGGCCAGCCTGATCTACAAAGCGAGTCCAGGATAGCTAGGGCTATGCTGAGAAACCCTGTCTCAAAACAAAACAAAACAAAAAAAAAAAAAAAAAAAAAAGCAAAGCACTTAACGAGAGATTCCCAAGGATGTGAACTTAGTATAATGACGCTAAGGCAAGAGGGCTGTGAGTTCAAGGCTAGCCTGCTCTATGCAGTACATTTGCAACCACCCTGGGCTCCATAACAAGAAATTTGTCTTTAAAAAAAGAAATAATAATACGAGGAAGTGCTGCACAGTCACAGGGAAAAGATTCTTTGATCAGCTCCTTAGGATTGAAGTTAAGATTTTGAGATTGTGCTTCAGGAGAGAAAATGCTAAACTAAGATTTAAGAGATACGTTGAAGAATTTGTTTTGTCCCTGGGACAGAAGGAAAAGGAGAAAAGTCCAATGGGAGGAAGCTAGACAAGGAGAGGGACATAGGGAGAGAGACATAGAGAGACACACAGAAAGGCGGAGGCGGAGGCGGAGGCGGAGGCGGAGGCGGAGGCGGCAGGGGGCGGGGTTTGTGCTAGGTCACCTAATCAGTCAGGCACAGGCTCTTAAGTCTAGACCTTTTGTCTAGGAGTGTAGAAGGAACTCATCGGCACGCCTGCACAACTCTCTGCTTTTCCAGGGGAACCAACTCCTGGGCTGGACAGTCAAGCCTGCTAGACTAGATCCTGGCCTTGCAGCGCAGTTTTTCTGGAATTGCAGATAAGCACTGGGAGCTACCACAAGGAATGGGCAAGACTCTGCTTCCACGTTGGATCTCAACCTTTTCCTCTGTTTTGTTCTGTTAACAATCTCCCAGACCTCTCACTTCAGAAGACCTGCTGTGTTTCTAGCTACTCATCATCAAATTATTCGATGGTGTCAGCTCCTCATCGCCTGAATAGTCACTTGACTTCAGCAAAGGCGTCTGCTGGCCAAGCCTTAGCTTTTGTCAGCAGAGTCAGTTGGGGGAAAAATGTGCCCAATATTTATCCCAGTGTGTTTTCAACATCTCCTTTTTGCCTAACATAGCATTCCATTTTCCTATGTTACTATTACTTAATAATTTTATAATAGCTTTATCTGAGATAATTTATTTGACTAGTCATGCAGGCGATGATGGCTCTAATGTACAGCTCTGCTGTCCGCACTCCTCAAAATGCTTCCCTGGGAAAGGCTCCTGGACATATAAGGAAAAGGCACATAGAGTAGGAACTTTTAAATCTTGTTTTTGGCCAGGCAATGGTGGCGCACGCCTTTAATCCCAGGACTTGGGAGGCAGAGGCAGGTGGATTTCTGAGTTCGAGGCCAGCCTGGTCTACAGAGTGAGTTCCAGGACAGCCAGGGCTACACAGAGAAACCCTGTCTCGAAAAAACAAAACAAAAAACAAAAAAAAAACAAACAAACAAAAACAACAACAACAAGAAAAAACTACCATAAATTTTGTTTTTGTTTCTTAGACACAGTCTCACAGGGGAGTCCATATGGCTCCAGAGTCCCAGTGATTCTCACGCTTCAGACTTTTGAGTGTGAGGCTACAGATATAGCCTTGGCTGGCTATAGAAACTTTCTTAATGCATATTTTTCATTGTTATCCAATGAACAAAATGGTGACAGTTTATAAATCCTAATAGTAACTCCTGTCAGCTTGGTTAGCAATATTTATAATCCTTAAAGTTCGCCAGTTTCACATGCAATAAGCAACAGCTTCTTTATAACTTTGTACCACACATAGACGCAGGTCCTGGTAGTAAGCCAAACACTTCATGTATAGACTCTACCTATTGCCAGAAGCAAATAAATAATAAACAATACAATTTCGGGGCAGATGATCTAAGAAGAACAGTAAAGCAAGGTGCCGATACCGTGAGGCGTGGGTAAGAGCGGTATTTTATACAGGAGTCCGGGAAAGCCTCTCTGCTGAGGTCATAGCCAATCAGAAACCTCAAGGAAGCAGAGAAAATGGGATAAACATATTCCTAGTGTTTGCTAACATCCAGAGAAACGAATGAACTCTCTGTGCTCAGGAACTGCAGGAAGGCTCTGGTGTGAAGTGGTCCTTATGGGGGTAAGTGACTCATTCCAGGTGATGGACAGAGAGCCTTGTCATTCATTTAGATCATATTCTGCATATAGGGAACATATCTGACGGAGCATTATTCTAACACAAGGTGCAGGCACTGGGTGGAAGAAAATTCGTTGGTGAATTCATAGGGTAAAAGTCTAGAAAGAAACGCAAAAAAAAAAAAAAAACTGTATTGCATCTGGAAAAAGAGTATGGTGATCTGGAAGATAGAAAAAGAAAGAATGTTATCCTCTTTTTGTATAACTCAAGCTATGAATGCTGCATGTGCATCCCGTAACGAAGAGGAATCCATTTCCGGTGCTGGTGTGGAGATTTCACTGCAGGAAACAAGGTTGGATGGATGCAGCAGCCTGTGGGAGATACTGAGCTTGACCTCAGAGGAAGTGGTTGCAGATGTGAAGTGATCAGACTTGGTATATTTTGACAACAAAAAAAACGGCTAGTGGATAGACGTGGCCTTGAAGAATGGCAGATGCCAGTGGTGGCCGCTAGGTGTTTGATCAGTGCTAATGACGGAATATGGACAAAGATAGGATTGACCTCAGGAGGATGAGGGGTGGCAGATGAGCTGAGCCTAGCCCAGGGGTGTCTGTGTGAAGAGATGACTTTAAAAGGAACGTGGGACCAGCCACAATAAATGTTGTTGACAGGAAACGTAATGTGAAAATGGAGAGCTGATTTAGGAAGATGAAGGTCACCTATAGCCTTGGTAAGAATGGCATTGATACAGCAGTAGGTTAGTAATGCATTAGCGCACGTAATTAGTACTTAGTAACTACTAATTCGTGATGACTGGCACGTGATTGCTGTTTTAGTTCTTCATAATTTCTAGCACTTTCATTTTCCACTGATATTTTAGGCTTTTTCATATTGAATTCAAAGAACTCTGCATGTGTTTGTTATACGAGTTGTGTATGGCTCTCGCTGGCTTTATCGTCTCAGCTTTCCTAGGGGCCTTATTAATGTATTTGCAAGAGTCTATCAGTTTTGCAGTTAGAGTCATTGACTTCCTAAAAAGCAGTAAGTGGACACCTGTGCGTCCCTCGTCTTCCTTTTTACCGTTTCATATTTTATGTTCAGCAATATCCATTCAAAACCTGCTTTACACCAGGTGCTCCCACTGAGCTCCAATAATTAAAAAAATATCATTTGTTAAACATTTCTTTCCTTCTATTTTTATGAGAGCATCTATTGTGGGTTAAAATGAGTCCTCCAGAGAGGCGTGTTGCCCTTCT
The DNA here is from genome assembly GCF_011762505.2 of Arvicanthis niloticus. NCBI lineage: Eukaryota > Metazoa > Chordata > Mammalia > Rodentia > Muridae > Arvicanthis > Arvicanthis niloticus. The sequence goes on from NC_133438.1 coordinate 21,211,885, forward strand.
CCTCATTTGGAAATAGGGTCACTACAGATGCAATTGCCAAGGATGAGGCCATAAAGAGTCGGGTGTGCCCTAAATCCAGATAACTATCTTGATGTCACAGACACAGATGAGTACAGAAGCACACGGAACAAAGACAGACAGCCATAGGAAGTCACAGGCAGAAACTGAGTCACCACAAACTATGACATGAATAGAGCCATAGAAGTTGAAAGAAATCGGTCCCCTAGAAACCTTATGGAGTTCATTCTCTGCCAGCTTCTTGATTTTGGACTTTTGACTCCTAGAGAAATAGCAGACAAGGTTACATTGTTGCTGCTGCGATGTTTCCTTACAGAAGCCATAGCAAACCAAAACACCATCTGCACCCTTCAGGGGATTTTCTTAGAAACTGGGGTCTTTCTGGTGACTTCACTGATTTATCTCTGCTATTATACTGGTGCTTTTATTAAGAGTCTTACAGTTTATTTTAAAGGCATCTATCTATTAGTTGTCTTTTCTGAATTTTTGTAGGTAATCTTAGAAGTTTCTCTTAATTACTGTTCTATTGCTGTGAAAAAGACACTATGGTCAAGACAGTTTACAAAGGAAAGAGTTTAAGTGAGGACTGGTTTACAGTTTCAGAAGGCTAGTCCTAGTCCATGGCCATCTTAGTGGGAAGCGTGGTGGCAGGTGTAGTGCTGGAGCAATAGGCGAGAGCTCCTTTCTGATGAGAGGGAGAGAGAGGGAGAGAGAGAAAGAGACTGAGCCTGGCATGGGCTTTTGAAACCCCAAAGTCAAGATTACACAAAACAACAAAATCTGCAGTTCTTCTGTAAAAATATGCTTGCAACTTTCTTTTTTGTTTGTTTGTTTGTTTGTTTTTCGAGACAGGGTTTCTCTGTGTAGCCCTGGCTATCCTGGAACTCACTCTGTAGACCAGGCTGGCCTCGAACTCAGAAATCCTCCTGCCTCTGCCTCCCAAGGGCTGGGATTAAAGGCATGCGCCACCACCGCCCGGCTACCATACACTTCTTACTCACTTATCCATTCAACAAAGACTTAAGGAAGACTTACTATGTTCTGGGACCCAGAGAACCCAAAGTTCCTTATCCAAAGGATAATCCAGTCCTCAAGAGCCATGTTCTCTGATGGTTGGAAATCTGAATACTCAATTCAATTCATCTGAAACTGTCTGGATTTGAGCAGATTTGTCTTCTCTATGTATAAGAATTATACAACTTTGTTTCAGTTCAGTTTTTCTTAAACATAGAGTTCAATGAATTAGGTATTAAATGAGGAACTACATACAAAGCATTGAATAAAAGCTGTTATCTCTGATCTACATTTTAACAAATTAATTTCTTTAGCTCATCCTCAGCAAAGAAATATAACATGCTAGTTATATAAATATAACTAGGTTTAGGTTCAGAGGTTCAGTCCATTACCAAGGCAGGAAGCATGGCAGCATCCAGGCAGTTATGGCTGAAGAAATATTTCCATATGCATGATGAAATACCTTGCAGATAGAACCCAAGTCTAGATACGAATTCATTTATGCTTCATGTGCACAAAGAAATATAACATGCAATGTGTCTAATACACTTTGAAGATACATGCATAGTAGTTTCACTTAAAAATGGCCTACCTAAAGTCAGTTTGGCATGTACAAATCACCATCCTTCCTTCAATACTAGCAGACTGTGCTCCTGCAGAATGGAGTGTGCATGCTCTCTCTCCTACCCATCTTAAATCACAGCCATTAGATGCTTAATGATGCACTGTTTGGTGCCTAGGAAACAGCCTGTACCAATTTCTTACTATCCAGACCAAAGCTACACAAAATGTGTTAGACCACATGTATCCTATCTGTAACATCAATAGAACCAATTCACCAGTGTGGACAGGTGACAACACATTTAATCATATGACGGTTGCTTATCTCCTCTGCAAAATGTTTGAGAGCATTTCAGCTTTTAGATTGGGGTGGAGGTACTATGCATGATGAAATGCCTTGCAGATAGAACCCAAGTCTAGACATGAATTCATTTATGCTTCGAGCGCACACTGTGCTCATAGCCCGGAGGCTATTAAAATGTTATGTTTCCATGTACCTGTGTTTTGACTGTAAGATCACTTGTGGGTGTTTCCATTTATGATGTCATGTGTCATGTGGGTACTGAGAACATTTTGGATTTTGGACCATTGTAAATTTGGATGTTACATCTGTATTGCTTCAGAACAGCTTTGCAGACTGAAGACAAAAGCAAAGCCTAGGGAAACTCCACGTTCACACTCTCAGGACAGCCTGTGAACAAGATCTTACACAATGAGGAGTCCTGGGCCAGAGACTTTTTTTTTTTTTACCCACTTGATGGACTTGAATAAAGGCCAAAATTCTCCAAACTCTCCATGAGTGCACACACACACACACACACATCTTTTATCACTGTGAGCTACTGCCCACCATCCAGGGTCAAACACCGATCACACTGATGTGTAGGAAATCTATGGGGAACAGGTCTTCCAGTGGCTAGGCTATGGTTAGCAATCGTTGCAAATCTCACTTCGGAAATTCTCTGGATATGCAACTGCTAGTCCAACCCTCAGCAGAGGCTGCCCCCATCATGCCTCACCCTACTCATCCTGACGACTCACAACATGAATGGTGAATATATTTAGGTTTAGCCAAGCAGCCTGTGTTGTGGTCTAAGCTCTGTCAGTTAGCAGCTAATCCTGTAACAATGAACATGTCACCTTCTTGGCCCTTTTCTCAGTCTTTTATAAAGGGATGAGTTTTCACTAGGATCTCTAAGATCCCTTCCAAAGCCAATATCCAAGCACACTGATTCTAAACTCCTCTCTGTGACAGCCCTTCCGATATTTAAATGAATCTGTCACATCACCTCTCCTCAGCCAACATCCCCTCCCCTTCGGAGTGTCCCTGTCACTCCTGGTTTCCAGATCCCTCTCTGCTCTGGCCATTCTCCTCTGGAAGTAGGCCAGTTCAAAAGCTCGGTTCAGATAATGGGCACAGTGGAGCCTGCCTGGGACTTCTCCCTGGGAATCTGATCACTGCCAGAACCAAGACTGGCAGACTCAATTAGAACATCTGGTCACCTTCCTGGTACCCACAACCCTGTGGCACAACCACCAGCCTCACAATCAAATGAATTAGATTTAAAATCCTGGCTATTAAGAAAAGATGATGTCTCCAAAACCTTTTTAGCTTAGGAAAAGAGACGCATTAAGAAATCTCATTGAAATATCTACTCCAATGCCCCCCAGTTCCCAAAGAAAGGCTTGTTCTGAGGGGATGGAGGGGAAAAGAGAGAGAGAAGAAAAAGCCATCACCCACCAGGCTAAACAGCCAGAGATGTTGCTGCCACCGTGTGGCAGTTGCTATATACTCTATGTGTGGACAGAAGGACAACCATCCAAAGACTCATTTTAGGAATCCTGAGAGACTGAGAAAACAGGGAGCCTGCACACCTGACCAAAAACAAAAACAACAACAACAAAAAACAAAGAACAAACAAAAACAACAACCAAAAAACTCACCTAGATTTCTTCTCTCTGCTCACATCACTGGTTTTCCTCTCAGCCGCTATAATATCAGAAAGACACATTCTTTAAAGGTGCCCCTGACACCGGATATCCATCCACATGGGAGCAAGGGCAAACCAATGTTCAGTCATACCAGAGTGTGGGACAGTTTCAGGACTATAGTGTGTCCCTCCTTCCTTCCCTCCATCCCTCCCTTCCTTGCTCCCTTCTCCTTTCCTTTCCTTTCTTCTTCCCTCTAAACATCCTCTCCTCCTTACATTCAACCAATCTAAGTGTCTGGCTAGGACAGACCATGTGTCCAACTTTCTCATCCCTCTGCCCCGACCTGAAAGACAAAATAAATATATTTAAGAGTGATTATTACCCAGACCAGAAACGACACAGCCTTACAGAGACGGTGGTAAAGATGAAAACGAAAAGATTGGAAAGATACTTTAGAGCCGATACAGAAAAAAATAGGGGGCTGCAAGGGAAACCGACGCAAATGACGAAGGGCAGCGCCTCCCCCTGTGTCCCCACAAACCTCGCGCTGCCCTTCCTGCTTCTTTTTCCTCTTTCTGTCTCCAGGATGTTGCTGCTCCACAGGAGTCTGAAGTGTGAAGAGAGAAAAGAAAGAAACAGAATGGCCTCGAGGCAAAACAGTCTACAGCGGTACTTTTTAGATTCGCGTACTGGAGCAGCAATGTCGTGTGGCGGAAGCCGCCAACCCCTGTTCTCTGAGTAGTTACCCCCGTCCTTACAATAATATGCCTCTTCATGGCAGCCTGTTTCTGTCACTGCCTTTAAGCCATTCATTCCTCAAGAATATCTTACTGTTTTACCGCATGAAGCATGGATCTGCATTTCGTGTACATACAGTGCGCATACAGATGTACAGTGTATCTAATTCACTACATTTTCAGAGAGGGCATCAGAAAAAAAAAAATCCAAATACATTCTTTAGAAGTGTGATAAGAGGGTAGAGACACCAATGTTGAGAAGTCCTACCACACAGAACATGCACCTTAGAGTCAGAGGTGTAATGTAGATTAATAACAATATTCTCATTCTCGAGGGACAGAAGAAGGGAGGGGGAAGATGTCTGCCTCCACGTGTGCATGCAGGGCTGCAAACAAGGGCAGACATTTAATGTGCTTAGACAAGGCACAGCATGGGTCGGCTTTGTTGGGGTGCCTCAGAGAGTGAAGTTGTGACCTGATCTCCTCCCCAGAAAGTTACCCCAAGACAGAAAGCACCTTGTTGGAGTTCCGCTAGCCTGCCACTGGCTCCTCTTGTCTCGTATGCCTGGCCTGAGTACACACATTCTTCCAAGGGTGAATGAACCTAACCCCTGTTCAACTAGCTTCAAGACAAGAAGATAAAATGTCCCCTGAGCCACAGGCACTGCCCAGAGTGAGGAAGAGGCAGAGAGATCTGTGCTCAGAGGTGATGGGCATAGGTCAGGCCAATCATACAGTCTGTAATCACCAGCTCAGAGAGCAGTGTCATCAGGGATAGCAAACTTCTTCATGCCCCCCACCATATTCTGCCACATCTTGATAAAGCATGCCACTTTTAAATATATTGTTTTATCACATTTACTTTCACTAGCCCGTTGATTTAAAGGCATTAACTATGTCTGTGTCTCTTCATGCCATGTGCACCTGTATGCTCTCGTCCTGTTCTTAAATGATGTGAAAGACAGATGATATGTAATACTGAGACTCGGGAACCAATACTTCAAAGTTTGACACATCAACATGCAGAGAACTTTGAACTAAAATAACAGCCTCACAATGAAGGCCTCTCTGCTGTTCTCCCACACCCCACAATCCCATTACTTTCACTCTCTTCTCCCCCTAAGTGTAGGGCCCAGTTTCTCTAAAGATCTCCTCTGTGGGAGGATCCTCCAGGGCACTGAGTGGTAAGAAAGGCTAAATGGGGGTGGCACAGCTGAGCACAGAAGAACTCATCACAGACTGGGGTCTGCCCAGGGTCATCCATGGGCCCTAGATGCCTCTTCCAACTGCTTATATCCTCCATGTCCCTCCTCTAGTCAAAAGGGCATTTAATCTTCCCTGTGACACTAAGCTGTCGGATGTTCAGTTTCCTGTGAGGCCACCATGCTTGTAAGGAATGTACATACCTCTTCTCCTGAATCTGTATACTGCCTGCTCATTGCAGGAGGCTCAATTTCCAAACTTTTGTGGGGAGGGTGGATAGAGTTTTTCTTTTTCCCTATTTTGAATGTGTGAGTAAACAGACGGGCAGATGGATGGAGGGAAAGAGAGAAGTAAGGGAGAGAGAGTTACTTTTTTTTTCTGGGGATCAAGAAAGAAGCACGGATGTGTGGATGGGGAAGAGACGGCCATTTTAGCTTTTCTGAGGTTCGTGGGTGACAGTAACTATCTTCTTCTCATAAAAATCTTTATGTCCTCACTTATGAAATAGTTTACAAAAGCCCCTTCCATCCTTCAGATTCTGTGCCTTGGGACATCCTTACAGTTTGGGGGTGGCATGTGGGTTAGGGGTGGGAGTGGGTATTTGAATTTGTCTGGCTAAATATTTTATGCCCTCTTTGTAAATTTCTTGCAAGTTTGAACTGATCTGAGCTGCCAATCATATATGTTATTTGGTAGGAAACAGCAATCTATTTAGCCCCATGTCAATTCCCCGTGAGAGAGAAGTTGTACAAGAGCAGTAGCCTGTTAAATTCAGCTTCAAATGACCACACTGCCTTTGAGATAGATAGGTGGGTAGGTGGGCAAAGAGAAAGAAAGCAGAGTGAATAAGCATCTTTGCTGTCTAGCTTTAGGTATAATTCACTGCAGGCACCCAGGAAATTAAGTGGCAGGTGTACATCTTCCAGCAATTATAGGATTGGACGTTGTCCCATTTCTAAGAGCAGGTGCCTGGTCGGGTCTGTAGACTGAGTCCACATAGGCAGGGCCCTCTGTTTGCAGTCTTTCCAAAGGGCTTAGTGGCATTTTTATTAGATGCTGCTCCCTTTCCACTGACACATCAGAACCAACACACTGCCCTTGCAGTGCCCTTGAGCGAAGATGTTTAGAATTATAATGACAAGAAAAAATTCCTGGTGTTCCTTTTCCCTCAAAAGATCTTGGAATTTACAGAAAGTTCCAAAAAACTGGGTCTATTTTCTTCTTATAAAGTATTTTCTGTAAATTAATACATGGGCACAACCACTGTGCATACACCAGGCCAACTGTCAAAGTTGGTGAGTTTTAACATTCTTAAGACGGATGATGAATTCTTGATGTTCCCACAGGGACATTTTCATCCAGGACTCTTTTCAAGGAAGCTTTCTGTTAATTCCGTGAAATAGTTGCCCTGTCTGGTTATTCCCAGATCATACAGGAAACCCCACCAAGCAAAGCTCATGTTAGGATAAGAAGCTCCAGGCAGAAGCTTCTTCATGGCCCCTCAGCTCAACTGAGGCCTCAGCTGTCAACACTACCTTGTGACTGTCACTTTGCCAGCCACTTCCTGCAGCTGCCATCTGGCTGATTAGAAAGTCGAAGGGCCTCTGGTGACAAGCACTCGGGGCATTTCTCCAACCCTTTAGGAAACAGAAGGAAATGCAGGACTCTAATTAGAGACCTAGAGGCCACTAATAAATAGTTGGAGCGGCCTTCAAGAGAAGACTCAAGCATCTAAGGACCAGAGTTCCTCATGTATCATTTCACACCTCTCTGCCAGCACCTGCCCATCACCTCTGTTCTGGCCTATCCTTGTCTGTCTTGCCTTTCTTCTTCATTTTATTTAACTATAAATCTGAGTATTGCGCCCGCGGCTCTATTCTTAAGAATTTCTGCTTTCGTATCAGGTCTTTGCAACTGTCCCACTTGTATCTATCAGGTACCATATGTGAAGCTAAATGCTGGGAATTCAAAGACTGCAAGCAGTGAAATCCCTCTCTTAAAAGTACTTACAACCAAGATGACCCAATATCTTGTTCCACACTGATCCATTTCCCCTCTCTGTGCCCCCTATCCTTAGTTTGCTTAGGCCACTGGTTAAGACATTAGGCTCTGAGCCCAGAGCTAAACCACATTTGACCCCAGCTTTACCTTCCACATTCTGTACATCTTGCCTTCGCTCACATACCAAGCACCTTACTCAAAACCCAACTTTTAAGACGTAGTCTTACAATGAGTAAGGGCGTAGATTCCATCAATCAGTCTGACTTTGTGCACTAAGACACTGTGCTGATTCTTTCCCAAACTGCACCAGCCTTCCTCCCTTAGAAATACAACCCAGAGCTGGGCCATAGTTCGACAGTACAACCCATGATTAGCATGCTCGATTTCAGTCCCCAGCACTGGAAAAAAAAATGATGTTAAATAAATGTGTAAATTTTCATCTACTTAATAAACATCTATATAATTATTTTTAATAATCCTAATAGTATTCCTATCAATACCTATTTGCATAAATATAAGTATATTTACAAATAAATACATTTCTCAACTATTGACTTTATAGATTAAACCAACCTCCTAGGTTAATTTTTTTTTCGGTGTTTTACTATAACAGTAGTGACCATCAACCTTACAAACACAGGGATATTATGACCATGGTTTGGGGGGGAATTACTCTTTTCAAGGCAAAACCCCAGATCAAAGCCTCTTCTTTCTTTAATACTCTAATGAGGTAGTTCTCAACCTGTGGGTCTCGAACCCGTTCAAAGGGGTAGCATATCAGATATCCATCATATCAGATATTTACATTACAATTCATAACAGTAGCAAGATTATAGTTATGAAGTAGCAACAAAAATTGTTCTATAGTTGGGGGTCACCACGTGAGGAATTGTATTAAAGGGTCATAGTATTGGGGAGACTGAGAACCACTGGTCTAGCAGCTGATCCTAAGGTGCCCCAGGAACCTCTAGTCAGTGTGAATTTCCGATTCTCCTAAACCTTTACTAAAACTCAAATTTTTTTCTGTCATTCTGAGAAATGAAAAAATTTCAAGTATAAACTTATTACTCTATGAACATTTCTTTATTAATTAACTACCATTTGCAATTTTATTTTATTTTATTTTATTTTTTTTTTTTTTGGAAAATGGATTTTCCCTGATACTAATGGAGTATTAGAATTTTCCTTGTTGACTAGAATGTCTTTCCCATATATTAGCATTAACCTTTTGTCTGATGCAGATTGAAATGTTTTCCTCAACTTTTAATGGGGGGGGGGTTGCCACCTTAAAATTTACATATCTATGTATAGACGAGCCATCAACTCCCAGAGAATGAATTCATTCATTTTCTTTGCTTCTAGTCCTTCTAAAAAGTCATTTTTAAAACTAAGCATTCACAGAACCAACATTAATGTACAAGAAACAGCTGCCGTGGAAAAAGGAAGAAATACTTTGTTAGTAAACGATATAAAAATATTACTGTTGAAGGACTTCAGCTTTTAGAATCGTAATTTTGTAGTAAGTTTGAAGATGGGGCAGGGCAGACTGATGAACTAGTCACAAATGCGGTGTGGACGCCAACTCGGAGTAGTTGAAAGACACTCCCGAATCCCAGCATCATAATTGATCAAACAGAACTAACTGAACCACGCCATCTGGCTTCTGTATGAACTCTACAGCAGTCAATTTCTCTGAAAACCAAGACTCTTAACCAAAGTCATTAATCCGAGCATTCTAGAAGTGGAGAAAGATAAGAAGTTCAAGGTCTGTCCTGACTATAGGATGTGAAAGGACAAAAATAGAGCAGAAACTGAGGGAGTGGCCAAAGACTGCCCCAAATTGAGACCCATCCCACAGGCAAGAATCCCTGACACTATTAATGATGCTCCAGTATGCTTGGAGACAGGAACCTAGCATAATTGTCCTCTGAGAGGCTCCACCCAGCAGCCAATGGAAAGAGACTCACCCCCAAACATTAGATGGAGCTCTGGGAGTCTTACAGAAGAGTTGGAAGAAAGATTTGGGGACCCGCAGAGGACAGGGAGCCCCGGGAAGACCAACAGAGTCAACTACCTGGTCCCTTGGGGCCTCCCAGAGACTGAATCACCAAAGAGCGAGCATGAGCCTCGACCTAGGCCCCTGCACACATGTAGCAGACAAGCAGGTTGGACTCCATGTGGGTTCCCAAACAACTGGAGCAGGGGCTGTCCCTGAGCTCGTTGCCTGCCTGACTGCCTGCCTGTGGATCCTGCACCCCTAAATGGTCAGCCTTCTCTGACCACAGGAAGAGGATGCTATTAGTCCTGCAGAGACTTGATGTATGGGGTGACACCCAGAGATGGGGGAAGATTTGCATGAGGGAGTACTAGGAGGGAAGGAGGGGCTGATATTGGGGTGTAAAGTGCATATATACATGAATTTAATTTAAAAAAGAAGTTCAAGGTGATCCTTGGCTAAGAACCAAGTTGCAGATTTGCGTGGGATACATGCGACACTGTCTAAAGAAAAGAAAATTAGATCTCCTCCAATCCCACATCCCCGGGCTTATCACTGCCGCTTCAAACATCTCTTGCGGCAGCCTTAATTTGGGTATTTTGATGACATTGTTGCGATGGTGGCATCTCACTGTTTTGGCTCTGGATAGTTCATGTGGCCCGACTACAGCAAAATGAAACTGCCAGGGGGTAGAGGGGTGGCTTTTTCTTTTCCCACGTTTTTTCTTACCCTTCCCCTCCTTCCTAGTGTTTTCTCATTAACCAGTTCATGTCGCAATGCTAGGGACACAGGAATAACTTGCAGGGTGAGGAAAGAAGGTGGCTTGCTCCGGGAAGCAGGTGAGGATGGTGGGTGAGATCCCGGAGGTCAGGAGGATGGGGAGGTGATGGAGGCTCCAAGCACACAGCTATCCCATTCTTCACTTAAAGCACTCAAATTCAAAAATTGCACAGGATTGCAAGGCAGCTCTTGACACTGGGACAGAAACATCTTGCAGGGTACCGGTCTTCAGGATCTGCCCTGGTCTCGCGTCCAGGTGGCAGGCTAGACTGTCCTGGAATCCTCCCGGAACTCAGTCTGCACCCACTATGCTATAATTAACTCCTTATGGCCTCTGCCCGCCACCCGCAGCCCATCCCCCTCCGCGACCCCCACCACCCATAGCCACCAAGCTGGTAGAGATAGACAGAGACAAGATGCCCTTCACAGTGAGGTCGGGCTGCGGCCCAGAATGCAGGCATTTAATTACCGCCCTCTAGGACTGCTTTTTGATACTATTCCTAGAACCAATTAGCCTGAACCTTTCATTTAAATGCAACTTGAAAATGCACAAACAAATGACTATGGCACTGTATTTTAACGGTCTAAACAGCTCCGTTTGTTCAACTACAAGCCGATAAATAGCGTTCCAGAAATACACAGAAGGGCACTTTGGGGCTGATGAATGTCTAACAATGACAGCTGCGAAGCCACAAAGGAAGTACCACTTAGGTGGCATTTGCTAATGAGTTTTCTTTGGGAAGAGAAAGGGAAAAGTTGTTAGAATAATGGAAAAGGCTTCTCCCGTCCACTTTATGAATTAAGAATCCCTCCATTATCACTGTGGGTATGAGCTGGTTAATGCTGCATGGAAATGGGTGACATCGCTGAATGAGAGAATGTTGTTTCAGAGCCTCGGGATTAAATAGCTATCGTCTACCCAGAAATATCCCAGCATTGTGTTATATCACAGAGTATATTATCTAGGGGTGTGTGTGTGTGTGTGTGTGTGTGTGTGTGTGTGTGTGTGTGTGTGAAATATCCCAGCATTGTGTTATATCACACAGTACATTATCTAGGCGTGTGTGTGTGTGTGTGTGTGTGTGTGTGTGTGTGTGTGTGAAATATCCCAGCATTGTGTTAGATCACACAGTACATTATCTAGGCATGTGTGTGTGTGTGTGTGTGTGTGTGTGTGTGTGTGTGTGTATGTGTGAAATATCCCAGCATTGTGTTATATCACACAGTACATTATCTAGGCGTGTGTGTGTGTGTGTGTGTGTGTGTGTGTGTGTGTGTGTGAAATATCCCAGCATTGTGTTATATCACACAGTACATTATCTAGGTGTGTGTGTGTGAAATATCCCAGCATTGTGTTATATCACACAGTACATTATCTAGGCGTGTGTGTGTGTGTGTGTGTGTGTGTGTGTGTGTGTGTGTGAAATATCCCAGCATTGTGTTATATCACACAGTACATTATCTAGGTGTGTGTGTGTGTGTGTGTGTGTGTGTGTGTGTGTGTGTATGTGTGAAATATCCCAGCATTGTGTTATATCACACAGTACATTATCTAGGCGTGTGTGTGTGTGTGTGTGTGTGTGTGTGTGTGTGTGTGTGTGTGAAATATCCCAGCATTGTGTTATATCACACAGTACATTATCTAGGTGTGTGTGTGTGAAATATCCCAGCATTGTGTTATATCACACAGTACATTATCTAGGCGTGTGTGTGTGTGTGTGTGTGTGTGTGTGTGTGTGTGAAATATCCCAGCATTGTGTTATATCACACAGTACATTATCTAGGCGTGTGTGTGTGTGTGTGTGTGTGTGTGCGTGTGTGTGTGCTTAAAAGCCACAGTTAGCAGAATTTCAGCAAAAAGCCACTGAGTGGTTTATTTCAGGGAACACAGTTAAAGGTTATGTTAAAAACTGAGAAACTCATTTTCATTTTTTTTTCATCTTTGACATCATGTATTCAGAATTAGTTAACAACTGAGTTTCATGAACCTGGAGTTCAAGCAAAGATTTTACATTTTAATCTTGTTTTACTTCCATTCTCATTTAGAGATGGTTTTTAAATATTAGTTTAATTGATTTTCCAGCTGGAGCCTAACCCTAAGCAGGCTGACTTTCAATTACACCTCTAACAATGTAAATCCAAAAGTAAACATTTCCCTGAATTAATACAGACCTGTCAATCTACAAGTGAGTGCACTGACCAGAGTCTCAGCCTGCTGCTGAATGACACCGGAAATGACCACATATGTCACCTAAGAAATCAGCTGCCAGGCAAATAAAAGACCAGAAATTTTGAAGATGAAGGAAGATCACATTTCCAGTTGAGAGAGAAGTGGGGGTGGATTATTCCAGCTTAAAGGACATTTTAATTTAATTTGGGACGAGGAAGCAGTATCCACATATAAACCTGTGCTAATGACAGAAACCAGGGACACAGAAGCCATCCGTCTTCTGACCCTGACCTTGGTGGACCCCCATTCTATTCTCCGTCTTAGTTCCCTTTTTCATTAAATCCTGAAATAAAAATCAACCTCTCCAGTGTCGTGTCTATCAATCAAAGGTGCATTAATTTGTAGGTTTCTTTGGTCTGAGTTTCTGCATAGGAGTCAATAACACTGGGTTCTAAGTCTTATCCTGGCGGCACAAGTCAGTGGCCAGTGAATAATACGGAGAGGCCACACACAAAATGGAATGAGTTCTTTTGTGTCCTTCAGGTGACTATTTTCTACTTGACTTGTGTGACCTTCTCCCTCTTGACTGACCTCTGTACACCCTGTCCCCATCCTCCTCCATCCCAGCCTTGAGAACAGTCTTGCCCCTTTTCTCATTAAAGTCCATCGTTCCTACTCCAGTGCTCCTTGGGTATCATTACAGAAATCTGTTTGCATATCTTTAAAGGCCTATGTAAGTTTTTCGGTAAAACTATTGAAGATGAAGACGAACCTGTGATCCTGATGTGCTGGAGACTATCCAGAGAACATGCCGGCCCTCTATTCTCATCCCTTGTTGTATCAATATCTTCATCAGAAAAAAAGGGAAGCACTCATCTTGCCTGTTCTTTCTGAGGAATTGCAGATTCTTTTCTGTGGGTTCTTGGTCTCACTGATAAAAGGATTTAAACATTAACTCAGAAGGGAGCTCAAGGACCATTTTATTAGAAAGAAAAACAATAGGGCAGACAAGTTCTAAACCCAAGCTGCCAGGAAGAAGGAGCCAGAGGGAACAAAAAGAGAAAGTCACGACTCTGAAGTTAGAGATGGAGACAGAAGTCTTGGAGGTTATCTTCAGAGAAACCGTGAGGAATCCCAGAGTGTTGGGGAAACATGCTTAGGCTTTTGGCTGGTATCTGATAATGAAATAAAAACAAATAAATAAAGTCTATACCTTCTTAGTTGGAATTTAGAAAAGCAGACAGACATAGCAGTGCTGTAGGGAAACTTTGTCAGCAGCTGCATGGAGAGTGTTTCTGGGAGGGGCGGGTACAGTATCTCATTAAAGGAGAATAATTATTCCTCCCTTCTTCCTAGCATGTCTTCAGGCAAGTCGGATTACTGTGGGGTAGTCTTCTGCCCAGGTGATTCTTAGGTCTATATGGAATTCTGAGAGGAGAGGATAGTATGAAATATTCTTGCCTCTGTAGTTTATCAGAATGCCATATCTCCACCCAGGGACAGAAGAGGACCTCAGATTCTATTCTTTTGACAGTTGATGGGCCTCAACAGAGTATTTCACTGTTTCATTCTGTGTTTTAAATCCTAAGGAGAAGCAACTGTGAGGTTGTTATTTCTGACATTGTTGGAGAAACAGAGACGGAGTCCCAAGCCAGCTATGAAGGAGAATTCATCCTCGATGGTCTCCAAAGATGCTAACTTCTATCTATTGACTTTACACCACCAGGCCTTGGTGTTGCCTCAGCTTAAAACCCTTAGAGCCATCCAGAATGAAATCAATTCAAAATCTTGTGTTTGATTTTAGACACCATCTTAAATGGTGTTTAATCTTAATAAAGCAATAGTACCTGAATTTCTCAGAAGGAAAGGTCTTTTGTGCAACCATCAAGCAAAGCGGCCAGGAAAGAAAGAGGGAGAAAGACACAGACAGACAGACACACACACACACACACACACACACACACACACACACACGCACACACATACACATGCGCCCGTACACGCAGAGGGGCAGGGCACTCAAATTTGCCTCCAATATCAACTGAGAGTGAAGTTTATTGGAAAGAAAGCGGGGGCGGGGGGACTGCTTGTTGGTAAGATATTCAGAAACCAGAATTTATGGTTCTTTTGCCCATGTGTAAGTACACAGCTCTTTACCGGTCACTTGTTTCTTCGGGTGGGTTTTGAGCTTGTAACAAAAACATTATTGACCATTGAAATCATTTCTGTACATTTATTTCTGTTCTTGAAAAGATAATACCAAACCATCCTTGAATGAATTCTGGTAGCTTCCCCCCACCACCACCACCACCAAATTAAAAAAAAACTTAAGAACTTTGTTATTTAAGACATGTGTGTCTAGGTGTGTCTAGGTCTACGCTGACTTCAGAGTGTTGGTGTTGAGCCTGTGCGTGAGTCACTGCTGGGGGACAAATCTTTCCAAGTCACATAACGACCAATCCCTCTTGTAGATCACTGTGGCTTTGTCAGGGTGTGTTCTCTTGGATGGTTTAAGATGCATTCTGAGAAATGCAACATTTGACAGATTTGCCCTTGTGTTAATACCATAGAGATGCTATAGGCACAGAACTGATTATAGGGACCTATTCAAATTTCTGGGTTCTTGTCCTAGAACAAAGAATTGGACCAGGGACAAATAGATGGTAAGAAATGGAAAAAGAAAGATGTTGTTGAGGAAGATAAAGGCAGGCCAGAGAAGGGAAGTGGACTAGAGAGCTGGAGAAGGGCTCCGGGCCACGACTCCTGTTTCTTTACAGGCTGTTTAAACAGTGCTGAACGTTTTCCCATGGTCTTGATCACTGGGTTTTTCTTGTGTGTGCTCTGTTTTTGCTTGTTTGTTTGTCGATTTATCTTATTTTATGAATATAAGCTCTTTGTCTGCATCCATATATGTGAACCACATGTGTGTCTGGTACCTACAAAGGTCAGACGAGGATGTCAGTTCCCCTAGAACTGAATTACAGTTGTGAGCCACCATGTGAGTACTGGGAGCTGAACCCGGGTCCTCTGCAAGAGCAAAAAGGGCGCTTAACCACGCTCTCCAGGTCCTAACACCCTCTGATGTCATCTGCAAGCAGTTCCGTTTGGGTTTCCAGTCTTCCTCTGACAATTGATGTTGATCATGGCGGCCTTTCTTCATGCTCCTCTGCTACCACACAGCCACTTACAAAAGTGAAGAAAGAACAGCTAGTATGTTACTGAGCAACACACTCTGTGGGACCACTGCCATGGGCGGCTGTCTGTCTTGAGGAGTGGGTTCCTCTCCTGTAGTCAGGATCTTCTCATTCAAATCAGCTCATCTTAAGGGGACAAAGTTTCTCAACACTTGCATCTATAAAAGTAATAGCTGATAAGAATGGGAGGCAAACTCTGTCTCCTCTGACTAACAGTAATATTATGCCGTGAACACTGAGAGTAACTTCTTCATAGCTCGTCTAAATCACGACAGTTGTACTTGTAACAGAAGTTTGGTTGATATTTAGAAACTTAACATTAAAGATATAAAGACTCCAAGGACCAACTGAAAAGAAGATCTTTAAACACTCAGGGTCCTACAGTCAAAGAAAATTAAAAGCCAAATTCCATCTTTAACTATGTATTTTTTTTTCTGCTCCAGAAATATATTCAAGCTTCCAGGCACAGAAAATACATGATAAAAAAATCTTACTGGTAAATAGAATTGAAGTATGATTTTCAAAGAGTTTAAGGGACAAGGAAATGAATAGAAATTTCCTTACTGTGTTTAAATAAGACTCTAATGAATACATTAAAATTATATAACAATTTTAGTAAAGCAAAAGTAGAGACTGAATCCTTTGCAACTAGTCATATTTGTGCTGAAAGTGTTAGATAATCAACTTTGAAATGTTCAAGAAACACACAATTCTAACTTTTGTTCTCTGGAAATTCACAAGCAGAAATGCTGACAACTGGGACTCTGCCTCTTTCCAGTCCCTTGTCCACATCCATGGCAGAGTGGCTGAGAGCACAGATACTGTTGCCAGGAAGTACCAAGCCCGCTTTCCTGAGCCAAGGATCCAACAAACATTTGTATTTGTATGGCCCTGAGAATTCCTTTATATGAAAAGACACAGTAATTTAAGCATAGTGAAATTCTATCTAAAGGAGTGTTTTTCCAAAAAGTATTTTGAATAGAAATGCAAAAAATACCCTCAAAGATTAGATCTTACGTATTTGCGGACACTGTTCTCACAGGAACCCCAGCACTTGGGATCCTCATTCATAAAATAGAGAAAATAATTCCACTTTACAGTGTCTCAAGGGGAGGTTCGAGTAGAGAGATGCAGAGAATTTGCCACCTGTTCCTCCCTCTCAAAACAAATGCTAAGGGACAAGCAACTCTCTTTTCTTTTGCTATACATGCATATATTATAAGGGTATATATATATATATATATGAATATATGTGTTATAGTATATAATAGATATAATAAATATACTATAGATATATGTCTATATAATATAAATTAATATAAAATTACTGTAATATAAAAACAAATAGATTTTGATTGTTTTTATTAATTATTTTTATTAGCTGTGGAAAGTAGGGAGTTTTATGACATTTCCACCATTCATTAAGTATGCACTGATTAAATTTACCCCTCTGTTACCTTCTTATCCTCTCCTTTTCCTACTACATTTCTGATAGTCCTCCTTTTATTTTTATATTCTCTCTCCCCACCGCCAGATTACATCCATGGTAGAAATGTGTGGTGGCCATCCTTGTAAGTCTGGCTTGGATAGATTATGATGACTTAATATGATGACCTCTAGATCTACCTGTCTTTCTCAAGTGGTACACTCCCATTCTTTATGGCTACATAAAACTCCTGGTCAATTATTTACTTTCTCTGAGCCTTGGGATCCCTCCCCATTCATAGTTTTCTTTGTGCATTGATGGACTCTAGGGTGATTCCACAACTTGGTTATTGTGTCTGTACTAGAGCAGCAATAAACATTGGTGTGCAATTATAGTGGGCTGACTTTGATTTCTCTCTCTCTCTCTCTCTCTCTCTCTCTCTCTCTCTCTCTCTCTCTCTCTGGCAAATCTCAGAATGTACAGCAGTTTTATTTTTACCTTTGTGGGGAACATCCACACAGTGCCATAATGGCCACACTAATTTACATTCCCACCAGCAGCGTATAAATCTTCTTCTCCCCTCCTCCTCCTTTCTCCACACCATCTTCACGAACATTTGTTGTTTTCTTGATAATAAACATTCTAACTGGCGTGAGATAGAATCTCAATGTCATTTTGCATTTTTAATTTGCATTTTCCTGAAGGCTAAAAATGTTGAATAATTTTTTTCATGTATTTGTATGGTCATTTGCATATCTTCATTGGAAAATATGCTACCACTTGAAGATGGTGCAATGTAACCTAACAGCATGCTACCCCGAGCACTATAATGAATGGAAATGCAAAATCATGTCTCAGGAAGCTTGGATCTGACATGAATGTAGTGCATAAATATGTGTTGTGTCTAGGGAAGATTTAATAACCTCTTTCACTCTCTGACTGTTAGGATCTACCTGTAGGACCTGAGACCACACACAAACTTCCAGTCACCAAGCATTGAGTGACAATGGCTCAGGACAACACTCCAAAAAGAGGAATATGCCAAGAGTGGACATACAAGACCATGCCTTTCCTAACCTAGCATTAACATTTAGAGGCCATATTTGATCCTCAACCAACCCCATCTCTGACTGCTTGTTCTCTTTCTAGCTTAACAATACCAAATATATTTGCCTCTGGGGCTTGACTTTACAGAGTCACATGGGTACTAACTGTTTACTCAACCTGTAACTGTCCTGGAAGGAAGATGTTCTCAAGACAGAACCTTGTGCCTCCTGTAGGCTTTTATTTTTCAAACCTACTTTAATAAGGGTTCTTAAGCACTTCAACCTCCCTTACAGCCTATGATTGAAGGTAGGGGAGCAAGATGGATAATAGGGAAAGAAGGACCGGGCCTCTTTACAAGTAGTTCTTTGGGGAGATTCCAATATTCATTGTCAGCAGTCCACTCCACCTGAATCAGCAGCAGTGCCTCAATCCAGAAGAAACTACAAGGCTCTGCCAATAGGCACAAGTCTGCTAAAGCAGCAAGAAGCAGCTGGAACACCACCAGGAGTTTTTTGATACATTTCTCTCTACAAAGTTACAGCAAGTGAAGATCAGAAAAGAAAACAAGGTGAACCGATGCCAGAGCATCATCAGCAAAGACCAGCAAGGCAAAACTCAATAAATACCAGCAAGGTGAACCAATGCCAGAGTGTCATCCACGTCTGTTGGATTATACGTATACCCTTTCCAAACATCACATGTCCTCCCAAGAGTCTGCTCTTGCAAAACATCACATGCACTTTTTCCAGGCAGCTTTCAGAAAAACACACGTGTCAGTAAAACATCTTCCCATGTGTCTGCTTTAGCAAAACCATCCTCTCATAACACAGTAAAAACATCACAGATACAACTGAGTCTCCAACAAAACCAGAAATTTCCACTTCATCCCACACATCCACCACCAGATTATTGACACAATGATCTTCAAGGCATTAGAATAGCCTAAGGAGTCTTATGCTGAAAGAAAGAAAAAGGCTTTGACTAAAGCCTGGTGCTGGCCAGAAGAGAAACTTGCCTCCTGAGAAGAGGTTTCACCCAGTACTAACTTGTCAGACTGTGGAAGACAATCTGTAACTAGACTGTCAATGACGGATGAGACCTTTACCAGGACTTCCTGGTCATACATATACCTCTTGGCCTCTATTTAAACCTAAACCTCACACCAGGACCCTAAAGACAAACTTGGGGTCATTGTCTCTTTTATTTCTTCATCACCCAACATGGCCAGAGGCTGAGAATGGCAAATGTTCATGCTTAATGCACTGTCTTGCTTTAATTCAAACACTGACCTCCAGGGCCAGTGGAATTGTGGCCTCCACAGCTGAGGTGAGTCTATCTTAAATAACCTAATCTTGATAATCCTCACAAAATATAAACAGTCCCTCACAGCTGTGCCCAGAGACTCGTCATCCAGATGATGCCACCAAGTAGACAATCAGCCCTGACCATCACACACAGTATCATAAAAAGCAATTTCACCTCCCTGAAAATCTTCTGTGCAACACCTATTCACTTCCCCTTCTTTAGTCACTAATAACCACCTTTTTGGGTGTGTGTCTCCATAGTTTTGCCCAACAGTAAATTTTAAAGTAATGACAATCTTTCAGCTTCATTCTTTCCCTTCAGTATTGTGTTGACTCTCCTGGATTCTGAGTCTTTTGATGCCCATAAAATAAATCCCTCGCTAGGCTTCCTGGAAATAGTTTGCTCCAAGTTTCCCATTAATGCATGGTGCTGTAGTTTCTCCCTCCCCCAATAAATGGCTCAATTGATCTCTCTTTCAGAAAAAGACCTGTACAGATCAACACAGTGCAGGATTATAAGGTCAAAACTCCTGATAAAAAGAGTAGTCCAAAGAAAAGATTCTCTTCAGCCAGTAACAGCAAGTCGGCCCCATCACTGCCTAATCTCAGAAACCCAGTCTCCTAGAGAGTATTTTCATTTTTTTGGAAATCAAACTCATTGGAAAACCCAGCATGCAAAAGCCCCATAAATGGATGCAGTTTAGGCAACTGTAGAGTAAGGAAGGTGTCAGAGGAAAGCAGAGGCTGGGAGACCACTTTCTGGAGATGAAAGAGACTAGAGGTGGGCTAGGAACTGAGAGGGACACCTGGGTCCCTGAGGGATTCGGCTATGACTCTGTAATTCCAGTTTTATTCTCTCTTCAGTGGTCTCAGCAGCAGCAGCAGCATATAGCTAAGGGCTTGGCCACGGCTGAGCTGTGTTTACTGGTTTAAAAGATTTGTAGGATAAAAAAAAAAAAAAAAAAAAAAAAAAAAAAAAAAAACAGACCTTGGTTATTAGCTGTGAAAGGGAAGCTGCCCAAGTAAGTATCCTTGTTCTCATTTTATGAGTAAAAAGTTGAGAATGGGGAAAGACGGATCAAATAGCACCTGCTAGAGATGTCCTCTCACCTAGGCAAAGGGAGTCTTGTTGCAAAGTCAGCTTTGCAGCCATCTCAAGCCATATACCCTGACGTGAGACTTGTTTTTCAACAGCCTACAACAGCTGAAGCACACTCTGATATCCCACATATTTTGTGTTGCTGTTTACTGCCCCCAGCTGCAAGGTGCACGTGGTATCCATGCCTGCAAGGCATGCAGTTCACGTGCTGTCCACGTGCTATCCACGCCATACATGCCTGTAAGGCGCATGTGGTATCCAAGCCTGCAAGGCACACGGTGCACGTGCTATCCACGCTATACACGCCTGTAAGGCTTACGTCATATCCACTCCTGCAAGGCACGTGGTATCCACGCACCTACAAGGCACGTGGCAAAAGCCTATAAATACCCCAGATTTCCCTTCAATAGGAGAGACAAGAGAATACAGAGAATACAGGAGAGAATACGGGAGACAATGAGAGAGACAATACAGGAGAGAGAGACACACACAATAAACGAGACTTGAGACTTGATCAGACCCTCTGTCTTATCTCCATTCTTCACGTCACCTGCCCCACACTCTCTCTCGCTAGACCCGGACCTGCGGAACAGAGCCGGCCGTTACAGTTTGGCCGCCCAACGTGGGGCAGCTCAGTCGTTACAGAGTCTTTATTAGTAGCTGCTTCAGAAACCGACTGCCACAAAAGGCACAAATTCCCTCCCTATTGCACGCTCCCCAACCCTGTACCATTTTCAACTCAGTGATTCTCCAGCCTCACATAATTATGGGATAGATACTCTTTTACTTATAGATTAAGTGGATCTAGAGTTTGATATAGAATATCAGTGAAGAAAGTTATTAATAAAGATAAGATTAAGCTTAATCATTCAGCTTTGAGCTTTTATCTTCTGGCTTATGCTCGTCCTTCTAAAAAAAAAGACAGGTTCAAACGTGTCACGATTGGCCTTTACTGATGTCACTTCAAAGAAACAAATGTCTTTGTTGGTGTGTAATTGTTGGACCCCTGTTTGGTTGCCATTTCATGTTAATGAACCCTCTAGTTTTGGGTTTTTTTTTTTCTTCTATTTTGCAGTTGGAACTCAAATTGCACATTTCACTTTGATGCATTTCCAAAGAGAGATTCAAATTATCTGTTGTTTCCTTTAAGCGTGATATTAAAAAATCTCATCCTATGCCTTTCTTCTGGGGACTTCAGAAAGAATCTTTCAAATCAATAACTGTGTTCTATCCACAAAGGCTTAATGGAGGAGCAGGAGGCTGGAGCGAGATGAAGGGGATGAATTGTTCCAGAGATGAAAAAGCTCCCAGGCATATGTCATAAGTTTGAGACAAATTAAGCAAAAGCAGGGTGGGAGGAGTCTGAGGCTGTGGGTGGCAGCCTGAGAGGCTGCTCACAAGCTGACATGTTTCAGATCTTTTGACACGGTCATGCAAGCAACAGAAACTTATATGGTTTTTAGTCTCCCAGGTAGCAGAGAAATGATAATGTGGGAGGGTTAGGGAAAAAAATGAGTTTCTCATTTTTTTTAATTTAAATTACTTTTGAGCTACTTCTAGACTGCAGCAGAGTTGATAAACTAGCCGGTTTACACACACTCCAACCTCCTGACTCCTCCACAGCTCAGCCAAAGTTTCACAAGGACTTGTTTTACCCAAATCACAGGTCAGCTCACTCGGGTGGTGTGTGTGGAGGGACTAGTCTGTATGGTCACGTGTTCATAGCCCAAGAAGACAGATAAAAGAAGACGATGTGCCTCTAGTGAGAAATTCAGACTAATAAACACAGGAGAGATACTGCAGGGAGTCAGCTGACTGTGCCAGGCCCCTAACCCAGCTGGGACAGCATAAGTGGGTGACAGAAGTTATTCAGGGAAAGGAAAAGACATCTCTGACAGTCTTGGCTCTGTCTTCCTAGATGTAAGATTATGCTACAGAACAATGAGGTTTGGGAAAGAGAGGCCATCCCAAAGCTTCTTCATTGAAGCTGTGAGGTTTCATTCTGGGATGAGTGGGACGCCGCCATTGTTAGCGTAATAAAGGGAACTCATGGGGGGGGGAGGGGGGAGGCTGTATTAACAGAAGCATTACTGTGCACAACCTAGTTTGCCACTTCTCCAAGTAACTCCAGTCAGGGCTACCTGGCAGGGACAAAAAGTGCAGTGGAATCCCCTACACGTGAGGACCAAAGAACATGTAAGACTCGGTAGAAATTTGTAAGAAAGGGGCAAGCCAGAGGAACTAGGGAGCTGGGCGGAGACAGTGAGCGAAAGCCGAGGCACAGCAGACATCATACAACTTGGGGCTACAAAGAAGGGCGCCATGCAGGAGGAAAGAGGGGGCAAGAGGCACGAGTGGAAACAGCTTGGGTGCATTTCATGGATGGAAATATCCCTTGGACAACCAGTATAGAAAAGTAAAATTCTACTAGAAAGCAGCGTAGAAAGCTACACTTAGGTGCTACCGGAGTATAGACGTTATAGGTTAGGAGGAGACATGGAGGCTCCTCAGTATCTAAGGGACTCTGGAAAATAGACCAAAAAAGGTATGGACCTTTTTTGAAAACCGTGAGCGTCCTGGAGATCCCAGCCTTAGTGAAGCAGCCCAGGTAGAAGCCAGAGTTCAGAATAAGTGAAGCTGGGAAATCGGAAAGGAACACAGATACAGACTCTGGTTTTAAAAGGCCCAGTGCCACAGGCAAAGTGTGGTAGGTGTGTGTGTGTTCCAGAGAGAGAGGGAGAGAGGGAGAGAGGGAGAGAGGGAGAGAGGGAGAGAGGGAGAGAGGGAGAGAGGGAGAGAGGGAGAGAGGGAGAGAGGGAGAGAGGGAGAGAGGGAGAGAGGGAGAGAGGGAGAGAGGGAGAGAGGGAGAGAGGGAGAGAGGGAGAGAGGGAGAGAGGGAGAGAGGGAGAGGGAGAGGGAGAGGGAGAGGGAGAGAGAGAGATTTTGAGAATGGGCCGTGCCATTTCTTGCCTAGAGCACTGAGTGGTTCTCACCTTCCTCACGCTGCGACCCTCTAACACAGTTCCTCATGCTGTGGTGATCCCAACCATGAATTATTTTTGTTGCTACTTCGTAACTGTAACTTTGCCACTGTTGTGAATCATGATATAAATATTTTTAGAGATAGAAGTTTGCTGAAGGGGTTGAGACCCATAGGTTGAGAACAGCTGACCTACAGAAATGTATTACCTAGCTTTCACGAGGCCCTGGGTTCAATCCCCAGGACTGAAAAAAATTATTATACAGATGCACGCTAATGTGTATATATGCACTTTTCAAAAATGTCCTACTTCCTGTCCAGTGAGAACTCTAGCTCTAATCTAATCTCAGATAAAATAGCAAATACTACTACTGTATGAGGTCCAGGAATCAATATTTCTGGTGTATGTGGTCTGGGAATTGATATTCCCAGTGTATATGATTCAGGAGTCGATACTCCTGGTACATGTGGTCCAGGAATCAATATTCTTGCTGTATATGGTCCAGGAATTCATACTCCTGGTGTGTGTGGTTTAAGAATAGATAGCTCTGGTGTGTGTGGTCTAGGAACAGATACTCCTGACTTATGTGGTCCAGGAATTGATATACCCAGCCTCTGCAGCACATCAGAAGCTTTACTGGAGTTTTTCTCTTTGTTCTCTCTAAATCCTACCACATAAACATTTTTGTTCTGCCTCTATTCAATCCTCAGGGAAACTGAATGAGAAACGGTCTCTGGTTTGTCCAAAGCCTCCTGCTGATAGCTACACATCTGGAATACAGTTCTAGAAATTGGTGGCAGGTCTAGCTGGGGCTACATCAGGACCTTGTACACTATAGATATGTGCTCTACCACTGAGCCACACCACCCTACTCCTTCTAAGTGTGTCTGAAGCTAAGGCCCTGATATCCTGGGGTGAGGGGGGTGCTGTGTAGTGACTTCTCTGTAGAGATCTGTTTTCCATTAGTGAACTGTCAAAGCTAGGCTGGGAGGCCTCCATCCCAGATGCATTTAGTACAATTTGCAGTTAAGAACTAAGTAGCCAACTGTGGAAGCCAACCACTGACAATCAGGCTATGCAAAAATCCATCTATTTGAATTCTTTCCTCTCTAATTTCCGTCTATACACATGATCACACAATCCTATTCCTTCCAAACTCTATTTAAATCTAGGAAGAAATAGGTTGGTTTTAGCACCGTAAGTGGCTGGCTCAGCACGTTAGAGTCTTTATGCTTAAGCACAGCACCTTTCCTCAGCAGTTTCGGAAGAACTCAGCCAATAAAGAGTTTTAGATTTTTTTTTATATATCAGGTTTCTTAAAATATTTAAATTTAAAATTTTCTGGGCATGGCATAGTGTCTTATACTTGTAAATTCAGAGTTTTGGATAATAAGTTAGAAGTTCAAGGCCATCTTGGGCTCCATAGTGAGTTCTAGAACATTCTGGGCTACAGAGTAAAAAGACATGTAAGAAAGAAAAAGCCCTCTCGGTTTTATTTACAGTACAATAAAACAAGCACAGTATCAGAAGTCTTGGTTCCACGGTGAGTTTGAGGCCGGACTGGACAATATGAGACCCTGTCTCAAAAAAATAAATAGATGAATAATTTACATCTAAACTTTCTTTTGTTCTGCAGTATGCAACAGTGAACACGTCTGAGTATATCGCTGGTAAATTTTCACAAGATGAACACACCAAGGAAACAGCACCTGACTGAATCTTTTGGAAAATTATTTGTTCTTTGTTCTCATAGTTATAAAGCTTACTTGGTAATTCAACTCTCTACCTCAGAGTGAATTTAGAAGGGCTAGCTAATTATAGCTTTAAATGTAAAACACTTTGACAAACTTGAAGTAGGTAGAGAGCTTCTTAAATTGATTATAATGTCACATGGTTTCTAACTGAAATTATTTCACCTGGGAGAATGTCAAACTGTCCTCATTAGCAAATCACAGAAGAAATGTGTTTGAAATTCGACTTAACAGAGACTTGAGAATTTTTAAACTGTGGATGCCTTGTTACCTGAAATATTCCTGTTTAGATTCTCCGAGTCAACCTTTTCCCTTTCCTCCAACAACACAAAGCTCTGTGTTGGAAACACTGGTTGCTGTGAGCTGGTCCTGCCCTTAGCTGCCACAGGCCCCCAGCCTCAATTCCTGGTTTGCACACATTTAACACTGCTGTGTAGAGAGCCACATTCAGGTTCAAACTCCATCCATCCGTGGGCTACCCAAGACTGCTGTTTGTATCCAGGATTGTCAAGGCTTGAAACAGTGCAGGTGGGCTCAATACCAGAGTGATGCACTTAGCGACTGGTACTTCTCCTACCTCCCTGGGTAGAGGCGGGATAAAGAAGTGAGCCCCCTGGAAGAGACCAGTAGTAGAACAGAATCCTTGGCATAAGCTACAAGAAGAATGGCACAGGATTCCCACGCCCAAACTCAATGGTAGGCAGGGGAGTTGTCTGCCTTGCAAGTATGAGAACTTAAATTTAATCCTCAGAACCATCGTGGAAAAAGCCAGGCAAGATCATGCATGTTTGCAGTTCCAGCACTGGACAGGCAAGGACAGGCAGGTTCTTGGGGCTTGCTGGCCAGATAACCAAGGCCACTTGGAGAGCTTAAGAAAACAGAAAACATACACAGCACCTGAGGAATGACACTGAGGTTGTCTTTTGGCCTCTACACTCATGTGTGCACACATATGCACATATACGCCAACCCCACACACCGATGTCAATGGTACATCAGGCACCATAGGATAAAGATGTAGCCAAAGAGTAATGACACTGCTTGAGGCACATGAAGGTGGCCTTAGCATTACCAATATCAGTTTTGGCAACCTAACTGAGACTTTTTGAAAGACAGTTTTCCTTTCTGTTGAGGCTGTGCTTTGTCCCGCATAGGCTCATGTATTTAAACACCTGGTCCCCAGTTGGTGGCACTGTTTGGAGAGAAGATATATATATATAGCGGCCCGTACTCTGCCTCAACGCTTTTGGGGCTAAGTGCTCTGGTCAAGAGAGAGAGTGGGGCAACAGGGGCAGGAGACTCGAAGAATGGAGACAAGACAAGGCGTGATCAAGTCTCTTACCAAGTCTCTTTTATCAAGTCCCTTTTATTGAAGGGAATTCTGAGGTATTTATATGCTTTTGCCACGTGCCTTGCAGGTGTGGATATGACGTAAGCCTTACAGGTATGGCTAGCGTGGATAGCACATGCATCGTGCGCCTTGCAGGCTTGGATACCACGTGCGCCTTGCAGCTGGGGGCAATAAACAGCAACACAAAATATGTGGGATATCAGAGTGTGCTTCAGCTGTTGTAGGCCATTGAAAACCAAATCTCTTATCAGGGTATATGGTTCCAGATGGCTGCAAAGATAATCTAGCCGCTTTCTGCTAAAAGTCGGCTCCCAACATATATATATCTTTTAAAACAGTTATGTGGTTTGGAAGAAAAGTTAACATAGATCACTGTTTGCAGGAGGTCATGGAGACTTGGACATGGGGCCTGGCTGGCAGACACCAGGCCATAAAGGAAAGGCTTGAGGCTTCTGGGCCAGCTTGCTTCTTACCCAAGTTCTCTTTCCTAGTTCCTGAACATGTAAAGAGTCCCAGCTACACAATTGCGCCATCACCTTCCATGTCTTCCTTGCCATGGGGATTGTACTGTCTCAAACCTTGGGCCAAAATTAATCCCTGCCCCTCCTCACCTTTACCTTGCTTTTGTTAGATATTCTCATTTTTCTTAAGACACTGGGGTCTTGCTATGTAAACCAAGCTGGCCTTGAACTCAAAGAAATCTCACTACCTCTGTCTCTGGAGTGCTGAGATTAAAGGTGCCTACAACTACGCTCAGCATCCACACAGTTTCTTTCTTAAACAAAGTGTTTGTGAAGCTCTGTCACTAACACACTTTTCAATAGTTATTTTGATCAACCTAGCACTTACATAATCTCAGGGGATTTATTTTTCTTTTGCTTTCCCTCTGAAAAGACCATGATGCATTGCTTTGGATTCTGTCTAACTCACTAATCTTAGATTTCTAAATCACCTACTATGTACGTGTTTCTTGTCTTTCTAAGAATGTTAACTCTTTTGAAAGCAGGAACAAAATCCTTTTTTAAAAAAATGTATTAGTTAAAGCCAGGCAGTGGTGGCACACACCTTTAATCCCAGCACTTGGGAGGCAGAGGCAGGCAGATTTCTGAGTTCGAAGTCAGCCTGGTCTACAGAGTGAGTTCCAGGACAGCCAGGGCTACACAGAGAAACCCTGTCTTGAAATAAACAAACAAACAAAACAAACAAACAAACAAAAATGTATTAGTTAAAAGCACTTAAAAATAGTAACATGGTTTGGGACAACAGTCAATAAATATCAGAAGCAGTTATAATCTAATAACTGGAAGTAACCATCACATGTAAGGGTACAGGCATGCAGTTAGAGCCACTCCCACGTTCGGCCAAAGCCTCTGACTGAGGACTTGTGCTGTCTAACTCAGTGCCATCTACCAGTCTATCTCTCTTGCTATCAATGCCTTTAACTTTATCTTTATCCCTCTCTGTTTCTCTTTGTTTTTATATCATATAAAATCTGGTTTGGGGATTGTTCTCAAAATCCAAAAGAAGACTACTCTGAATAGCAAACAGGCCAGCCACTCACCTGCCCCTTGGTAAGGAGAGTCCAATAAACACACTCCTCCTAATGGAACTCTTTAGCTACTTAATCTATGTCAATTACCGGCTATAGATTTTTGTCTTAGGGTTGGCTAATTTTCACAAGGCACAGATAAACTTGCTTAGAAAATAGTTCCACCTCATACAACTCTTAGCAAATTAATAATGTTCTCTCTATGGAAACACAGTTTTACGCTTCCTTGGATGCCCAAGTTCCATCCACAGTACGGTGCTAATCAATATATGTTAATCAGGTGATCAGTTATAGTAGTGTTATGAAAGTCAGACCTTTAAAGTCAGGCCACTACTGCACACATCAAGCAAAACAACTATCCAACAAGGTTGAGTGTCGGAGAGAGCAACACAAGTCCTCTCCGGATTCTAATCCCAGCTTCTTCAGTGGAGACCCAGGCGCCATCTCTTTTCCAAAGACCTTTGCCCCAGGATAGCTAACAATACATCCTGCACAAGGGGTTCCCTACAATCCTCTTGCATTATATTCTTGTACTTGGCTTCAGCCTCTTTGTAGCATCTCAAGAAAATATCACTTTACATATCTTACAGTGGCAATTATTTCCTTAGCAGAGTACAACACCCCTGCTGGAGCAACTCCCGAGAGAGCCACTGAATAGAGGGAAATGAGGAAGGTGTTTGAGGATGCATGTGAATGAGGGAGGTAGGAATTTCATTGACCTTCTCAGACAAAGCGCTCTTTATACATCTTGAATACTGGTATTACTGAACATTTCAAATGCAAAATATGCACATATCTGTTTTGCTCATTAAGATGCCCGTTCAACCGAGTGTGCAGCGCCTCATTTAAATAATTATGTAATGGAGTACATCTCACTTCTGTGCTGTGTCTTAAGGGTATTCAATCAGGAGAATATCTACCACACTTAGGGATGTTTGCTAATTAAAAGATCTGGAGACTGAACGGGAGTATGTCCAGCTTTGGGAGAATCCTCAAAGGTGGGTCAATAAAGATGCTTGCTGTCACTGTTTCTCATGAACTACCAGACATTCACACCACACATGCCCTCAGCTACACAGGGGTAGCTGTGAAGAGGCCACTTTCAGAGATCCACCCTGGCGAGTCTTCCACAGCGGGGGCTCTTCCTGTTTGTCTAGCCTTACAAATATCCCTGAGGACTTTTTCCATTACTGAATCCAAAAACAACAAAGCCAAACAACAAAACTCATGAGTCTCTAACTCTCCAGCTTGGTTTACATAACACATTTCTCACCCAGGTTTAGGGATAACCTCATTTTTCATCAAGAGAATAATAATCCACTTTAATGAAAAGAGAAGAAGAAATTAGATGCTGTCTGTGCTGTAATTTGGTGTTCACATTTTTTTTTCAACAATCCCCAAACAGAAAATTCAGTGTGAATTTCAGCAAATTGCCAGTTTTCAACTTTTCATAATAAATGTGTCTGGGGAATTTAAGTTAGTTTAGAAAACAATTATAATAAGTCTAAAAAACATGTTGGATGCACCAGATGAGATTTGTGCATTCGGTATGAACATTCTTAATGCCAACCAGATTTAAAAAAAAAAAAAAAACAAAATCACAGGAAAACTAATACAAACTGGCCCCAGCCCCACTCCATGCCAACTCAGTCTAATGGGGACATAAATACAGAAATATATACCAAAATCCAGTGTCAGGTGTTTAGTAAACTCTTCTAGAAAAGCCAGAGGAGGTTGGTAAGGCTATAGACTGTAGAAATACCTACTTAAAGAAATTGTGTTTAGACTATATCTGCAAAGCAAATAAATTATCAATTGAGATGTGGAGAGGGGAGTCAGGGGGCGTGGAGACAGGGTTTCTCTGTGTAACCCTGGGTGCCCTGGAACTCACTTTGTAGACCAGGCTGGCCTCAAACTCAGAGATCTGCCTGCCTCCTGGGTGCTGAGATTAAAGGTGTGAGTTATCACTGCCCAGCCAATTATTACTATTTAACTTCAAATGAGGAGCTAAGTGCTGGGGGTATGGCTCAGAGGTAGACCACTCAGGTATATGAGGCTCTGGTTTAAGTTCCCAGTAAATTATAAAAGAATATAAAATTAAAAAGCAGTTGGGATGTACTCTGTATTTTTTTTTTTTTTAAGGATTTATTCCTGGAGTTCTTTGAGCATCTTGATTTTCAAAGAGGAAAATTAAATTCCCCAAGGCGCATGCTCCTGGCTTCAGGGTCTCCTCCCAACTCTTTATTTCCTATTAGTATTAACTGCAGACTTGGTCGTTAGGCTTAATACCTTTGTCAGCAGTTGGTTGGCTGTCTTCCAAAGGGAGCTACTTCTCCAACTTTTCTTATGGGATGACTAAACTTCAAATTCTCCCAGACCGACAACTTCTATTGGACTCTCAAATAACACCTCTAGCCATACACAACTTTTGTGCTGTTACGGTGGAGTGAGTGACCAAATTTTCTTCTTCGTTTTCATGATTCTCTAGTCACAGGATCTCCTGGGTGTGACTTAAATTATGTTGGTACTGGGATAATGTGCCATGACATTGGCACTCCTAATTTTATCTTAAATACCACTAAGGTCATTCAAACGTTTCTTCAAGAAACGTTTCCCCTAGACATGCCAGGTAGCATAAGTCTCAGTGGCTGAGATACTGAAACCAAAGAATGGCACGTTCAAGTTCTGCTTCATCTATGCAGTGTGTCCAAGCACAGGCTGGGCAATTTATTGAAACTGTCTCAATATTTAAAAATAGAAAAATAGCCAGCAGTGGTGACACATGCCTTTAATCCCAGCACTTGGGAGGCAGAGGCTGGTGGAGTGAGTTCCAGGACAGCCAGAGCTATACAGAGAAACCCTGTCTCGAAAAGCCAAAACAAACAAACAAATAGAAAAATAACTGAGATATAGCTCAGTAGTAGAGTGTTAGTCTAGCATGTGTGAGGCCCTAGGTCCAATACCCAGTACCAAAAAAAGAAGGAGGAGAAGGAGGAGGAAGAGAAAGAAAAGGAGTGTGTGGGGGGGATTACACTGGCCTGTTTTATGTAAACCTCACACAGGCTATAATCATCTGGGGAGTATCTCAATTAAGAAATTGTTTCCATAAGATAGGGCTATAGACAAACCTGTAGGGCATTTTCTTAATTAGTGATTGATGGGGGGGGGATGAGGGGGGGGGACTAGGCCATTGTGAGTAGTGCCATCCCTGGGCAGGTGGTACTGGGCTGTTGAAGAAAGCAGGCTGAGCAAGCCATGAGGTGCAAGCCAGTAAGCATCACTCCTGCATGGCCTCTGTATCAGCTCCTGCCTCCCAGTTTCCATCCAATTCCTGTTCTGTCCTGACTGCCTTTGGTAATGACGAACAGCGGTTTAGAAATGTAAGCCAAATAAACCCTTTGTTCCCCGAGTTGCTTTGATCATGGTGTTTCATCACAGCAATGGTAACCGTAAGGCAGTGGTTTCGGAGGAAGGGGAGGAAGACGAAGATTCCCCTGCCTTGTATCCTTGCATCCTTTTCTCTGGCCTTTTCTTCCTTCAGTTCACTTTCTTACTAGCTCATTCATTCATTCATTCATTCATTCTATTGCCATGTCCTTAGATATTGCCTACCTTCGTTAACATAACTCCTTGCTAACTTAGTGGCTGCTACCTAAGGCCCACCTTTCTCCATTCCATGTATGCTAAAAGCAGGCATTCCAGGACCGCTTCAAGTGGAGGCTCCTGACACATCCAGTCTAGTCATTTTCTTTTTATTAGTTATATCGATCACTCTCCCAGAGGAATGACAGAAACTCTGGCACAGATATTTGACAGAAAAAAAAAAAATTCAGCTGCCAAGAGCTACTTCAAATACTGTTCGAAGATTAAAAGGAAGGCCAGGACAACGTCACCCTTTGGTTTTTTTGTCTGACCTATTTCTACCTTCCCTGTCTGAATTGTTAACAGTGTTCTGTATTATTTTTCTAACACTGGGTGTCCTAGGCCTTCAAATAAAAGTTTCCTTATGAACATTTTTATTAAATTGAGTCAAGCAAGGTGTAAAATCTAACTGCGGTGAGCCCCAGGGCACCAGGATGCTGGGCAGGAGCTCTGACTAAGAGGAAGTCCACTTTGCACCAAGCCATCCTACTAGGCTGCCTTTGACGCAGCCAGGTTCCTACATCAGATTCAATTATAACCTTTGCTTTTCCAAGAATGGCACGATAGGCAAGCCAGACTTACCCATCAGACCATTTCAAAGAGGGTTTTTACAGCCCACAATGGTTTCCTTCTGAATGAGAAAACTCAAGTTGAGCTTTCATTTCCTAACTTGGACTTCTCTTTTGTTGGTCAGCCGACTAATACATTCACCGAGGGTTAGACCGTGGTCCGAGAGCGAGCGGTAGGCACACAAAGTGTGAGTGCCGATAAGAAGATGGAATGCTGCCTTTCCGAGGAGTGCTGCCTGGCCTCTGTCTCTCTACAATCATCTCTTCTTGTGGTTATGAAATTAAAGAGGAGGATCCTTACTTACAAAACCATTCATCAACCGAGAAAGGCAGTGCCGTCCTGCGACTGCGGCAGGGCTCTGGAAGGCTTAGGTGATATTAAGCAAAGTGGATTTCCCTTTGTACATTGCAATGACAGTAAGTGCCTACAGAAATGGCTGCTTACCAATTCGGTAATAAGTTCTGTGGAGTTTATTGCGGAGTTTGGAAGACGGCCATTAGGTGCAATGTGAAATGTAACTTTTCTTTTTCCTTCTTTTGCTTATACAATTCTTCAGAAAATTGATCATTATTCCTTAAGGAAAAACATGAACTAGTAGTTTAAACTGAGTTGCTTATTATAGACTGCTGTAAAGGCACCTGGGCAAAGCAATTATTGATGAGGAAGACGGGGAGTCCTCTGGAGAGCCCGGCAATCAGCGGAAAAGCACTCTGCATATAGCCGGACTATTGGATTCCAGTCATGACCTGTCTTCACTGCTGCCAATTCAAGATGGGGTGCTATAGAGCAGAGATTTATAGCTGGAGATGGTGTAGTAAATCACACAATAGTGCTCTATCCATAACTGCGTGGAAAGCCAGCCCCAAGATCAACCGAACTTCCTATTTCCGTAAGCAATCTTAAATATCAGGACTCACACACATACAGTCTACACAAAGCCTGGTGGCAAAACAAAAGTCAACAAATTTGGTCATTGGGTCCAGATATTAAAACTTCCATGTTAAATTCCCAAACAAGAAAATGAGTAGATTTTTATCTAGACATTTGGCAAAAGGTAGTTTGAATCAAAGTTTTTCTCTTTTATATACCAAACAGAGTAGACAGAAAGAGATGTACTGTACACATTTGTCATCGTCGAAGGGAGAGGTACCAAACAATGACACTATCATTAGCCCTGTCCTGTTTCTTAGCTTGTCAGTGAAGGTGTCAGGAAGCCAGGCTTTTCCCCACATTCCTGAAAGCTGTTCTCAGCACAGTGCTCATCCTGTGACTGTCTCTCAGGATTTGAACTCTCAGACCTCACATCAAAATCAAGGTAGTCTCTCCCTAGCATAAAAAAGAACACTGCAAAGCCTCTCCCCTCACACACTTGTTCTGTCCTCTCATTTGCTAGAACTTGGACATGGGTATTTTCCCTAATCCAGTCATTGGCCAAGAGACATCAATTTGCAGTGATTAACAGGAAGGTGATTGCGGCCTGCCAGCCTTCCCCAAGCACAGCATAGCTGGTACCTAAACAACTTTAGAGTTTCCTGTGTAAAGAAAACTGGAGAAGGGGAGAGGGCAAATGGACAGACCAGCAACTCTGCATGTTGTAAAATTTCCCATGATAACTTTCTACGTCAGAGTGTTGTGGTCAGGTAAAGGGGGGGGGGGGGTGGGGATGATGTTTAGTGAGATGTTGTGTTGTTTAGCTTTGCCAAGGCTTTGCTGAGGCTTTGACCAATACTTGCAGAACCTACATAAAGAGAGGAAATGTCTATGTTGGATCCTGTTTTCAGATTATTCCATCCATGATTGCTTGGGCCCTTGACTTGGGTCACATGGCTACTGAAGCCTGTGCCAGAGGAAGGCAGTCCACACATAGTTCACAACAGGAAGCAGAGAGTGCCACACAAAAAAGGTCCAGGGATAATTCCTCCTAGAGCCTGCCCTCAGCCACCTACTTCCTCCCACCTGGACCTATCTTCCAGTTTCAATTGTCTCTAAATTAGGACCACCAGACAGAGTCTTAAGGTTCTGCCTATGGACAAAATTTTCTATATAAACCATAGCAGCTGACTTCAATGTTCCAAAGAGTAGCTAAGGAGTTATATGAAGTATATGGTTACTTCTTAAGAAAAAGTATTGAGAAAATGAGAGCTTGACCATAAAAAAATAAATAAATAAATAAAATAAAAAAAAAAATAAAAAGTTTCCTTTGAAGTAGAAGAAATAGCCATGTAGCAGCAGGGAAGGCCCAAGGAGAAGCAGGAAACTCACAGAGCAGAGGCTGCTGCTTCTAGATGTCAACTTTTCCTTTCCTTCATTGAAACACCCTCATCGTGGGATGCTTTTGAGTATTTGGTACATTGTAAACCGTACCCCAAAGCCAGCTTTGTATTAGCAGCATTACGTTAGCAGGAGTAGGTTAAGAAGAGCTACCTGAAAAGTAATTTCTGAAGAATGCATCATTCCCAACAGGCAAGGTGTGACTGCCCAGGGCTGGGGAGGATTGGGTAGAAAAGGGTAACTTGCAACAGATGCATGACTTCTCAGTGCGATTGAAAACGTTCTAAAGTCAGATAACGATTGCCCTAGGTCGGTCTCTCAGCTGCTGTGATAGAACACAGAGGGAAAGCCACTTGGGAAGGAAACAGTCTATCTCATCTTACAGCTTGTAGTCCATCACTGAGGGACATTGGGGCAGGGACTAGAGGCAGGAACTCAAGGAGAGACTCAGGAGGACCACTGGATTGACCTCCATGGCTCTCTCAGCCTCAGCCTGCTTTCTTGTATACCCCGGAACCACCTGCCCAAGAGTGGAACCAAACCACTTGCTGTGGACTGGGCCTTCCCGTACAATCATTAATCATTAATCCACAGAATACACGGTTGAGGTTCCCTCTTTGCAGATGATTCTAGCTTGTGTCAAAGTGACAAAAACTAGCCAGCCCCGTGGTGTAAATATACTAATGCCTAAAATAGTTTTATATATATATATATATATATATATATATATATATATATATATATATAGTTTTTATAGTAATATAAAAATAGTTAAGCACTTAAAATGAGCAATTCTGTGGTGCCTAACACATTTTTATTGTATTTAAATCCAGTGACGGTCTGGACTTCTCAAACTCATAAAAGGTGAAAAGGTAAAAGAGATATTTTAACTTAAGTATTAAAGGAGCCATTGATCCAAATGCTGGGTTATAATGCTAACTGAGTTCTTTCCTCTACTTGGCTTTGTCAGCATGCCTCAACTCTCTTCTGGTCACTTACAAACAGAATTCTACACACACACACACACACACACACACACACACACAGGACTGCAAGCACACATGCACAAAAACTTTTCTTAAAAAAGAAATATTCGTTCATTCTCATCTTCACAGGAAAATAAGATGAATAAATAAAAATCAATGACTGCTTTTGAAAACTAAAGACAAGGATCAAATTACCACCCCAAACTCTGGAGGGCTATTAATCTAGAAAGTTACAACCAAGGTCTCACCTGAGTCAGAAGCCCCTGCAGCTATGGTTGGTAGAAATATCTAGCTGATGATTTTTTATAATGTGTAGGTGACTTTGACAGTGGATAACTAACTGGGAACCTCAGTCTTGAGCAAACTCATATATTCACAGGTTTGACATCCAGGAATTCTACAATTGGGAAAGAGCTCAAAAAGATCCGGGGCCTTCAGGCAGAGAAAAGTAAAGAGTAGTCTTTGTGAGACGAGCCCAGAGCGTTTTCTGTAATGAAGAATCCCCTCTCCAGATACAAAACTGTAGTGGAGCCTCTCCCATCTGGGGCATGGGTCTTTATTTCTCCTACAATAAGTCTCTCCAATTCTCCTGTCTCATCTGTGCAAAGAGAAGCTAAGAAACATTTATAAAGGGGGAAAAAACCCTCTAGGGACATGGGTCCACTAGGACTTACTAAGAATGTATAGTCAAGATAGAGACTTATAAAATAAGCTTTGGATGAATGAAGAAGAATGAAGGATTGAAGATGGTTAGAGGGATGATGAGTGGACGGATCGATACATGCATCCTTGGATGACGAGTGAACAATGGATAAAATGACACATTTATATAATATAATACTATTTAGAATTAAAAAATTAAATTATTTTGCTGGTAGCACCATGGATAGAACTGGAGAATACTGAGTTAAATAAGTCAGACATAGAAAGACAACTATCAAATGTACAAGCTAAAAACGTTAGATTTATAGAACTAAAGGGTTGAACGGTGGTAACTTAGAGCCTGGGGAAAGGAGCTGCTTATCACATACCAAAATGCAGTTAAATAGAGAATCCTAAAGGTCTCCAGTTCAAGGTGGCCGTCATTTACAACAACCTATATATTGTATAACTAACTAGAGATGAATTTGAAATTTCCCAGCACAAAGAAATGATAAATAGAAAAGAATATTCTATATTCTCTTCTGCTGTTGTGATGAAACTCTCTTACCAAAAGCAGCTGTAGAGAGGAAAAGGTTTGTTTCCCTCTATACTTCTGGGTCACAGTTCATCATTGAAGGAATCCAATGTAGGAACTGAAAGGTAAAAACGTTAAGGCAGGAACCATAGAGAAATGTGTCTTGCTGGCTCACTCATTGGCTCATTTTGATGATTTCATTATACAACCTGGAACCACTTGCTTAAGGGATGGTGTCGCCCACAGTGGGCAGGTCCCTCCTACAATTAATAACCAAGACAATCCCTCACAGGTATGCTCATAGACTGATATGATCTATGTAATTCCTTATCTGAGGCTTCTTTCAGATGACTCTAGGCTATGTCAAGTTGTCAAAGCTATTTAGGACAAGAAGGGAATGTCATTGACCATAATGCGGTCCCTACACACTGTTTCTCTCGTAGTCACACCAATATAGTCATACCTTATAGTTACACCAACAGAGATTGACTTTAATGCCTAGACTGCAGTAGAAAGAGCTGAAGACAACAGAGAGAAAAACAAGTACAGTAGAGAAGTTTGGAATCTAAACTATAGTCGTTGCAAACAGTACAATTTCTAGCCCTGTGAACAGGACACCTCTCATTTAAAGGCCTATTTGACTCGGCTTCTATCCCCTAGGGTATCCATCAAGTGGTTTTTCACAATAAGAAAAGCATCAAGTATTGCTGGGCTGTTCCTAGAAGGATAGTGAGCAGCCTCCTGAACTGAAATTCACAAGGAAGTTATAAGTCATGAGGCCCCGCCCTGAGCTTACTTAAGAAATAAATAATTGCTAGGACAGAGGAGACAGCACAGCAGAGAGGCTTAGCAGCTGCAAGCTGAGCAGAGTGCTCCTGGGGGATGGGGCTTGTGACTCATCAGCTGTCCTGGGTGGGCCTTTGGCGATGCAACTACCTTTGAGTCAGTCTTGTTCCTGTAACCCCTCCCTCCTGCTCCCTGTAAGAAGCCCCCAAACATCATTAGTTCACTAAGTTACACTGTGTCTTAGTTAGGGTTTTACTGCTGTGGACAGACACCATGACTAAGGCAACTCTTATAAGGACAGTGTTTAAATGGGGCTGGCTTACAGGTTCAGAGGTTCAGTTCATTATCATCAAGGCAGGAGCATGACAGCATCCAGGCAGGCATGGTGCAGGAGGAGCTGAGAGTTCAGCCTCTTCATCTGAAGGCTTCTAGGAAAAGACTGGCTTCCAGGCAGCCAGTAGGAAGATCTTAAAGCCCACAATGACACACTTCTAACTCCAACATCTACTCCAACAAGCTCACACCTCCTAACAGAACCACTCCATGGGCCAAACATATTCTATCCACCAGAACTTGGGTGGAGCCATTTCTTGGGTCGATGGTTGGTAGCCTAGCTGAGATGAATCTGTTCTCTTCTCCTCAGAGAAAGTCAAACAATAGATGTGCAAATGACAAAAGAACAAATCTAAAGAGACTTCAGCAAACGTCTGAATTGGATTCGGAGATGTATGGTACAGGTTTTAGGACCGTCTGAGAAGGAATTATAAATAACTATGTTAAGATCCCTCGTGCAGAAAGCAGAGAATATGCAAGAACGGACTGATACAGGAAGCAGAGGGATGGAAACTAAGGAGAGATCCAAAAGAAATGCTAAACATTGTTAACCAAAAACACCCAGCATGAAAAAAATGAAGAACTCCTCTGACTGGCTCATCTGCCAGACTAAATTCAAGTAAGGAGAGTGAGTGAACTTACACATGTCTCTATACAAACAAACAAACAAACAAACAGTCTAAGCTGAGACCTGATGTGATGGTTAAGGCATAAGGCCAGACTAAGCCTCATGAGAACTCAATGACAGGCTGGCTATTTAAAAGCATCTCTCAGAAAAATAAAAAATAAATGAACCCCAAATTAATCAATTATCCTCCTCCAAATAAGTAAACAATCCCAAAACTATTTTTAAAAATGAAACAAACAAACAAAACCACAAACCAATCAAACAAAAACCCCTTCTGTCAGTTAGATTAAGGTTTGTGAATGTCTCCCTTTTTTTTCTGAGCATTGTTATGAATGACCTAGAGAATCCAGCCCCATAACAGGAGGGACTGCTCGCTTATGGGAGTTTAGCTCAGCTGTGCTCAGGACACATGCTGCACAAACATGTTCACCCACCTCGAGTGTGCATCCCTGGCGATCCTTTTCCAAGGGCTTCTGATTGATTTATGCCACAAGCATTAGTTTGAGAGCTAGACAGCATTCAGAGGGAGGAAGGCCAGCACCAGGAAACTCATCATGACACCTGATGTGTTGCACAGACTTGTTAGAGTGGAGTAATAGTGCAGTGTGAGACAGGATCCCTCTGTGGTCTTGGGATTTGAAGACAGTGGAGGGATCTGGGGAGTAAGGCCTGGCCTGCCAACTGCTGGTGACCAGGGAATGAATCCCAGCACTGACTTGTGGTGTACTTTCTCCCGGAAATTCTTCATTTTTATCATGCTAGGTATTTTTGTTTTCCAGTTTTATCCTTCATTTTTTTTCCATCCCTCTGCTTACATTACCTGTCTTCTCTTGTGTACTGGCTGCTCTTTGTATGAGAGACCTTACATAGAGACTTCCAAGGTTTGCCTAGCCTGTGACAGAACTTTTGTTATTGATATTGGGGGGCCGGGGGGGGGGCGGGGATTCTTACCCTACCATAATCTCTAACCTGACTAGACTGTAGGGTCAAACCACCTGATTAATCAGCAGTCTAAGTGTTGATATCGGTACATCTTAAATATACAATTAACACTTAAAACTAGTAAAGTAAACTGAGTAAAACTGCATGGATAGGCCTTTTCCAGTCAGTTTTGAGCCATAGGGAGAACACTAAGAATTCTGGAAGGGGGCTGGAGAGATGGCTCAGCAGTTAAGAGCACTGACTGCTCTTCCAGAGGTCCTGAGTTCAATTCCTAGCAACCACATGGTTCACAACCATCCATAATGGGATTCAATGCCTTCTTCTGGTGTGTCTGAAGACAGCCGCAGTGTGCTCATATACACAAAAATAAATGTCTTTAAAAAAAAAAAGAATTTGGGGAGGAATTCTTCCTGAAGACTTCAAAGGGGCCATGACTGAGTTTACCACAGATTTGAGACTAGCCACCCCCACAGTGATGAATCCTTTATAACCCCCTGTCTATTTTTCTAAGAGAATATTTCATCAAGTTTGTTGACAAGAAAAGGTTCATCTTTTTGCAATAGGTGCAAACCCACATTTGTGACCAAAGGGTAATTTTGTTCAGTAACAAACAATTATTCTTTAGTGGTGGAATCAAAAGAAATCCCAGGCTCCCTTCAGTCTTGCTGCTTTTTATTAATTCTCAGCTTGATATTGGTGTAACAGGACATGGCCCTATGGCATGCTGATATCAAAATCAGTACATTTTATTTTATTTTTTATTATTTTTTTTTAATTTTATTTTTCAAAGGGCAATTGTAATTCTGGCCATCCACTTCTAGCATCTAAGGCCCTTGAATTTTGGTGGCAGAGACAGCTAAGGAGTCAAAAGTCAACTTCTGCTCCCACTTGTTAGGTTGTTTTGATTTTTGTAAATGACAGAAAAAAAGTTAGGATGCCACTATCTGAGTCAATAAGGAAGAAGCTGGCTGACAAGAGCAGCCTCCGTGTAAGGGGCCTCTCTCCGTATCCTTCTGTGGCCCTTTATTCTACCTCAATTTCTATTTGTATTGACATCTGGTATGGGTGACTTCCATTCTTCAGTATGAGATGATATTTTATTTCTTTTTAGTTTTCTTCTACGAAAACTCTTTGTTGTTGTTCTGTTATTTTAAATTCCACTGCCATAGGTAATTTAGAAAGTTCTCAGCGGCAGCTGGGAGTGTAGTTCAGTTGGTAGAGTGTTTGCCTAGCATGCAGGAAGCCCTGGGTTCAGTCCACAGCATCATATTCAACTAGGCATTACATGCTGGTAATCTCAGTACCAGGAAGGGAAAAGCAGGAGGGTCAGAAGTTCAAAGTCATTACTGTAGGAGAGAGAGAGAGAGAGAGAGAGAGAGAGAGAGAGAGAGAGAGAGAGAGAAA
This sequence comes from Arvicanthis niloticus, assembly GCF_011762505.2. Taxonomy (NCBI): domain Eukaryota; kingdom Metazoa; phylum Chordata; class Mammalia; order Rodentia; family Muridae; genus Arvicanthis; species Arvicanthis niloticus. The sequence continues at coordinate 21,252,738 of NC_133438.1, forward strand.
GAAAGCTCCCATTGGGTTGGTGCATGCACAAAGCCACTATTATTCCATACATGGAAAGCAGCTTCCAACTGCCCAACAGAATATACATGTGACTGAAACAAACGTTAACACTTCATCTTTTTACAGATAGACTCACACTTTATTTTTGACAAATATAGAAAAATATCATAATGCGAATATAGCAGTTGCTCTTTTTGTAACAGAGTTTGGGGTGTGCAGTGCAGACCAAGGTGGTCTGTCTCTTTCTGGCTGCTCTACAGTCAACACTGAATATATTCCAGTCACTGCATTTGCTCGAAAGAGTATTACGTGGGAAAATGGGTTTTTATAGCATTCAGTAATAAATATTATAAAGCAAGGAATCCAAACAGCCTTTAAGATATATAATTACAAAGAACAAACTTTAGACTTCATAATCAAAGCTAAGAACACATGTCTTCAAAATAGCTTCAACGTTTCCTATCAATATATAATAGAACACCCATTTTAAAAAAAAATAATAAAGCAAGAAAAATTTGAGTAAACACAATATTGCAGATGACCCAAAGAGTAAACAAGTCAGTGTATTTATAAACGTCATCTCAACAATACACTTACTCTTTGCCTAACAGGCAATAAAAACTAATTCTGTCATCGGAAATGTGCCCCTGAATGTGACCTTTGAACTTAAGTGATACCATCATTGTTACAAGCCATCTTTGGAAGGGTGGCTGAGGACTCTCGGTACATGCAGATATTTGGTTATGATTATAAAGACAAAAAAAAAAATGAATGTCCAGGAGTCTGAAGCTGACATCACTTTTGATTTGTTAAGCACCTGCACAGGTCTCTTCTTTCTGTGGCACCTCAGACAAAGTTCCACTAAATAATTAATAAATAATAAATAAGCGCTGATTTGTCTCTGTCGGTCCCTTTCAGCTTATGCGTCTCTACCCGCCACTCCTCGGAATAAAACTGGAGGCCCTTCCTTAAACGTTATTTCTGCCATATAAAGCAAACCGTATGTACATATGTACATACATGCATGTCTTTTTCAGGGACTGGGTAATGCCTCGTTTTCTATCAAATAATCCTTTTTCATATACTTAGTTCCCCTAACTAGCCTCCACACTTCCAAGTAAGTGTCCTTTAATGATCTCCTACCCGCTTCATCAGAATGCCCTTCTGCTCTAGAACTCCTGGCCACCAGTGAGACCCCTCTGGGGCTGCCCCTTAATTCTTGCCCACCTTGCTGTACGGAGCCACCTGCCCCCTCCGCACTCTCTGGCTCGCTATTTCCGGCCTCAGCGGGCAGCTCCTCCATAACGAAAGGCAACTGATCCCCATTTGACTGCTGCTCCTCTCCCTCTGCCTGCGATTCCAGATCTTCATAGTTGCTTTGCCTTCTGGTCTCCAAGAATTTGGCCACACAGTAAATGATGGAGCCTAGGGTGTTCACCACAACGCCGGCAATGAACAGAGAGGTGGGCTCCACGTCGCTGAATGCCACCATGCCCACCGTGATAGTGGCAATGCTCTTCACCACGCCCACGAAGCTGGTGGTCACAGCAGAGTTGATGTAGGTACAGTGTAGTGTGGTGAAGTTCATGGCACAGCCGATCAGGATACAGGCCACGAATATGGAAACCATGGCCGGGTCCTTCCAGCCTGGAAAAGTCCAGGCGTGGATGGAGTCGGTGCTGGCGAAGGAGCAGATGACCAGCAGAGGGGTGGCGGAGACGGCGATGACATACTGTGCAGTGAGAGGCCCGTGCTCCGTGTCTGCGCTCGCCTTCTGGATCAGCACCAGGTAGGCTGCGTGCACCAGTACCGCCAGCACGCCCGTTACGTACCCAATGGGGTCGCCTGTCAGGTCGCCAGCTCCTGAGCGCACCAAGACGGCAGAGCCAGCGCGGGAAAGAAAAAGAGAAGACACAGGGTTGGGTATCCACTCCGGGAATCATGTTGCCTTGGAAAAGAAACCCTTAGCATCCCACTTCTGCCCACCAATTTTCAAAGTGCCCAACAGAAACCCTCCTTGCCTCCATCACTGTGTCAAAATGCTACCGTCAAGCCCAGCCAATGTACCCCGTCTTCCTCTAGCCAGGACGAAGGCCAGGGAGAACTCGGATGTTCTCGGGGTAGACGCCTTGGCGTCCCTGAAACCTGCACGGAGGCCACCTGGGCAGGTGGTTCCCGCCCCTTGCGCACCGGAAAGGACAGGGAATCCCAGCTAGTGCCCTCAAATGAGAGCGGGCGTGGGCATGGCCCCGGAAAGAGAGTTTCCCCGCTGCCCGTAGCTAGATTCCACCGGGTCCTCCCTTCCCCTCTCGCACCTGAGCCCGGAGCCGGTCCCTTCTGCCTTGCGCCCGGGTACAGAGCCCGGGTCGCTCAGGCTTCACTCCCATCTCTCCAGCTCCCCAACCCCGCGTGATCCGAGGAAGTTCCCGGCCCCCTTCCTTCCGGCTCAGTGCGGGGCTGGACTCCAGTTCTCTATGCTGGTACTCTCCATCCCTCCTGAGGAAGGGGCTGAACAAGAAAGACCCGGGTGGGGGTGGAGGGATGCGCGGAGAAAAGGGGCGGGGGACGGAAGCCCGGACACCTGGGGGGAGGGCTGATGGAGGAGACTGGAAGGATGAAGAAGGCTGCGCTGGGTCTCAGAAGAAAAGTCCCTTTGTGAGCCCAAGGACCACTCAAAGGTCTCCGCCTCACTGCCTCAGTATCCCCATCTGTCAGTGATGGCGTTGCACCGGGTGGTCCCCGCGGTCTCTACCGGGTGGGGTGGGTGGACCGGGGATTGGCGCGGGTCCCGCTCACCTGCCAGGGCGGCCCCGCAGGTGGTGATGAGCACGGCCGCCAGCACCCCCGGGGAGGGCGCGCCGTTCTGGAGGACCAGCACACCGATGAGCATGGTGACTAGGGGCAGGCAGCGCTTGAAGACTACGTACATGGGCAGGCTGAGGCCGCGCAGCGACCAGAGAGTGAGGCTGGACTGCAGCGTGGAGAGCACGGCGACCCCCGCGAAGGAGCGAGCCAAGCTCAGGCCGAAAGGGGGCACGGCAATGAGCCCCAGGCGCCGCAGCAGCTCCAGGCTCAGCGCCGCGGTGGAGCTGGTCAGGCACTGCACCAGGGTCAGGAAGGAGAACTGGTAGCGGCTGATGAGGAACTTGAGCAGGATGTTGAGGGAGCCGGAGAAGACCCCGTGCGCGATGGCCACGGAGATGCCCAGCACGCGGCCCCGGCACAGCTGCCGCATCGCGCCGGCCCCGCCGCACCCCGCCGTGGCGGAGCTGGGGACTCGCGGGAGGGCGGCGGAGAGGCGCGGGGCGAGGGCGGCGGGGGCGCGGGCCGGGCGGCGGGACGAAGCGAAGGGCAGGAAGTGCGGGCTCGGCTGCGGAGGACAGCTCCAGCCGGGCGTCCTCCCAGCTCGGCGGCTCCGCGAGCGACTGCCCCGCAGCTGCCGGGAGGCGGGGGCGGGGGACTCCGAAAAGTGGCAAAGGGTGGGGGGGACGGGGCTGAGAGGAGTGGCGGGAATCCTAGCGACAGCGACTTGGAAGTAGGTGAGGAGCCCCGATGAGCTGTGTCCCCGTGCGGTTCCCGGGTCAGAAGGATGCTCTGCGGAGTGCGGGCTGGCGGCTGGACCAGCTGAGGCGGCTGCCGCGGGGGCGGGAGGAGCCTGCGCCCCTTGGGCATCCAGCGCCCGGCAGGGTCGGCTCTCGGGGCGCGGTACCTCCTCCCCTCTCACAGTGGCAGAGCAGTAGGGTGCCTGCTGGGGGATCCCCTGCACTGCTAAAGACGGTATTAGAAATAGCAGCGCTCCAGCACTGAGCACCGTTCATTGGTCGCAACAAGTGACGGCGCCCCCAGCCCGATGGCCCGCGAGTTGCAGCGGATTTTCCACCCACGGTCTCTCCCAGCGCTGCACGGGAAATGAGACACGTCGGTGCTGGAGGGCGGCGGATCCCCTGACATTAGATCCCAGAGCCTTAAAAGAACCAGCTGCTGGGAAGTGCTTTGGAGCCCCGAAATTGGCTTTTTCTGGTGCCAGAGAGTGAGTTTGGATCCTGCGCCCCTCCCAGAAAAGGTTCTGGGATCGTGCGTGGCGCTGCCGGAGCTTCCTCCTGGAGGATGGCGTCTGGGCAGCGGGTCGTGGGAATGGAGGGACACAATTTAGGCAAAGAAATAAAATAGGCAAAAGCGGACACTAAGCGGGGGGTGGGGGGGTGGGGGGAGCAAGCTGATAGTACGAGTAGTGAGAGGAAGGAGCCCCAGAGGTCAGGTGGAGAAAGGTGGGCTGCTGAAAAGACGAAAGGGAAAAAGCAGAAGGTGTGTTCTGCAAGGATGAACCATAGACACACTATCCTGTACAGATGTTTCCTAGAACGGTTTTTGAATTCCAGAGAACCGGTTTCAGCCTGCTAGTCAGTTAAGGGCAGCTTTGTTGTGTAGGATTGTGTGGGTACCACTTGCCCTCGCCAGAGAGCACTCCTCTGCCCCGCAGCTCTGTCAAATGTGCGCATGTGTTCCTCCGTTTGACTAAAAGAAAAGGAAATCCACGTTTCCTTTTGTGACCATCCCTGACCTCCAACCCAGTGGGGCTTTGATCTGAATTCACTTGCAGGAAAGTTATGTTCTGACCCTCAGAAAACGCAGCAGAGCAGAGCCACTGGCTTGGCTTCTGTAATGGCCAGCTACAGTCATTTTCATGCTATTTGAAATTTATAGCAATGGCCAGGCTTCCGCTGGGAAGCTGAGGGTTTGAGGTCTCTGTGTCACGTCCCTTTCAGCCACTGGGGCTTCAGTAACGACTGGAATTTCAGACCTTTAAACATCACATCTCCTTGCTTGGACACATGGGTGCATTTCCTCAAAATCTTCATGGTTTTACCATTCTATGGTGAACCCAATCGTAGAGTACAGACGTACCCTATGAGTACTGTGTATTAGCTCAGCAGGAGGGAGACAGCAGGAATCCCAGGCTCACTGCAGTTTTTCATGCGGGCCAGCTTTTGTATTGTGGGTGCTTCTGTGAGAGAGTACACCATCTCAGCCAGTCCTCAGGCTTAGGCCAGCTAGTGCCCAGCGCCCAGTACACCTGCTGTGTCTCTGACAGGTGCACACTCAGGTCTATGGGTCCCACAAAGCTGACTTTGCAGGAATAACCCCTACTGGCATTGCACTGAAAGTTTCCGGTTCCCTTAGTAGCTCTTGGGCTTTGGTTCCCCTGGGAACGCTTCGGTTTTATTACTGTGGTTACACATTATTAGTTATTTAAGAGACTCTGGTTTATAAGGGTTTGGGAAAGGTTGAAGCAGTGATACAAATTATGCGTATGGTTTAAGGGTATATTCAAAATATACAGAGATCAACCTTGAACATGAACTTTTTTTTTTTTAACTACGATTTCCAATAGGTGATTCCTGTTTCTCCTGACCACTCCAATTACTGGGCTGCTGCCGCCGCAAGCCATCTTATTATAATCGAATATTATAAAGAAGAATCTGCACAGCCCGAGTTTTGGAATGATTCATTTCTGCCAGCAATTATCATTACTTCCATTTTTGATACTAACATTAGGTGGGAGATTGGGGGCTGACTCAGCTACCTTACCCTTCTCATTTAGGCAAGACTACTTAGCTTAATGCCTCTGATCGACGAGGTCTAAAACAGCAGATTTTCTCTGCCGTATTATGTATAGTTCTCTAGTAGGACCTAACAAATTAACCCATCTGTAACAAAAGTTGTTACTAGGTAAATTCCTAAAGAAAATCAAGAAAAAGATAAATACCGTAGCCTATTTATTTAGTAGGAGCGGTTGAACCAGAACTTGGATCGGAGGTCGCAAAGCTATCTGACCAATTGGAATCAAGTTGCCAAAGGTCCAGACACACACTCTTTATCTTTAGAGCCACTCAATAAATATTAGTGGCATAAAATCAATGTGTTAGTTCATTCATTCGACAGATGTATTGAGCAAATGTTCTAGGTAGTCTGTTGGGGGAAGGACTCGAGGATGAGCACTCAGCGGGCCCCTGGGGAGCACGCATGGGGGTGAGAGAGCACCAGGAAGTCTTGCAGGAAGAGACAGAACTCAGGAAGGCGATTACATCAGTTTGACAGGGAGCAGAGATGGCTTTCTGGAGAAAGAAGTATGGTCCTAAATAAATGTACTTTTTTTTTTTTGAGACAGGGTTTCTCTGTGTAGCCCTGGCTGTCCTGGAACTCTGTAGACCAGGCTGGCCTCGAACTCAGAAATCCGCCTGCCTTTGCCTCCCAAGTGCTGGGATTAAAGGCGTGCGCCACCACCGCCCAGCTTATTTTTAATTGTAACTATGGCACATGATCATTTGTTGAACATGCAAAGAAATCAAAGCATAAATAAGAAGCAAAGGCTGCCCTCGATGCTCACCAGCCTATACACCACACTGCTCACAGCTGGCTGTCCTTCAGTGCTTTATGCATGTACTCATACAGGAACCCCTCTTAACAAGGAAGACTGGGAGATCACCTGGATGCAGACGATGCTGGTTCTTTAAAGCACTTGGTGATAATCGACTTTCAAGGTAGTTCCATTCCTAGTGGGGTCTTGTTTCCTTATTCACGTCTTTATTGGCTTCTTCCCTAGGCTGAAGTTAGTCTTGGTGACCAACACACCATGGAAGAAACAAATATGTCACTCTGGAAGCTTCAGTCTTGGATTTTCTCTTCACCACTTCTGGGAAGGTCCAATGCCCTCTCATATGGACACCTCACAAGGCAATAGGGAGCTACTAACAACCTCGTGACAGCTTACCCAAATGACATAAGAAAACCTAAGGCTGAACAAATCAACCAAGTCGCGTCTGGTTCCTGACTGCCTGAACTGCAGGACGACAAGACAATACCTGTGGCTCCTACCTGCATACCCTAATAGCAACATATTTTCCCGAGTCAGGATATGAGAGAGTTTATGTTGTAAGAAGGCACATTGGAGGTTGATCTTTAATCATTTTAATATGTACGTGTACATGTGTGTTGGTATGTGTGTGCATGCCAGTCCACGGAGTCCAGAAGAGGGATCTGCTGAAGATGAAACTTTAACAAGCTATGAGCTTGTTATCAAGACTGAGCTCCTGATGTGGGTGCTGAGAACTAATGCTCTTAACTTCAGTCCCTGCTGCAGTTTCTGATATGGGATCTCTCCCTGGCACCTGGAGCTTGAAGATGAATTAGGCTAGGATGACACCCCTTTTCCTGCCTGTCCAGGGGTGGCATTCAAGCATGGCCCACCGTATCCGACTTTTTACATGGAATCCATATTCTCGTGGGTGACGGTAAGCACTTCACAAATGAGCTGAGACCGCAGCCCTCAGTCTTACATGACTGTAGAAATTCCGTCCTCTTCTTTCCTGTAACTGATCTCGGGGTCTCACACTTACCAGGCAAGTGTTTTACCACTGAGCTAGTGGGGATCCTGGGACTGGAACTGCTGGGCCGTGGAGGAACTGGCCATGTTGACTTGCTGCCAGATCACACTTAACAAGACAAAGTGTAACCACACTCTCAGCTCTCAAATTAACCAGCATTGGATTTTGTCGGTACTGTAAATGCTTGCCAAAGCAAGATGCAGAAAAACAGGGGAAGCGGCCTCACTGTAATTAGGATTTCCTTGCCATCAGCGAGGAAGAACATTTCGAAGCATATCAAATATTTGCCTTCCTATTTCTATGAACTCTGCTTTAGTATCCTGTCTGCTTTTGTGTTCTGTTGTTCCGTAAGTTTTTTTTTTTTTTTTTAAAGATTCATTGTTTTCATTTCTGTGTAATTGTGTATCTGTGTGTGTTGTCGTTGTTGTTATTGTTGCCATGTGTCTCTGGGATATCTGGTTGCTTGAATAAGTCAGAAAAAAGGTGCTGGATCCCCTAGGACTAGAGTTACAGGCAGTTGTCTCAAGGTGGTGCTAGGAACCAAACATGCTCTCTGGAAGAGAAAGACTACCACTCCAGCTGCCTATTGATTTCTAAGGTCTTTATAAGTTCTGGATACTGGGGTGGGGGCGATAGTTCAGTCAGTGAGATGTCTGCCTCACGATCATGTAGACCTGAGTTTGGTCCTCAGAACCCATGTAAATATAGTTAGATGTGGTGGTACATACTTGTCAACACAGCACTGGGGAGGGGGAGACTCACCCAGGTAGATGGGGTCCAGGCCTTACCAGCCACCTAACCTAGCCTTATCATTGAGTTCCAGACCACTGACAGACTCCTTAAAATACCAAGGTGGAGGCTGTCCTCTGGCCTGCACATACGTGTGCACCTGCATATACATAAACATGTATTTGCACGCATATAAAATAATAACTTCTGGCTACTAGCCAACAGGGGTTAATGCATCCTTGAAAGTCTATTCTTTCCTTTAGGACTTCTCTCCGTCTGCTCTGCTGTGTGATTGCTATTTTAGAGTTTGCTGCCAATCTTTTCTCTTAGTCATTTCATGTAACTTAAAATGATGAGTAAGAACCTGCCAAGCCAAAGGCAGAACACCTAGGAGACACGGGCTAGCTTGAGCAAAGACAGAACCGAAAGCCTGCAAGATTGGGGTTTCTGTGAACATCCTGGTGTTGTTGGGAAAACCTTGCAACAGGCAGGGACCAGGACTGAGCTGTCTGGTTAGGAAATGGAACTGTTCCCCTATGCAATCCTACAAGCAGAGAAAGGTTTTAACAACGAAATTGGCATACCCCAGTTACACATTGCCTCGGTCTTTGGAGCAGCACACAGGAGGGTGGCTCTGAAGGTACAGAACTAGAAATAAAGCAGCTACTTGGAGACTGGTGGCAGTTTCTCAGAGAAACTACGGCAGTGGCACTTGGGTTGAGGGGTAAAGGGACAGCACTGAGTGACCTGTGCAGTGTATGTGTGGAGAGGGGCTATGAGCTGGCATTAGGTCCTTAGCTCGTCTAAACTGATGCTTAACTCGATCCTTCCTTGCTCACGCCGGAGGAAGCTGCTGGTTTAGTAAGCAAGATGATTTCAGCTGAAAGAAAATGAGTTCACAGGCTTATGGGAGGGAGACCTAGAAGGTGGAAAGCAGGAGACAACCAGATCAGATGCACAGAAGTTAAAAAACAAAAAGCTTAAGTAGACCAGCATCTCTAAGAAGAGACATGTTAAGTAAGACATTTCTGAGGGTTCATCTGTAGAGGAGCCACGGCTAAGACATTTGGAGAAGTATGAAAGACAAAGGCAATGTTGGTTCTGCCCGTCAAGACAGAAAATGGGCTTTGTAGGGTCACCCAGGCTCAGATGCAGCTTCTCCCCTTTTGGGACTGAAAAATGCAATTTTGTCAGTTCTCTCAAAATTATCAGAATCTAGTCACCAGAGCTCAAATCTCAATTCTTTTTTTTTTGTTTTTTTTGTTTTGTTTTTTGTTTTAGCAAGCCAGCTCATCCTATTAGCAAGATTGTCATGTGGTGCTAGAAGACCCTGCAGTCCACATGTCTGGGCAGGTCCCCAAGCTCAGTGCAAAATGGAGGCCTCTCTTTGTCAGCAGGGCTTCCCCTTCCACGGACCTTATCTGGAGGGTCTCTAAGCACAGGTGCCTCACCTCATTTGGAGGATGACCCTGCACAGAACTTCCTGCATGCACCTAAGTCCCACTGCTCAGCCCTTCCCACTATAATCAGGTACTGTGTTATGACCAATCAACCCTTCCCACCATACCCCTAAAGCCCTTATATATCCTAACCTGGCTTCCTTGTTTAGAAAGCAGAGCGGCACTGAGGGAGTAATAAAGATTAAAAAGGACTGTATACTAGCTAGGCCTTTAATCCCAGCACTGGGAAAGCAGACGCAGGTGCACCTCTCTGAGTTGGAGGCCAGCCTGGTCTACATAGTTCCAGGACAGCCAGAGTTCAAAACACAAACAACAAACGAAGCAATGTACAAAACAAACAACAAAAAGCAAAAATTAAAAAACAACAAAAACCCTGCATATATGGACATGCCACACACTGCCCTGATGGCAAGCCGGGTCATCGACATTGGCCTGTCACAACAGGTTGACAAGCAGCCTGGAGGGCAGATAGGATGGATGCTAACAGCAGGTGGTCAGATCGGTGCTGATATCCCCCAGGAAGGACTTTTCATCTAGAAGCTACTGAGTTCATAAGCTCCCAAGAGTTTTGCTTTTAGGGCAGACTCCAGCTGGGATCCCTTCCATCTTCCAACAGTAGCTCCAAAGGCAACTTGGTAACACCCCGTCATATCAGGAGGTCAGTCTCTCACATCCCTGAATACGGGGGAAATGGACTGAGGGAGATGCTAGAAACACTTGGGTTTTGGTTTTTGAAACAGGCTCTCACTTCAGTCCAGTGTGCCTCAAACTCTCTGCAGCCCAGGCTGGGGCCCTCTTGCTGCAGCCTCTCAAGTGCTAGAATTACAGACACACAACACCCTTGGCAAAATCATTAAAAAAACTTTTGTTACATGATAACTTCATATGTGAATAATGCACATTCTGATTATTACAAACTCTTCCAATTTTCCTCTCATCTGTTAGTTGTCTTCTCTACTACACCCCTTCCTACAGTCCAGACTCATTGAGATTCACTGAGTTTAACCGATATTACCATGACTCTAGAGCCATCTGCTGTAGCCTGTTGGGCTCTTCAGTGAATACACAACTAAAGACAATAACCGCAGTAGTTCAGCCGAGAAGGGAAAATGGTAGTTTTTAAATCCTCGGGTCCATTACTTTGTTACAATAACCTCTCATATTCAAAACGGAAAGGAATTACATTCATTGTAAATATTAGTCTTTTACAGGTTCTGCTGACAGCGTACACACCGTGCACTGTTTTTTTATTGAGACACACCTTGTTGAGATGCTGTTAGTTCATGTGGAGGGAAAGAGGTAAAGCTGTATGCAACTCCAGTCACAACTGTAAGGAAGAATTGTGCTTCTCTGTTCACTACTGTCCACTTGTTAAGCAATGTCCATTTCAAAAGTAACTAGCATTGCTGAGCCAGGATCCAAGAACACAAGTGTCCCTCCCTGAATCACTCATTTACCAAACACGCTTTGAGGGTTCTACATGGCAGCTCTGCTGATGAGGGAGTCTGGGTCCTCAGACCATGGACGCTGAGCTGCAGAACTAACCATGTTTTCATTTATGGGAAAACTTAGAAACAAACCTTTGGTCCAGTCAGCGGCAAGTTACAGAACTCTTCCCTCCAGTGTGTATTTCTGGAGTATTTGTTAAATACAGAAGACTGTAGTTATGTGTGTTCATGTTTGGGTCTATGATCTACATGTGTTTTTGCACCTGTTGGCTGTTTTTATTGCTACGGCTCTGTGATGCCACTTAGAACCTGGTGTGGTAATCCCCTTAGTGCTGTTCTCTGTGACACCACTTAGAACCTGGTGTGGTAATCCCCTTAGTGCTGTTCTTTTTGCTCAGGATTGCCTTGGCTGGTCGGGTCTTTTGTGTTCCCCTATGAACTTTAAAATTTGTTTCTATTTCTGTGAAGAATGTCATGGGATTCTGAGGTAGGACTGCATTCAATCTGTAAACTGCTTTTGGTAGAATGGTCATCTTGACAATATTAATTCTACCAATCCAGGAACACGGAATGTCTTTCCATCTTCGAATTTAAGGGCACATGAGCTGGCTCAGAGAGTAAAGGTGCCTGCCACCCAGCCCAAAATCTGGCTTCCATCAGTGAAAGGTGAAAGGTTAAGAAGTGACTCCTGAAAGTGGCCCTCGGATGGCCACACTTATGTAGTGCCCGCACACTTACACATACTCACACTAAAAATAAATATTAACAAAATTAACATTCCCAAAAGCTTAAGAATTACAATTTCTGCCATTTATATAAAGCATACTTGACATACAAAATAAATGCTATACAAAATGTTTTGTTTTACTAATTTTTCTACTTTAACATTTTCCAGTCAATATTTATAATTTTTCCTTAAACGTTTAAAATGTATAATTTAAAGCCACTTTAAAGGGCTATAGATAGAAGCCTTAGTAGGACCAAAAGCTTTTATTTCAAAAAGCATTTTAAAATTAATTAATTAATTAAATAACTTTGGATAGGGGATGGACAAGGTCTCATTTGGTAGCCCAGACTGGCCCAAGATTTGCAATCCTCCTGTCTCTGCTTCCCAAGGGATTATAGATGTGTGAAACCATGCCTAGCTAAGAGAGAGAAGTCCGGGGTCCAGTACCTAAGAGGGTGTGGATACCAGACATTCAAAACAAACTTAATCACAGCACCGTACAGCTAACAGCTCAGCATTCCTGAGAGAATGCCACTGAGCGTATGTCAGGCACACGTGACACTCAATAGGTAACTTCTGAGTAACTTAAATCTATGCCAGCATTTATTTATGAACATCAGCTGTATCTACATTAAATTAAAATTATATCCATATACATAGTACATTTTTAAAAGGCAACCTCATTGACATGTCATAAATGATATATGATCAAGGCAGTTTATTTTGATTTTTATCAACAGAAGTGGTTTTATTTTATATCCAAAATGACAAATTAATGATAAAATGTATTACTGCCCATGTAATCTCCTAACCTCCCATATTTTATGTCATTTTATAATACAGAGATAACATTTTAATAGATATTACAAGATATATTATAACAACAATTATTCTTTAGGACTTCAGAAAACATGGCTTATGTACCAGGATTACAATGTCTTTATCAGATACCTCAAAACTGATTTCCATGTAAGTCTGAGAATTCTGAAATCTCAGGAATCTGAAATGTATACAGTACATATAAAGGCCTAATTCTCTCCTTTCAGTAGTTAATGTTCTGATGCTAAGTAGTTCATCAGTCACTATCTGTTTCTGACTAGAGCAGCGTGTCTTAGCCGGGAACCGTGAGACAAACAGGGTCATAGATCTTTATGGTTTCATCCCAGGAACAGTCAGCTACCTACAAAACACAAACAAAGTCAGAAAAACATGCAGAACACAAAATTCAAAGCTAGCACAGATGCAAGCCTTGATCACCTGGCACAATTTTAAATACATCACACGGGGATATGTTTCTGATCGAGAGCTATTTTCTCTAATTTTAAAGATACATTTTGGGGACTGTTTCCAGCTGACTGAAGCTGCCTGCACATTCCCTCCCTCACTGGAGAGATACAAAATCCCCTGCCTCCTGAGACAATGCTGAAAACCTGTGCTAGCCTGAGAAATGAGACTATTTGCTCAACAGACAGTTTAACATTTTCCTGACAGTGAAGACATAGGGAGAGAGCAATGAAGAGCGCATGGGCATACTACTTGGAGAGATTTGGATACAGGCAGGAGGTGTAAGCTAGGTATCAGTGGATGGACAAGGTATAGCTCTTCAGATCACAAAATGGCTCGCCTGAGGTTAGTCTGGAACACACTCTAGAGACCCTGAGCATACCCCACGGGCTAGCATCAAGACTTCACAGAGCCACAGCGGTCCAGCTAAAGGCCCAGAGCTGAAGCTACACTCCACTAAAACAGCACCTCAAAAAAGGCGAATTGTCAATCATTACTTGCCTAACTTGTAAGTAAAACTTTTACACTGTAGGGCACAAATATTAATGTGCACCCAAGTGTATATTTTCAAATGTTGGGACTTTCAGGTGAACACTAACTATCACAGAGAAAATATTCAAAGAAATGAAACTGAGGTTTTTAATATACGATATCTATAAATCATGTTTCTGAATACCAATTCTTCTTCAATTTCATTTCTTATTTAGTCTTATTTAGGGTTTTTAACAATTAATATCAAGGCCACTGAATGAGCAAATGTTCTTAAAACTATACTTAAATAGTAATACAAGAAAAGACTAAAACTTTAATGATAAGGGATATTATCCAAATTAATGCAAATGATTATAGCATTCCTCTATCAATTAAACTATTTATTAAGTTCTATAAATTAAAACATGTTTATCATAAACATAAGGTTTTAAAATCCAGGGTTTTACTAAAACAAAACCAAAGAAGCCCCTGAGTCTTCATGGATGGTGCAGTAATGGCCTCCTGGTAAAGAAAAGGCCTTGTGCACATGTCCTTGTGGAGCCTCCTGAGTTACCATCAGTACCTATGGCTGCAGGAGGCACGGCTTTCCTTTAACCCTAAGACTGCAGTCATTGATTATATCTGCCTAGACAGAGTAATCAGCCCTTAATAATCCTGCATCACTAAGGTCTGTCAGATGATTTTGGGCCAGAAGGCTGAAGATTTGATGCTCCAACGTTTGGTAGTATAGGGGCTTTTCAGGTGTTCAGCGGTCTCTATTAATTGGCTAAGTTTTAGAAGCTATGTTTAGTGCTTCCCAAAATTTCAGTTAACTCAGTCATTCTGGATTTCGGACGGGGTTGAAGACCTATAGTCTCATAGCCAATCCTGGCTATTTACTTTGAGAGAAAAGATCTGAGTAGATGGTTTTCGGCTGACATTCATTCTAAAGCCAAAAAAAAAAAAAAAAAAAAAAAAAAAAGCCAGGATCAAAAGTAAGTGTTTTAGTTAGAAGAGGTGACAGAGGCTCTGGTTAGTCAACAAAATGATGGACTGGGTATTAGGACTACCTCGTACCTCAGTGGTACAATTAGGAATAAGTATGCTCTAATTGTATTTTGAGAGAAAAGTTTTACTTTAACAGGAAGAGTGATATGTAGGAGGAGCTAAGTGGGAAGGAGTATTGAGAGGAAGAGTTGGAGTAAGGAGAGAAGATGAAGGAGAGGAGAAGCTAGGTGATGAGAGAGAGAAAGAGGGAGGGGGCATGGAGGCAGATGTTCACATGTCTCCACCAGTCAAAGATGGTTTTTATATCTAGGTTGGGTATTGGGTTACGCTTCTGACTGAGCATTACCAAACTTATAAATCCTTGATTAACATTAAAAAAATTGTATAAAAGCAAAAAGGAAAGGGGGGGGCATGGGACAGGGGTCTTCTAGGGAGGGGAAATGGGGAAAGGGGATGGCATCTTAAATGTAAATAAAATATTAACTAAAAGAAAAAAATGGAAAAAAAAGACTGCAGTCATTAGAGGGTTGTCTCATTATCTCATAGCACCTATCTGTGGCTACCCTAAAGAGTATTTTTAAAACTGCTCAGAATAAAAGCTGACAAAAAGACAAACATTACAAAAAAGACTTCGAGAGAAGATGTACCCAGTCCTTCTGCAACTTAATGTATCAAGGCTGGTCGGTATAGACTGGAGGACTGGGGCTGGGGGTGGGGTGAGAGAGAAACTGGGTGGGGTGAGAGAGAGAGAGGGAAAGAAACAATCAGATATAAAATAATTTGGAGAAATAGACTTCTAAAATAAATAGCATCGTTGAAGGGGAGACAGCTAAGTCCATCTGAGGGGTGGTATGGAAAATAATACAGCACAGGCTTCCTGTAACATATACATACATGAAGGCAATCTGAATGATACTGCCAAGTAATGGGAAGACAGAGCCCCAACTAGACATCTCTCGTGACAAATGAAGCTTCCCGTACAAGGAATGGGTAATGTCTAGTTGAGTTCTTAGACAAAGAGGTCCCATAGGGACCTCCAAACAACCTAGGGTATTGCCAAGGCTATTGGTAGCTCTCCACAAACTCACAGCAAGGCCTTATTGCTGAAGACAACATCTAAGCAACTCACTAAACATGGAGAAGTCAAGCTGGTGCCTACAAAGAGCCTCCACCCCCATGTTCTAGCATCTTTGGTGTAAGAAGTTACTTTGCATGCTACCAAAAGAGATACACAAACACCAACTGAGCTACAAACCTTCCAACCTACAAGGGTGACGTGCCTGCAAGATACGCTGGTGCAATAGTAATACAAACCACTATTTGGAGTAACTGACCAATATGTGTTTTAAGGCCCACTCCATGAGATGGATCCCATACCTGCTCTTCTTGGGTGGCCAAGAACCTGAAACTAGATAGGCAAGAACCTAGGGGAAAGCAAATACTACTGTTCTGCTAAAGAAACGTACAATGAAATGACTCCTAGTGACATTCTGCTAGACACACAGATCTGTGCCGTGCTCAGCATCACCAGACAAGCTTCCTCCTGCAGCAGATGGGAACAAAGACAGAGACCCTCAGCCAGGCATTATGCCGAGAGTGAGAGACCTTGGAACAATCGGGCTAAAAGGGATCAAATCCCTCCTCTCAAGACTCAGAGAACTGTACGAAAGAGGAGGAGAAGAGTGTAAAATCCCAAGGGTATGAAGAATACCAAGGAATTCCCCACACCCTTCTAGGCACACAGGGCTGGTGCACATATGAACACTCACAAACTGTGGCAGCATGCACAGGATCTGCACAGGTCACTAGACAGGGTCCCAGAGCTGGTCTCCTAACCTAGCCTCATACTAAAGTATGGTCCCAGAATCAGCATCACTTGGAGTCTTCAAGCCAAAGTCCTCCACAGGTTTCAAACATCAGTGAGTGAAACATGGTGTGTGTGTCTACAGGAGACAGGCAGGGATAAACGATCAACTCCTGACCGCAAAGTGTAAATGAAGAACATTCTCCAGATGTGCATTAAAATCCTCTGCAGAACTGTCATATGCAGTTAGAATGGAAAACCTCAGATACAGAGCACAATGTATAAGAATTTTCTTAACTGGATTTTTGGAATCTTTAACTAAGACATAGTTTTTTTGAGAGAAGTTTATTTGTAAAAACCTTTTTGCTGTTAACTAAAAAAAAATGTGGGAGCTATGTATGGTAACGCATGTCTGTAATGACACCTCTCAACACTCGGGAGGCAGGCAGGGAGGTCAGGAGCTCCAGGGCATCCTTATTTACATCCTGAGCTCAAGCCCAGCTCTCAGGCTGCATGAAGACCTGTTTCAAATGAAACAAAACAAATTGTTAAAGTATATCCCCTCCCCAACAACTTCAAATATTGGCAGAATTAATATACACTTAGAAAAGAATTTTCTTCCTTCCTTGATGGAACAGCAGCAACGGATGTCACTGATATAATGGAAAACAACACATGCAGTTCTTTCTTTAAAATCCAAGTTTGATAAAGAAGAGGACGCTAATCCCAGAGACACAAGGACTGTGAATATAATGGGGGTCTGCATTATACAGCCAGGTTCAGTCTTTAACAAAGAAGACACAAAAGATAAAGCATCAACAGTCACCACACAAAATCCCAAGCCCTCCCTGCAGCACTGCTATGAGTCTTCCTGGTCCTGTCCTACAAAAGCCAAACCCAGGAGATGTACTCAGAGACATGGGGGAGTGACACCAACTATTTAAGCTATACTAACAATTGTTATTAACAGTGATTTAGGATATAACAAGTTAATGTTTTTATTTATCGTATTTGAGATTTATGATATAATAATACTGTACCCTGTTGGGTTCTAACTGGCCTGTGGTGATTTGTATACTAACTTACGTGTCAAATAAAATGATTTAGCAAACTCAGTTTCAAACTAACCAAAAGCAAAATCTGCTCTAGAGGAAATACCAGGTTCAGACAGAGGTGAGCACATCATGAGACTTGCACAGTGTGCTTCATGACAGCCAGAGAACACAAAAACATGCTGAAGGACAGACAGTAGTTTCTAACAGCATTCATATGTAGGCATAAAGTATCTAAGTTGTACATAAATGTGGATAAGACAGATAGCACACATAGGTGTCTGCTGGCTGGGGACAGTGGAAAGGGGCAAGATGCTGGGCAGGGGTAAGAAAGACTGAAGGAAGAGGCCAAACCTCCAGCTCTAAGGAAGCAACTAATTTTCTTATGGAAAATTTAAATATTTGGACACAAGGCCTTCCCCCCCCCACCCCCCTTGACTGTGCTTCAAGGTTTCTTGAGGGCTGGCTGCCAACCTTGTCTCCATGACCCATGTTCCTTACAGGATGGCTGTACATGTGGAGGCCAAAGGGCAAGAGGCGCCCGGTTCCACAGCCTCTGCTCAAGGATCTCCAGTGGAAATGTATTCCTTAACCTGCCAGCCACTGAGGCACAGCCATCCCGCAGCGCTTAATCAATTTCTTTTAACTTGAGCCCCAAATACAAACCACTTCATAAGAACTCAGAATTGATATACTAATATCAACATTATAGGTAAAATTGTGATTTGTCAAAATGGTTCATTTTTGTATCTAATATAAAACCCTGAGAGAATCCATTTTCATTATTTGTAAAGCCTACAACCTTCCAAGGACGTGAAAGTAATTTAAAGTGCTTATGGTCTATGCCATGTACTCTCTATTGTAATCATTCTTCTTGGGGCTGGAGACATGGCTCAGAGGTTAAGAGCACTGACTGCTCTTCCAGAGGTCCAAAGTTCAATTCCCAGCAACACATGTGGCTCACAACCATCTGTAATGAGACCTGGTGCCCTCTTCTGGCATACGACATATATTAAGCAGAACACTGTGTACATAATAATAAATAAATCTTTAAAAAAGTATCTTCCTTACTTTTATACATTAAAGTAGGTATTTCTAATTTTAAAAATCTATACACTATAGAAATAAGAAATATCCATTCTTGTACTAAATGGTCAATTTCTTTAGACCATACAATGAAACATTACTGAAAACAGAATAGAACTGAATTATTTATCAAAACTAGCTAAATATAGCTATGGCGTATAAATCACAGTATCACCACAGATAGGATGTTTGAGATCAGTGACACTGATGAATATTTCAGCACTTTCTGTGTGCCAACCACTAGGCAACATGCTACACAGACCCAAAGATATGAATGAAATAAATGTGTTCAATAGAGTTTATGACAAAAACTCATCTTTGGCGGATCGAATAAAACAACAGAGAACAGGAGCTGGAGTGATGGCTCATCAGTCACCAACACTGGCTACTCTTCTGGTGGATCCAGGTTCAACTCTTAGTACCATACAGCAGTTCACCACTGTCTGAAAGTCAAGTGACCAGACACCCTCTTCTGACCTCTGTGGGCCTTAAGCACACATGTGGTACACAGACATACATGTAGACAAACCATCTATATATCCTAAAATAATTAAGTAAATAAATAATTAAAACCAGAGGACATATTTAATACTAATGGTGTTATGGATTCAGCTTGTAGAGAATGAAGACTAAACTGAAAGTGGCAGC